>NC_080021.1:47093728-47428728 GCF_030020395.1 Manis pentadactyla
GCTAATAAGATAATTTGACTTTTAATTTTAGGCAAAGGACTGCTGAATAATACAAAGTTATTTGATACTTTATTTCTTATTTAATATAGTCAGTAGTTCACATATTTTTGGCAGAATTATAACTTTTGCAAATGAGCCAAATTGGTTCCCCCAAATTTCAAGCTATGAGCATACTCATTTAGACCAAAGGTGTTAGCACATATAATTATTAGGTTCTAGTTTATATTCCAACTTACCAGAAGTTTAATTAAATAACATGTCTGTCATCATGTGGTAAAGAAATAAGTGTATTCATAACATACATCTGGATGTTTTAATTTACATTAAGCCATTTACTTCTTGCTCAATGTCTAATATATATTCCACTTCATATTTTGTTAGACTGTTCTTCATAATTTCTTCTAATGTACATCTGTGTCTATCGGGAAATTTTCAAGTATTTGAGCAGAAGCCTAAGTAGAAAAATCAATAATTGAGGTATGGATAACGTGAACTCTCCTACTCCCAAAGTGAAGAGTATTAAAAGTTAACTGGAACCATTATTTTTTGGAGTTTATTTTGAAAGACCCTTGCAAGACACTTTAAAATAGCCATATTCATATAGGGTAAGTTGGCTAGTGCCCATTTTATAGATCAGCTAACTGCTCACAGTACAACTTGTTGGGACACGCTATCTCATAAGGATATATTCAAGATAAATTCAGTGGCAAAGACTCATTCACTGTTCTGAATTTATTTTCTCATGTAGATAGTTTTAAAATGTATCCTTAAGCATATGTAGCACAGTATTTTTTACTGGATATTTAACTAGATACTGAGGTGTAGAGTTCCAGAAATCTGAAAGTATGCTTCAAACATCTGGAGCTATACATATGGGGAATATTCAGCTGTGTTTATTTCAATGATTACACATTTACATGCATACAATACATTTATTTAAATATATAATCTTATATATGTGAGAACATTCAAACAAATGCACTTGCTGTACTTATTTGAATAAGCAATTGAAAAAGGATTCAAACACATAATTCACTTTTATTTAAATCTTACAGTATTTATTTATATAATGTGCTTATTAATACACAATCATAACTCTCTTTTTAGTCTAAAACCAAGTATTTTTAAAAGGTTAAAGAAACATAATGGAGAATCTTGAGTTGTACAGATCAAGAAATTTTTGTACAGAGGTATTCATAGTTAGCAAGCTTTGAGAAGAATTTGAAATTCAAGAGAATAAAATTATTTGCAATTGTAAAGTTTCTTTTATTTCAACAACTTTATCACAGTTTAGTGGACATTTTAACTGAATAGCAAAGCATTTGTCCAGAGGTAATGTTTTTTGTTTTTGCTTTTTTTTTCTTACTACTACTTTATCTTACAAACTAAACTTTGGGGCATTGGTTTCATACAGACAGAAAATAGGTTTCACTATTTTAAAGCCACACACACACAAATCTGATTTAGTAGGACATAAATGTCTAAATCATTAGCAAATGATTTAGTAGGACATAAAATAAAATTACATTTTGGATTCAATTTCTGGCCCTGATATCCTGGGAGATCTCAGAGAACTTTCTAGTTAGTCTTCTTATACTTGTCTCAGTTCTTTTGTATGCTGTTTCCTTTTTCAAGGGCTTTTCTCTTCTCTTTTTGTAAAGCTATGTCTGGCCTAGAGGACAGTGCCTTACACATGAGCAAGAAAAAATTACCTGTAAGTCACATAATTTTTTGAAATCAGTTTAAATTCAATTTACAACGGTATAAAAATAATGACTGAAGGCACTTTCTTATTTGTTAAATGACTGAATAAATGTAACCTCTCTGAGCCTCAATGTCATTGTCCATAGGCTGTGGATAATAACATCTCTCATTGGATATTGTGAGATTTACATGACTGTAAGGTATAAATCATTTGTCAAATGATTTCTAAAAAACTAATAACAATATTTAAAAACATAATATTTCACTCCCATTTTGTAGATGAGAAAACTGGGTACCTGGACCTACCTCCAAAGCTTTGTTGTTGTTATGTTTCAGGAATCGCCTTTCTTAAATTGATTAATCTGTTAATAGCTTGAATTTGGTTCATACTTCCCTTTAGGGATGCTCCCCATAGTGTGGATGGGGAGTGTGTGTGTTAGGTGGGAAGGGTTCGATAACCAAAAAAACGTATTTTTGGGTTTTATATTTATAAAACAAGTCAGTCCTTATTTTTAATTTCTAGAACCACTTCAGGTAGTAGATCCTGGAACTCGCGTCTAAAGAAAGGAAAGGACGCAGGGCCCTCTCCTTTGCGTCCGGGACCGGCGCAGAGGCGGGAGAGAGACCGACCAATCGGAACGCAGGCTGAGGACGGGTCGGTCCCTTTCCGCCGAGCCCCGCCCCTTTCCTGTGCCGCCCTTTGGGAGTAGGGGTGTGCGGCTGGCCAGTCCCGCCCCTGACTCTGAGTGACAGGACCGTGGACAGCAACATTTGCAGCAGGACACGAAGTTTGTCGGCCCTTGCCTTGGCTGAGCTGAGGTGTGTGTATGTCCGGCGAGGGCGAGGGGACTGGGAGGCCCTGCCAGGAACCTGAGAGCGGGCGCACCCCCTTAGCGACCCCCCCTAAGCGTTTAGGAGACGATCGTTCCGCCGCTGGGAGCGGCACTTGGGCGAGCTGGGCGGAGGGGCGTTGTTAAAAAGGAGGAACCCAGAGCCCGGGAACCCCAGTGGTTACGGTAATAACTTAGGGACCTCTTCCCGGAGAGCTGCTCGCGGCGGGGGTGGGGACGACGGGCACTCGGTTTGGGGGGCGGGGGGGCGTGGCCGCCGCCGTTGCTAAGGAACGCGCGGTTCCCGCCCTGCCAGCGCGTCTGTCGCCCGCTGCAGGGCCCTGGAAACCGTTTTCCCCACCCACCTCCGAGGCATTTCACTAAGCCAGGGATTGGCTCTCTTGTGCTGTCAGTTAATTCGGATGCGTTTATTTCACTGTCCAGCTCTCTGCGTCTGTAGTTCTCGCACCGGCTTCTATCTTCCACGTTGCCCGTCTCCACGCTTTGCCCTCCTCATCTTCTTAATGAACAAGTATCTGGAGACTAAAACATTTGCAGAGTAGAGCTTCAGGCGGCAGGAGGTGTCTTTATTGGGGAAGGGGAAAAGAGGGATCTTCTGGTGCTTAGTGAGTCCCTGAACTCATAAGGTGTTGGTGTCCACGTGGACGGATAGAAAAAGGAGGATAGGATATCTGGTATCTTCTACCTGGAATTCTTTTTCTTGCTGCTACCTGTTTGAACACAGCTTCTCAGGATGTTGAGGCAATAGGGGTGATACTAAGCCTATGCACCGAAGAGGGGTGAGATACTAAGCTTATAAAGCCCTTTTGTTTGCTTTGCTGGCCCATATTTAATGATTAACTATGAGATGGTAACCACAAATAACCCTTTAAAATCTCTTCTATACTCATATTATCTGGCCCCAAATGATTCAACAAAACAAACATTACAACAAAACAAACATTTGCAGAATAGAGCTTCAGGCAGCAGGAGGTGTCTTTATTGGGGGAGGAACATTCCAGAGAGAAAACACAAAAGGAACTAAAAGCCTGCTTTTACTTCCTTTTGCTGGGTTTAATATAAATCCCCAAGAAGGAAGCTTGTACTGCTTGTTACCCTTGGGAAGAACCTTGGCCTAGAAGTCAGGAAACTGGCAAGGTTAGGAAATGTTTGTCCTTGAGCAATCACCTCTTAACTGTTTTCTCATCTGTAAAGTGGGGATGTGTATGTGCCCTTTGTTCCTAAAAAGTAAGGAGGAATAATTGACTGTGAAAGTATTATTAAAGTAATGATCTCCATAGATGTAAAGTGTTATTGATTACATTTTAAAACTGATTACACTTTAAGCAGAAATCTGTTTATATAATCTGAATGTGTAATCACATGTAAGTATGATCATTCTGTTTATTTTCTATCTTCATTTGTGATTACTTCTTTTATATGTGGATTATTTAGAAATGGGGAAGAAACATATTCAGCTATCTGATATGCATTCTGTGTTAGTTCTGGTTGGGTAGCACCCAAAATGTCTTGCATAACACTTTTTTTTCTGCCCTTGATATCACTAGGTTTTTTTCAAGTATGTACATAGCCTGAAAGGATTGGGAAAGATTACTTTCTAATCCAATGATAAATGACTTTTATGGTGTCATATGCCACTCTGAAAAGCCAAGGAAAGCTATTGACTCTCCCCTTAGAAAAAGACACAATTTGAAGTATAAGTGGACCATGGATTAAGAACACCTGTTTTCGATCAACTTCTTGAGGAATAAAGAAATTATTCTCCCTCCTTGCCTCACCCCAAAGAGAAACTAATTCAGATACAGCGTTTCATACCTGGAAACAGAGTTGGGTCTCTGTCTTTTCTTTCACAGTGCATCTTACCATAGCCTAAGCTTAGTTTAGGTTCTTAAGTCTTTTTTTTTTTTCACCGTTTAACGGTGAATGAGCAACTGTTAATGCTCAATAAACTGTTGCTGTCTTTCAAAACCATGTAAGCTGTATTTTATTCCAGATCAATAAAAATGGGCATTGGTAATGGATTTTATCATTAGATAAGGAAGACATTGAAAAGAGAAAATATATTGCTTTTGTAATAAATAACAAGAGTATACAAGAGCACCTGTAGTTTCTTTAGCACTTATAATTTTATTTGAACTGTTTAGTATTTGACTATTCCTTTCTTAACTGACTTCATTTTTACTGAAGAAACTGAATAAAGACAAATGGACTAGCACACTGTAACAGTTAGAGTTTTGGGGGCTCAATAAATAATAGTGCTTTCCTCCTCTTGAGTTTGTTAACAGGTGGGATTTGCAGTATCAGCTTCATTACTAAAGAACTGGTTGGGGATAGTGTTTTACATGGGAGACCAAAAATGGGTACTCATACTGATAGCCCCTTCTATTTCCACTCCCTTTCTCAGACCCATCCTTTAGTCCAGCTAAGAGAAAATTTCAGTTTGCAGAACAGATATACTTACCCAGAATTACTGCTCTGCATGGTTCAGGGCAAAGAGGGAAATAAAAAAAGGCAAACCTTGAGTATTTACAGGTTTATAATAGGTTATCTCTACCCATTGGACCACTGGATTTCTCTCCAATCAGATAACTCTCCTGTTGGGGAGTTACAAGTAAGGAATGAGATTTGAGGTCAGGACTGTTAACCTAGTGCTCTGGTTTTCCATCCTGGGTGATACTGCTGGGCCGCTCGAAATATGTGGAGGTGCTTTAAAATTATTACAAATGTCTATTCTAAAATTATTACAAAAGTTATTTACTTTTGGGACCCCAAAGTCTAGGGATGCTAAATATTGTGTAGTGTAAAGGTCCACCAGCTCAAGAGAGAATTTCCTTCCTCAACTTCAGTACCAAAGACATCTCCATTGAGAACCACTGTTTTAGTGGATGTTCCTCCATGTAGACATATGAAACTGGGCCAGATTTTGCCCTCGTCTTTGTTGGTAAGTATTGGTGTGTTTGAAATCAATAGATTTGGCTCTAAGTGTGAAGGTCTTAAAAATACTTAGAACATAGTTATTTTTGCTATTCTCCTGGAATGAGTAAAGTGATACATTAATTGAAAATAGTAATGCACATTTTATCATATTTGATATCTTCAAGACAGTTCTTACTGAACAGATAAGGCTCATAGAGTCCTAGAGCTAAATCTTTCACAACTATTACATACACTTAATCCTTTCTTATATAGTAGAAATGTTAAGTATCTTTGTGACAATAGAGTGAGATAGTTATATATTTTTATGAAAATGAAAAAATGGTTTCTTAGTTTACCTCTTAATTTTGAAATGTTGAACAACAGTAATAGATAAATACTTTGTTCTCAGAGGTTTAGTGAACTGTTTTGTTGAATCAGAAGGTGGAGACATTTTCATAAATGAGAGGATCTTACCAGTTTCATGGTTTTCAAGCCACTGAAATGGAGAATAAGTAGAAATAAAGTAGCTTAGTTCTTCTATAGTAGTAGTATGTAGTGACATAGTTACAAAAATAACAGACCAATTAGATTGAACAACTTAAAATTGGAGGAAAGACAAAAGGAAAACGGTTTAATGCAAAAAACATTTCTTCACATACTTTGAATATTAAAAATATTCAAATATAGCAGGATGTAGAATAAATTATATAGATACCTGCAGCAAAATGCTAATTGTGGATTTCAGTTTATTACCTACACCAAATAGAAGGTTTGCTGGACTGAATGTTCTAGACTTGGCTCTAGCAGAAAATATAGCATTTGTTGGGTTTTATAATGTTTCCAGGCATCAGGTTCTTTATCTGTGAATAGAAAGAGTTGAAGGTTTTTGGTTTTCTACTATTTTTTTTAAAGAATATGCTTGAGTATTATAATACATTCTTGTTATTTACAGCAATTCAGTGTAGCACTGAGTCTCTCTGGGCAGGAGCATAACAGATTTTTTTCAGATGGAAGGTATAATTTTAAAAAGAACATACCAGTTTCTTATTCCATTTTGTCTATTTCCTAGAAGTCCATTCTCTCTTCCCTCAACATCCTCCCTGCCCCATACATACACATATTTGGAAAACACTGGACTATGTAGAAATTACACAATCTCTTTCAGTGCCAAAATATGCTGGATAAATATAGCATTTGAAATGACTACAGTGGAACAAAAAATCCCACAAAACAGAAGAAAAAGAAATCAGCAGAAGACTTAAAGGCATACCTGTGGCAATCTAAGAAGAATTTTAAGCTAAGGAAGAGCAGAATACATGACCCCTAAGGATAGGGGAACTCCATACAGAAAGAACAAAAATGATAAATGACAATAGGAAGATAGAAAAGTAAAACAAAAAGATGACAAAGAAACTAAAAATATGAAAACTGTATTAGTTTTATATTTCTGCTGTAACACACTATCACAAATTTAGTGACGTAACACTGATTCATTTTCTTACAGTTCTGTAGTTCAGAGGTCTGACCTAAGTCTTATTGGCAAGACTGCATTCCTTTCTAGAGGCTCTGGCAGAGAATCTGGTTTCTTGCCTTTTCCAGCTTCTGGAGGTTGCCACATTTCTTGGTTTATGGCTCCCTTCCTCCATCTTTAAAGACAGCAACATTGCATTTCTCTGACTATTCTTCTGGAGCCAAGTCCCCTTCTCAGCACAGGTAAGATAAGTTATCCAATTTTAAAGACCCACTTGGATAATCCAGGATAATATCTCCATTTCAAGGTTCTTCCTTTAATCACATCTGCAAAGTCCCTTTTCCCCTTTCTTTCATGTAAGGTAACATATTTACAGGTTCTGGGAATTAGGACTTGGTGGGGCATTATTCTGTATATTTTAGGCAATAAACAGCTAAAATAATTAATTCATGAAAAGAAGATGATACATGGTGGAAAAAATGAAATCCATTATATGAATATTTGGGGTTACTGAAGAGAAAACTAGAATATAGATATTTGTTCCTAAAGAAGACAACAGAGCATTTGAAAAAAACTAGTAAAGAGATAACAGGAAAAAAACTTTCTGAGCTAAAAAAGACCTAAGGATACCAAAATGACTTTTCTTAGGTAAAACATGACAATTCAGAGACACTGTGAAAAAATTTTCAAGCTACAATTATTAAAAAATCCTTCATATATTTAGAAGAGAAAAAATAGCATATTACTCTCAGGAAACAAAAATTAGGCTGGTCTCAGACTTCTTTTCTGTGGCATTAAATACCAGACGACAAGAGAGCAACATTTTTAGAATTAAAAAAAGATTCCCGTGCAGTTTGTATTTCTCATGTGACAGAAACAGAAAACCACTGTTAAGTATATAAGGGACTCTGTACTCTGTTTGCTTTTGAGAGAAAAAAAAACTAAGAGATACAAAAATTTGTTAGAGGATGATACAATATAAACACAAAAGCCATGGTGTGTGCTTGTGTATGGTATATATTTATTGATGGTATATTCTAGAGTCCTGGAATATAGAGATGGCTCTAAATATATTAAATCTAGTTAAAAATTGTACATGTGAAAAACTGCTTGCATGACAAGATATATAAAAATTAATTCAACAAAAATATTATAGATTTAAGTAAAATTATCTGATCTGATTTATTTGTCAGAGATGAAACCTGTTAATTCAAGTGTATGAATAGGTTTCAAAATAAACCTAAACCATTGATCAGCAAACTAGGACCCAAGGCCCTGCAAATCCGGCTCACTGTTTGGTTTTTTTATAACCCATGAACAAAGAATCTTTTTAATGTTTTTAAATGGTTGAAAAAATCAAAACAATATTTTGTGATGTGAAATTATGAATTTTATTGTTTATAAATAAAGTTTTATTAGAATGCAGCTAGACTTAGTTGTTTGCATATTGCCTATGGCTGCTTTTGCCTTGTTAAGTAATTGCAACACAAATGCAAATGTGCTTTCATGGCTTTGCACAGCTTCTCAGAGCACTACAAATTTCAGTGACACAGCTAAAATTTGATTTTGCCTCTTGACCTGCAAAGCACCTTTAGTGTGTAAAACTGAAATTTTCTTCACAAGTTAAGGTATTTTAAATGTTTACTTACCCCAGCATCTCTTTGCTCTTACACGGATTGAAGTTAAAACCAACAATCTATTATTCTTTATATTTAATAATCTATATTTTCCCTTTTCAGTCACTGTGCCTTAAATGAAACAAAACTCATGTAAAGATTTTAGAATTTTATTTCCAAGGATGAAAATCAGTTAGTTAATACTGTAGTATTGTAAGAATAATGAGTACTATTGTATGCCAAAATTCTATATGCTTATAGAGATAGACATGTACTATATTTAATATTTAATAAATGAGTCATGTGTTAATCTGTTAATCAGTAAAGATTTTTTGGCAGGTATGAGTGACTTATACAGAGGAAGTGGCATTGAAACATGGTCTTGAAGGAAGCCTGTGAAATCAAGGTAGATAACACTTGGGCTAAGGTATCATTGAAGTGAAGAGAACAAGATTTGCAAAGCCACTAAGCTGTCAATAGGTTCATGTGGTTGGGAAATGAAAGAAATTCAGTGGCTGAAACATAATTTGGAGAAAAGTGACTGAAGTTGAGGTAATAAAGACCTGCTGGCCCAGGCTGAGAAGGTTATTATATGCCATGCACAGCAATTTTCATCTTGTAGGCAATGAGGATCCATTTTAGAATTTTAAACTATAGAGCAACATGATCAGATTAGTATTTTAGAATAATGGTTCTTAAACTTTTCAAATACAGCACTCCCTAGAATTCTTTAATGCTATGACTGTACCTTCATGGAACAAAAGTTGCCTTTGGGTATACTCACTTATGTCATATTTATAACAATTTTTTCTTGAAGAGGACTATATAAACAATATAATGCCCTATTTATCCTAGAAACTTACATGGTATATAAAGTTTTTGAGCAGGCTGTTAAATAAACTAAAATCAGTTTAAATATTCAGAAGATTAAAAGAAGTTACCGATGAGGTAAAAAAATCCATCTGGCTTTTCCTGGGTACATAGAACTGCTTTTTATATATTATTTGGTAATAGAACCAAACACAGTGTGTATGTTTGCACACTGCACCATTTTTGTATATGGCTTACGAAATCTTGAGATGATAAACATTTAGATATGGACTACTTGAACATGTTTGGGTTTTCTTTTCTTAGATACTAAAAAAACAATGGTTAATTAATGCTTAGCATTTCTTCTAATAAAATTAACATATTTATTTTGAATACCTTTATAGAATTTGATTAAAGCCATTTCTGTTTTAAGCCTTGATTTAGATATATAATGAAATAGTTTTCCAAATAATGTTATCAGATTTATATAGCCTTTATATTTGACACAATATTTTCATAAAATGATCTCATTTCGTCCTTACAGTAATCTCTCTGATATTTATAAAAAGGTTATTTTCTCCAATTTACAGATGTAAAGTCTACATATTACTTGGGCAGTCTGAACACACTCTTCCCTGTAGAGGAAAGTGAGTGTGCTTTGTTATTAGATAGAACTGAATTCAAATCTTGGCCTTTTCTTTGTCAGCTGTGCATGCTTGGAAGTCACTTAATCATTAGGAAACTCAGTTTTCCTAGTTGGGGTTAATTCTACCTACCCCACTGGAATGTTATAAGAATTTCTAATAATATATGTGACATGCATTATATAGAATGCATGTAAATGGAAACTGATGATATTATTATTATTATTATTACTACTAGTGTTACTCATTATCATTACTAAGGGTCCAACACCCCTTAGGCACATTTACAAAATCTAAAAGTTCAGCACAATTACTTTTTTCCCGAGTTTTGTACAAGCTCAATTGAAGCAAAATCAGCCTTGAAATGACATGGGACTATTTATATAGTCTTTAATTTTCTAGTCAGTCTCAGTACTGGTAATATTTTCTATGAAGTATTTATGTGCTGCTCCCATACTCCTCCAGGGGTGTTGTGAATTATGGTGGATGGGACATGTTATCTTTGTATAGCCTAAAAATTTCTGGGATACCTCTGGCCCAGTCATTTTAGATAAGGACAATAGGTCTATATTATTATTATTCTTTTATTTTAATAAGAGCTTTATTAAGATTTAATTCACAACCCAAAATTTTATAATTTTAAAATGTACAATTCAGTGGTTTTTAGCGTATTCACAGAGTTGTGGAACTATCACCAACAGCTAATTTTAGAATATTTTCATGACCTCAAAAAGAAATCCTCTACCCATTATCAGCCGGTCCCCATCTCTTCTGCCCTCACCCACAGCCTTAAGTAGCCATTTATCTATTTTCTGTCTCTATAAATTTTCTCATTGTGGACATTTCATAAAAAGGGAAGAACAGGATTGATGCATTAATTTGACTTTTGTGTCTGGGTTCTTTCACTAAACATAATGTTTTCAGGTTTCATTCAGTAATATGTATCAATATTTCATTCATTTTTTATCGTGGAATAATATTTCATTTGTATGGATATGTCATATTTTGCTTATCTAACATGGTTTATTTCTACTTTTTTGGCTATAAGAATAATGCTGCTATGAACGTTTATATACAAGTTTTTATGTGGACATATGTTTTCATTTCTCTTCAGTATATACCTCAGAATGGAATTGCTGGGTCATGTGATCATTCTATGTTTGGTTTTTTGAGGAATTGCCAGACTGTTTTTTTCCAAAATGGCTGTCCATTTTACTTCCCCACTTATGTCCAACAGTGTGTGAAGGTTCCAGTTTCTTCACGTCCTCAACTAACACTTCTTTATTGTCTGTCTTTTGGTATAGCCTTTATTGAGGGTGTGAAATAGTATGTCATTGTGGTTTCTATTTGAATTACCCTAATGACTAATGTTGTTGAACATCTTGTCATGTGCTTATTGACAATTTGTTTTTCTTCTTTGAAGAAATTTAGGTTATTTGTATTTTTACTGTTGAGTTGTAAGACTTCTTCATATACCATACCAGATATATGATTTGCAAATATTTTCTCCCATTCTGTGGGGTTTTTTTTACTTTCTTGATTATGTACTTCAGAGCAAAAAAGTTTATTTTATTTTATTTTGATAGAGCCCAATTTACTTATTTTTAAAATTTTGTTGCTTGTGCTCTTAGTGTTGTATCTAAGAAACTATTGACTAAACAAGGTCATGAAGTTTTACTCCTTAGTTTTCTTCTAAGCATTTTATATTATTTTCAGCCTTTGCATCTAGGTCTGTGATCCATTTTGAGTTAATTTTTAGGCATGGTAGAAGGTAGGATTCAAATTTATTCTTTTGCAGCACCATTTTTTTTGATGTTTTAAAATCTTTTAATAAAGTTTCAAACTTTTTCAACATAGGTTTTGAATCTGTTTTGTTGTCCTTAAGTACCTTACAATATATATATATATATATATTTTTTAAATTAAGGAATCATTGATATACAATCTTATGAAGGTTTCATGTGATTAACATTGTGGTTTCAACATTCACACATATTATCAAGTCCCTGCCCACCCCATTGCGGTCACTGTCCATCAGCATAGTAAGATGCCACGGAGTCATTACTTGTCTTCTCTGTGCTTTACTGCCTTTCCTGTGACCTACCTATATTGTGTGTGCAGCAACATTTTTTAACAAAGACTATTCTTGCATGTTATGATGCTTAACCTGGGTTATTATCACTATTTAAAAATAGGCTCAAAATTGCAAGCTATTCTTAATGCTATGATTACAATTAGTAAAACGTGTTCTCTAATATTTGGGGTTAAATTTTGAGTTGGTATTATTATTATTAGACAGCATTTTGGAACCACTGAAATTTGATAATCATCTATATAGGAGCAACTGCAGCATAAAACTTGAGATAAGTTAGTGCCTGGCACATAATAGGTAGTCAGTGAATATTCACTGGACAGAAATGAATAAATCCATTTTTTTTGTTCAATGGCATTTAGTTTGGAAAGTAACAAACATAAAAGTCTAGGGTTGAATAAAGAAAATTATAAGTCAACTCTGTACAAATGGCAATAACAAAGAGTAAATTCAAATGAGTCTCTTCACATTCATACTCAACTCTTAAAATACAGCAGAAGCATATCTCACTACTTTTCAGATAATTGTCATACAATGAACCATTCTTAAAGTATGATCTGCAAAAATAATGGTACTATTTACTACAGTGGAAAGGGGATCTTAAATAAATTGGGACATATTAGGTCAAGTAAATTTAAATAGGCTTTTCTCTTACAGAACTTTTCAGAGCCTTTTTATGAAAGTGTGCCATGTGAAAAAGGGCATAGTATGCAACATTTCCAATTATAGTTGGCCAGAGTAACTTAATTTTATTGAACATGTAACAGAGTTAGCAAACCAAGAAACACCTTTTGGAAAATGCTACCACAGTAATTTTATTTTGTGGACATTAAGCAACTGGATATCATCCATTTAATATTTCCATATATTCTATGTTTTATTACAGTAGGGAAGAGCAACCGAGAGTGTTATTATTGGTGTCTGGAATTGAATTTGCCAGGAATGCCAGCACAGCTTCCCCAGTAAAGATCTTGCCTTTGGAAACATCTTACCCCTTGGCAGCTCTCCAGAGTTCAGACTTGGCAGCATCAAGGACACATCGCAAGGTATGTTTATTTGATTTAACATTTGGCAAAAGGTGTTTTGACTTGCAGTTTCTTTTCTTTCACTTTGTTTTTCTTGTTTTGGTTTGTTTGCTTCTGGCAATGAACTTGAATTCAAAATGTAGTTCTTTCTTATGGAAAGCAGTATTATAATGGGGGAATGTTTTCTGTTTGTTTGTTTTTGATATCGTTAATGTACAATTACTTGAACAACATTATGGTTACTAGACTCCCCCTATTATCAAGATGCTATAGAATCATTACTTGTCTTCTCTGTATATACTGTCTTCCCCATGTCCCCATCCCCCTACATTATGTGTGCTAATCATAATGCCCCATTTTCCCCCTTTTCCCTCCCTTCCCACCCATCCTCCCCAGTTCCTTTCCCTTTTGTAACTGTTAGTCCAATCTTGGGTTCTGTGAGTCTGCTGCTGTTTTCTTCCTTCAGTTTTTGCTTTGTTCTTATACTCCACAGATGAGTGAAATCATTTGATACTTGTCTTTCTCCACCTGGCTTATTTCACTGAGCATAACACCCTCTAGCTCCATCCATGTTGTTGCAAATGGTAGGATTTGTTTTCTTCTTATGGCTGAATAATATTCCATTGTGTATATGTACCACATCTTTTTTATCCATTCATCTACTGATGGACACTTAGGTTGCTTCCATTTCTTGGCTCTTGTAAATAGTGCTGCAATAAACATAGGAGTGCATGTGTCTTTTTCAAACTGGGAGGCTGCATTCTTAGGGTAAATTCCTAAGAGTGGAATTCCTGGGTCAAATGGTATTTCTATTTTGAGTTTTTTGAGGAACCTCCATACTGCTTTCCACAATGGTTGAACTAATTTACATTCCCACAAGCAGTGTAGGAGGGCTCCCCTTTCTCTACATCCTCGCCAACATTTGTTGTTGTTTGTCTTTTGGATGTTGGCCATCCTAACTGGTGTGAGGTGATATCTCATTGTGGTTTTAATTTGCATTTCCCTGATGAATAGCGATGTGGAGCATCTTTTCATGCATCTGTTGATTCTCTGAATTTCTTCTTTGGAGAAGTATCTGTTCAGATCCTGTGCCCATTTTTTTATTGAATTATTTGCTTTTTGTTTGTTGAGATGTGTGAGCTCTTTATATATTTTGGATGTCAACCCTTCATTGGATCTGTCATTTATGAATATATTCTCCTATACTGTAGAATGTCTTTTTGTTCTACTGATTGTATCCTTTGCTGTACAGAAGCTTTTTAGTTTGATATAGTCCCACTTGTTCATTTTTGCTTTTGTTTCCCTTACCTGGGGAGATATGTTCATGAAGAAGTTGCTCGTGTTTATGTCCAAGAGATTTTGCCTATATTTTTTTCTAAGAGTTTTATGGTTTCATGACTTACATTCAGGTCTTTGATCCATTTTGAGTTTACTTTTGTGTATGGGGTTAGACAATAATCTAGTTTCATTCTCTTACATGCAGCTGTCCAGTTTTGCCAACACCAGCTGTTGAAGAGGCTATCATTTCCCCATTGTATATCCATGGCTCCTTTATCATTTATTAACTGACCATATATGCTTGGGTTTGTATCTGGACTCTCTATCTGATCCACTGGTCTATGGGTCTGTTCTTGTGCCAGTACCAAATTGTCTTAATTACTGTGGCTTTGTAGTAGAGCTTGAAGTCAGGGAGCATAATTCCCCCTGCTTTATTCTTCCTTCTCAGGATTGCTTTGGCTATTCGGGGTCTTTTGTGGTTCCATATGAATTTTAGAACTATTTGCTCTAGTTCATTGAAGAATGCTGTTGGTATTTTGATAAGGATTACACTGAATCTGTAGATTGCTTTAGGCAGGATGGCCATTTTGACAATATTAATTCTTCGTAGCCAAGAGCATGGGATGAATTTCCATTAATTAGTGTCCTCTTTAATTTCTTTAAAGAGTGTCCTGTAGTTTTCAGGGTATAGGTCTTTCACTTACTTGGCTAGGTTTATTCCTAGAAATTTTATTCTGTTTGATGCAATTGTGAATGGAATTGTTTTCCTGATTTCTCTTTTTGCTAGTTCATTGTTAATATATAGGAATGCAACAGATTTCTGTGTATTAATTTTGTATCCTGCAACTTTGCTGAATTCAGATATTAGTTCTAGTAGTTTTGCAGTGGATTCTTTAGGGTTTTTATGTACAATATAATGTCATCTACAAACAGGGACAGTTTGACTTCTTCCTTGCCTATCTGGATGGCTTTCATTTCTTTGTGTTTTCTATTTGCGTGGCTAGGACCTCCAGTACTATGTTGAATAAAAGTGGGGAGAGTGGGCATCCTTGTCTTGTTCCAGATCTTAAAGGAAAAGCTTTCAGTTTCTCGCTGTTAAGTATAATGTTGGCTGTGGGTTTGTCATATATGGCCTTTATTATGGTGAGGTATTTTCCCTCTGTACCCATTTTGTTGAGAGTTTTTACCATGAATGGATGTTGAATTTTGTTATATGCTTTTTCAGCATCTATGGAAATGATCATTTGGTTTTTGTCCTTCTTTTTGTTGATGTAGTGGATGATGTTGAATGATTTTGGAATGTTGTATCATCCTTGTATCCCTGGGATGAATCCCACTTGATCATAATGGATTATCTTTTTGATGTATTTTTGAATTCGGTTTGCTAATATTTTGTTGAGTATTTTTGCATCTGTGTTCATCAGAGATATACTGGTCTGTAATTTTCTTTTTTTGTGGTGTCTTTGCCAGGTTTTGGTATTAGAGTGATATTGGCCTCTTAGAATGAGTTTGGAAGTATTCTCTCATCTTCTACTTTTTGGAAAACTTTAAGGAGGTTGAGTATTTGGTCTTCACTAAATGTTTGATAAAATTCAGCAGTGAAACCATCTGGTTCAGGAATTTTGATCTTAGGTAGTTTTTTGATTACCAATTTAATTTCTTTGCTGGTAAGTGGTCTATTCAGATTTTCTGTTTCTTCCTGGGTCAGCTTTGGAAGGTTGTATTTTTTACAAAGTTGTTCATTTCTTCTAGGTTATCCAGTTTGTTGCCATATAATTTTTCATAGTATTCTCTCATAATTCCTTGTATTCCTGTGGTGTCTGTGGTGATTTTTCCTTTCTCATTTCTGATTCTGTGTATGTGTGTAGACTCTCTTGTTTTCTTGATTAGTCTGGCTAGGGGTTTATCTATTTTGTTTATTTTCTCAAAGAACCTGCTCCTGCTTTCATTGATTCTTTCTATTGTTTTATTCTTCTCAATTTTATTTATTTCTGCTTTAATCTTTACTATGTCCCTTCTTCTACTGAGTTTGGGCCTCGTTTGTTGTTCCTTTTCTAGTTTCATTAATTGTGAATTTAAACTGTTCATTTGGGATTGTTCTTCTTTCCTGAGGTACACCTGTATTGCAATGTATTTCCCTCTTGCACTGCATCCCACAGATTTTGTGTTGTTGAATTATTGTTGTCCTTTGTCTCCATATATTGCTTGATCTCTGTTTTTATTTGGTCATTGATCCACTGATTATTTAGGAGCATGTTATTAAGCTTCCATGTGTATGTGGGATTTTTCATTTTCTTTGTGTAATTTATTTCTAGTTTCCTACCTTTGTGATCTGAGAAGCTGGTTGGTACAGTTTCGATCTTTTTGAATTTACTGAGCTTCTTTTTGTGGCCTAGTATATGATCTATTCTTAAAGATGTTCCATGTGCACTTGAGAAGAATGTGTATCCTGTTGCTTTTGGATGGAGTGTTCTGTAGATGCCCATTAGGTCCATCTGTTCTAATACGTTGTTCAGTGCCTCTGTCTCTTTACTTATTTTCTGTCTGGTTGATCTGTCCTTTGGAGTGAGTGGTGTGTTGAAGTGTCTAAAATGAATGCATTGCATTCTATTTCCCCCTTTAATTCTGTTAGTATTTGTTTCACATATGTAGGTGATCCTGTGTTGGGTGCATAGATATTTATAATAGTATATCCTCTTGTTGGACTGACCCCTTTATCATTATGTAATGTCTTTCTTTGTCTCTTGTGACTGCCTTTGTTTTAAAGTCTGTTTTGTCTGATACAAGTACTGCAACTCCTGCTTTTTTCTCCCTGTTAGTTGCATGAAATATCTTTTTCCATCCCTTTACTTTCAGTCTGTGTATGTCTTTGGGTTTGAAGTGAGTCTCTTGTATGCAGCATATAGATGGGTTTTGTTTTTTAATCCATTCAGTGACTCTGTATCTTCTGATTGGTGCATTCAGACCATTTACATTTATGGTGGTTATCAACAGGTATGTACTTATTGCCATTGCAGGCTTTAGATTCGTGATTGTCAAAGGTTCAAGGGTAATTCCCTTACTATCTAACAGTCTAATTTAACTCACTTCATCTGCTATTACAAACACAACCTAAAGGTTCTTTTTGTTTTTTTCCTCCTCCTTGTTCTTCCTCCTCCATTCTTCGTATGTTATGAATCATATTCTTTGCTCTTTGTCTATCCCTTGTGTGACGTCTGTTTAGTCTTAGACATACTTCCATCTATAGGAGTCTGTGCAAAATGCACTGTAGAGGTGGTTTGTGGGGAGTAAATTCTCTCAACATTTTCTTATCTGAAAATTGTTTAATCCCTCCTTCAAATTTAAATGATAACCTTGCTAGATATAGTATTCTTGGTTCAAGACCCTTCTCCTTCATTGCATTAAATATATCATACCATTCGCTTCTGGCCTGTAAAGTTTCTGTTGAGAAGTCTGATGATAGCTGGATGGGTTTTCCTTTGATGTGATCTTTTTTCTCTCTCTAGCTGCTTTTAAAAGTCTGTCTTTATCCTTGATCTTTGCCATTTTAATTATTATATGGCTTGATTTTGTCTTCCTTGGGTCCCTTGTGTTGGGAGATCTGTGCACCTCCATGGCTTGAGAGACTATCTCCTTCTCCAGATTTGGGAAGTTTTCAGCAATTACCTCCTCAATGAAACTTTCTATCCCCTTTTCTCTCTCTTTTTCTTCTGGTACCCCTATAATACGAATATTGTTCCATTTGGATTGGTCACACGGTTCTCTCAATATTGTTTCATTCTTAGAGATTCTTTTTTCTCTTTGTGCCTCAGCTTCTTTGTATTTCTCTTCTCTAATTTCTATTCCATTTACTGTCTGTTCTACTACATCTAATTGGCTTTTAAATCCCTCCATTGTATGTTTCATTTCAGGTATGGAATTTCTCAATGATTGAATCTCTGACTTAAATTCATTCCTGAGGTCTTGAATGTTTTTCTGTACCTCCATAAGCATGTTTATGATTTTTATTTTGAACTCTCAGGCAGATTGGTGAGTTCAGTTTCATTAGGCCCTTTTCTGGGGTTTGTGAGATTTTGGTCTGAACCATGTTGTTTTGACGTTTCATAATTCTGTGTGGTGCCCACTAGTGCCCAGAAGCTCCAGTCTCTGGAGCTTCTCAGTCCCTAGAGTGAGGCTGGGGGTTGTTGGGGTGTGGAGCTGGTGCCTGGGGGCAGGAAAGATCTGTGTCCTGATTCCTGTCTGCAGTGCCTGTCTCAAATGTCAGAGCCAGTGGGCTAAGCACACAAGTGTAAGCCTCTGTGCTTTGCATGTATAGCTGTTGTAGGCTAAGCCTCCTTCTGGCTGGCCTGATGCCAGCGCAGTGATTGCTGGTTTGCAAACCAGTGCCAGCAGGCCAGGAGGAAGGTGCAGCAGGCTGTGTGTCACAGTGGGGGGTCTCAGAGCTGAGAGCCAGGGGGATGGGGCACCTGAAGCTCCTCAAAGTTCCCAACCATCTGGGCAGAGCATGCCCAGACAACCTTGTCCAGCTCCCCTCCCCAGCGCAGCAAACTCTGTGCAAACCCCGCCCCTTCAGCAGCCCTCTGGCTGCTAGGGAGCCTCTCAGACCACCTGCCTTTCCTTTGTCCCAGAGCAGCCAGGTGCTGATCCCGCCCTCCACAAATGGCCGCAATCTGTGTCTCAAGCAGTCCACCTGTCTGAGCTCCCCAATGTCCAGAGCACCACACAGTGTAGGTTTCTGCTCCCAAAACAGACCTCCAGGGCTCGGTGTTCAGCAGTTCTAGGCTTCCACCCCCTCCCCTGCTCTGTTTCTCTTCCTCCAGCCGGTGAGCTGGGGTGGGGGTGGGGCTTGGGTCCCGCCTGATAAAGGCTTTCATAGGTTACCCTGTGTTCCTGAGTTCTGCTCTGTTCATGAGGTCTGCATGCAGTCTGGTTCAGTTTTCTTTCTCATTGCTGTTTTAGGGTTAGTTGTATCAATTAACTATATTTTCATTCTATTTGTGGTTTTGGGAGGAATTCTCCATCTCACTTCTCATGCCACCATCTTGAATCTCAGTGACCTATAATGGGAGAATGTTTTTACTTGGATTTATTTTGTGCAATTTGGACAAATCAAAGTAAATGAGGAAAGATCCATAGAGCTATAAAACAGTATCTGATTTATTTGTTAAATCATTCAATATTATTAATTGTCTACTAGGATTTATTGCTACATTAAATACCTAATCTCTCTTGATGTTTGATACACTATTACACCTTGGCATGTTATTCCATTCTGGTAATTGTATATTGGTTATAATCAGTATCCTTGCATAGTAAGTAATGAACAGATTAAGGTCATGATAAAATTTCAGTTACTGAACATTGTTTTTCAATCTTTCTTGATAAATTTGTACATTCATATTGCACATGTTTTGTGGGGAACGGAAATACATTATACAGTGAAAGAATACGGGCCCCTATTATGTCTCTGACCTTACCTTCTGCTGTCCTCTTGCACCCCACATTCTCCTCAGAATTCTCCAGTGTTTCCCCATTTCACTCAAGATAAGAACTAAAGCTCTTAAACTGGCCACTCTGTCTCTGTAAGACCTGGCCTCTTGTTACCTCTCTAATATCATCTCTAACCACTCTTTTGCTCAGCCATACTGGCTCTATTGTTCTCTGAACATGCCAGGCATGTTTGCATCTCAGACTTTTTACCCTATTCTCTCTGCTGAATTGCTCTTCCCCTACATATGTGCATGGTCAATTTATTTACTTTCCTCTGGGTCTTTATTAAAAGGTCATCTTCTAAATGAGATTTTACCTGGTCACCCCCCAAACATCCCTGTTTTATATTTTCTACTTGGAATTTATCACTATCTAATAAACTATGTATTTTACACTTACTTATCTCTCTATTGTCATTTCCCTTCACAAGAATATTAAGTCCTATGAGGGCAGGGATTTTTGTTTGCTTTGGTTTGGTCTATCTCTGGCAACTAGAGTAGTCCCTAGTCCTTGCTGAGTGAATGAATGAATGAATGAATGAATGAGCAGTTAATTTAATGAGCATTTTTTTAAGCACTTACCATTAGCTAGGCTTTATGGTACGTGGTCTTAATAAAGGAATGAAATATACAGTTCCTGCCCTCAGAAGTACAGTTTGAAGGGAGATGGATAATTATGGCAGTCATCTTACTGCAGTATTGTGTTATGATAAGAGTATGAATAAAATGCTGTTACTACTTGGAGAAGCAGCATTTGGTTCAAACTGTATTGGACTAATGAAAGGCTTCCTGAAAAAGGTAACCCTTTGTAGCTGTCAGAATAGCCTAGATTATGCTGTAGGAGCAAACAAGCCCAAATCTTAGTGTCTTAGCACGACAAATGTTTACTTCTCACACAGACTGTGTGTCCAGAATGGGTGGGTAGGAAAGTTCAATGACCCAAGACATCAAAGCCTACATCTGGATGTTCTTCTGTGGTCACTGCAGCATTGGGAAGAGAGAGTGGCTAATTATGTATTGGCATTTAGAGTTTCACTGGTCGAAGCAAATTCCTTAATTTCAAATGGGGGACTGTAAAGTGCAATTTTGCTCTTCTACACAGAGAGAAAGGAGAATTGGAAGATATGTGAGTAGAATTAATGATTGCCATAGTTTCCCACTGTTTTAAAGAAGTTCAAAAAATCCAAGTAAAGGAATATTTGAAAGCATTTTTAGAGAAAGGAAGAGCATGGTCAAAGGCAGAAAGCTGCTATGTAGTATGATAGTTTCAGGGAACTCAGTGTAATTCAAAGTTGCTGGAACACAGTGTGCATGTGAGATAAAGACAGGTAAAGAGTGGAGGGAAAAACGGGTTAGATGATACCAAACTATGGAATTAGAACTTTATCCTGAAGGACATAGGGAAACATTGGATTATATAATGTACTTCAGGGGAATTTCTTGGTTATGTTTGTGATGGATTATTCTGGAAGCAATGTGGGGGAGGGGTTTGAGTGGAGGAAACGAGATAGTAAGACCAATTATGATATCATGCCATAATGCTGGTGAGACCCCAGCAAAGGCCATGACAGAAGAGATATAAAGGAAGGGAACAAAAGGTAAAAATTCAGGAAAAGTGTATGTTGGTCTGGACTCCAGGGCACAGAGGAAGAAGCGTTGGCAGAAGACAAGACAGTTCTTATACTGACATCCAAGTAGAGATACTGACATGAATGGTGCTTGTGTCTTAGCATGTATGTGTGGATGTGTGTATGGTTTTGGTGTGTTTAAAAGAGTGAGTTAGAGCAAGCTTGTGAAGTGAGTGATTCTTATCTAATTATCAGTATTTTCTTTGACTTAAGAAACAAACTCATGTGCCCAAACTAAAACAAAGGTGGGCAGAGGACTTAAGAGAGCCCTGCAAGTTGTGATGGCTGCTGAGTCAAATAAGAGACTGAACTGGAGCAGAGAAGCTGCTGGGCAGTATTATGCTCTTGTAAAAATTCAGATTACACATTTTACTGCAAAAGCTGTTTTGAGACGCTCAGTTGATTTTTTTCTTTGAATCGTTTAGAGTTCAGCAGTAATTTGAAAAGACACCCTTTAGAAGAATTTGTGCTGTTTCCATTAGAGGGGTTCATGAGATACGATCTAGCCCCAGGCCCCAAATTTTGGTTAATGTAATAATAAAGACACAATCATTTCATAACAGAGGGGAAATTTCTTTTTTCTATAACTAATCAGGTAGTTATCCAGTCCTTTTATAAAATCATTTTTTTATGCTAGACTTTGAAATAAAGGCCTATGCAGTGAGTTTCAATATTCACAAAGAAAATAGGGAAGTCATTGGAATACTTCTGATATTTTTCTTAAAGATTTTCGGAAGACATTGTTTGGAATATACTGTGATTTAAAGGATATTCTAAAATTGTGTTTCTTGTTTGCCATTATGTATTAGACTCACAGTTTTTTAAAACATTTGTGATGCTAAATTTATTGTTGCAAATTAAAGGTTTGAGACCTTGATGACAGAACTAGTTTTATCTAACATCAGGTTCCTGCTGTAGTAGAAGGACCATCCTGACCTGCTCAATGCATGTGGTGGATTTACAACAGAAGCTGTGACATACAGGTTTAAGAGAAATAACATCAAGAGCTTATAAATCCTGAGGAGATAATGACAAAGAATTGATGGAAATGTTGACCTAAAAATATTTTTTCTTAGACTGGAGGATAATTTAGGACTTCTGGCAAAGATTAGAGATTCAGTTGCCAGTTTTAAAAATGGAGACTAGTGTTTAAACTTTTAAACTTTTTTTGTTGCTCAGAAGGCTTGCATTTTAGAAGGTAGTTTTGAGTATTGATTATGTACGTACAAGCATGTAAGTAATGTTCTATTATTTTAGAGTTTCTAAGACTTACGATAAGACAGCATATGTAATTTTACATGTTAAAAATATTCAAAGATTGAGGCCACTTAGCTAATTGTAGAAGTTAGGAAAACGAAGAATAGTAGAAAGTGTACAGTTTACATGTAATTAAGTCATCAGAGGCTTCATATATTATGGTACCTTTCTTGTACTCTAAGAACCCAAATATAACGGAGTTTATTGGCTTTTTAAATGAATGTGAGGTCATCGGGCTCAGGTTGTTTTTTATTTAAAACAGTTATTTGGACTGTGTGGTACCTCAATAGTGAGTGACTGATTAAACCAGTGTGATGTAATGATACTGACATTTATTGAGTACTTACTATGTGACAAGTACCATGTTAAGCGCTTCACATGACTGAGCTGTTTAACACTTACAAGAGCTGTATAAGATAGATATTCTTACTGAACCCATTTTAAAAGTGGTAAATGAGCTTAACTTGGTAAATGAAAAAGTAACATAACCAGAAAGGAAATAGTTAAAGGAGAAAAGAGTTAACCTACCCTTTATCAGGCTTATATTCTTATAAAAGACAGCTTATAGTAATATTTTAAAACTCAAAACATTTTTAATTGTTTACAATAATTAAGTATAAAACATGGATGTGTTAACATAACTGTCTTCTAGAAAATATCTACTCAAAAATATGTATTGAGTGTCTACTCTGTGTCACATTGCTTGGGGTTCTTTAGTGTACAAAACAGAGATCCTGCTCTTGTGGTACTACAGTCTAGTAGAGGGAAGTCAGAAAACAGTCAACTAAATTTAGTATGAGAAAAAACTTTAAATATTTTTAACCTAATAACTGATAGGTCTAAGGTAAAATAACTTTTCTGTTGCAACACTGATAATCTAATTGTTCATATCATCTTGTAATGCCTACATCAAACCATGAAAAGGATGAAATATTGATTGCTATAAAATCGATATTTATTTTAAATAATTAATTTGAGTTTAAATATTATTGACCATTACTGTGAAGAAATCTCTTCCTCTCCTCCCGCCTCGCACACTGAAGGTGCAGCATTCCAAGAAAGCAATTAAAGTCATTTGACATTTGTAAAAGAACTTTGTTTTCTTTAATTACAGACCTAGGTGGTCCATGGCTACAGCAGAATGCAAGTGAATAAAAAGAAGACTTAGGACATATTTTTCCTATGAAGGAAACATTTAAGCACAGTCTTAGCACCTTAAAATAACTGCAAATGCTCAGGATTAAAGATTCAGTTTTGTTCTTTGTTTGCAATATATATGGTGTGTCTTTATGTGTGTATGAGAAGAAGAGGAAAGGAGAGAGTAACTATGAGAATGAGAATGATCATGCCAGGGCTCCCTAGCAGCCTTTGTTTCAGTAGCTTTTCAGTATCCTGCCACTATAATTCAGGGAATTGACTAAACGCTTACATGTATTGTTAAAATAAAGGATGTTATTTTTCTCTGTCTTATGTTTCTTCTACTTTCTCTCAAGCCATCTCAGTATTACTATAAAGGCTATTCCTGTATATAGGTGTCTCTAGTATGCTACCCTGAATTTTTCTATTTGGTAGACCATCTTTCATTAATTTTTTCTTGTGAATGCTTTAAGGAGTTAAATAATGGATATGGTTTATAGACTTCATTGTTGAAGCTGTAATAATGTGGTACAGTGAAAAATTAAAATGTTCAATCACAAGGTCATTAACAAAGAATGAAAAATAATTAAGGGCAAAAGAAGAAAGAAGGTTTTAAGATAAAATTCAAACTTGAGTATAAAAAGACCACTGGGTTGAGAGAGGCATAGGAAAAATTTTTGCAGAGGATAAAATCTGTATTAAAAGAAAAGTCCAGTTCTGTTAGTGACTAGATTTTTGTATTTAAAGAGGTAACATGAAAGTCTTTGAACAGGCTCTAAAGAAAGTTTTGGAAAAAGTAGAGGTAACAAGAGTGACAAATGTAGTTAAAAAATAAACAGTAAGGGATATGATGTATTAAGGAGAAATATAGTCCAGTCAGAGATTGTGATTACGGCTAATAAGGTGAAAAATTGGAAAATAACCTTTTTTTTTTCCTTTCTTTATTAAGTTGCAGTTTAGTCACTGACTAAGAGTTGTTTACTGTCATGAGGTCCCGTTATCTGATCTGAACTTAAATAGGGCAAGTTTAAAGCCATGGCCTCAGAGCATTTCAGAGCCTTTTTACTACATTCATTTTTAAATGCCTTATTTGAAAGAGGACGTCCTGGTTTATGATTTTCATATTTTTTCTCTTTTAGAAAGAGGCAGATGGTATGAAAACTGGACTCCCTTATTTAAAGGGAATGTTGATATTTATAACCAAGCTTATCTCCAGCAAGATTTGTTTTTTGCAGCTGTTCCAGGTTGGAAAAAAATATTATATTAAAGCTCTGGCTTGTTTTTCTTTCCATATTTAGGGGGGGAATCTTCAGAATGTGAAAAAGTGATGTTTGATTTTAAACATGAATGCAATGTAAACTGTGATTTTTGCTTCTATATGTGAATTTTCTGTTTGTATGCTGTGATGATATTACTCTTTTTGTTTCACTGATCTACTTCCTAGATAAATCACACTTGAGAAATGATTTACTCATCATTTTCATATCATCAAAGTATTCTAGGAAGTGTAGTAGATTTTCATTAAGTTAGCCTGTTATTAAACAAACCACTTTCTAATTTTCCATTTTGATATTTTAATCATTTTCTTTCTGCCCAGAAAGAAATCTTTCACTGAGCAATTAAGTTTTTCTGTTCTCTTTTATAATTATGTTATTTACTTTAAGATACATTTTTCTTTCTCTATTCTAGTCTTTGTTTCTACTTTCAAGTATAAATGCTGCTGTTCTTTGCACATATTTTAGAAAGTTTCTTTTATAATTTAATTGAAAATTAATCATTTTATTCTCTAAATGTAATATATAAAACTATCTCTTTGGGCACATTGAATATCTCTGCTTGTATACACATATAATCTTTGTGCATATGTGTTCTGCATATGTACCCACACCTACACCACTTTCCATAAAGAAGAATGTTTTTGTAATTAATATATTGATTTATTATGAATAAATATAATTGATTTATATAGAGGAAACTTAAACAGCTTGCTTGTCAAATTAAAGCAAGCCCCACTATTTATGTAGACAATGTCTTCCTGAATATGAAATATGCAACTTATGATAATGTCAGACTTGTATATTTTTCCTTTTTAATAATTGGAACCAAAACTTTTATTTAAAAGTTTTCATTGCCTCTGTGTCAGCACCCACAGTTAAGCTATTTACTTTGACATCATGAAGACCAGAATACTGCTTAAATCTGTGAAACAAACCATTACTAGTAACAAACAGTTTAATTATCTTAAGAGAGTTTCTGGTTGTTTTCTGAATAAACCATTTAAACTTCAATCTTGAATTCACAAAATAATCACACTGTCTCTTGAATCACATAGATCATGAGTACCACTAGTAGATTTTATCAATTCAGTTTATTCCACATCTTCTTTTGTTCTTTATAATGATATTCACAGCTTAAAGTGTTCAGTGAAGACTATGGGAACTCTATGTAGGTGTATCACTTCTATCTCTTTATAAGGGATGCTTTTCATGCTAGTATGATAGTTCATTGCACAAATGCCATTCTTTCTTTGGATGAGTGCTCCTAATGTGGGTTTAATAAAAATTTAAATGGAATTCTCAAAATTAAGAAACAAGTTGACATGGAACACTTAGTGAAAGCTGCTAGCATTCCATTTACCCTGTACTACCACCAGGTAACAAAGCAAGTGATTCTGCAAAAGGTATGAAACTGCAAATAAAAACCTTACATCTCACTATTTCTGGTTTTGTTGTTATTGCTACCATGTGACATGGGGTTGTTTATATTAATTTTCTCCTTCTTTAGCCAGGAGATTCAAAGTATATGTTTCTCAAATTCTTTGAAAATAATAAAGATGAAAAGATGTCCTTTCAGTCAGTACCTTATATATCTGAATGACACAGAAGTTCAGATACAAAGAGTTAGGGCAAAAATAAAATACATTCTTTTATTATGTAGGTATGGCTGAAGGAGATGATATGTTTTATCATATAAATATAGAAGTCATGGTGTGTGAAAGAATGTAGAATAAAATATACTTATAAGCTATATTAACATAATTTTATTTTTTTAAGAAAGCATGTATTTCCTGTGCTTGCAGTCTTTCATTATGAATATCAATAATGATTATTTTATTATCTCATGGGATAAAAAGCAAATTGCCAATAATAATCACCTTCTTTGGATATATCCTTCTAGAGGACCCAAATTTAAACATTAATGTATAATGTTAACTTATCTAAAGAACGTTTTCATCAACAGTGTTGAAATTGATCATTGGTAAAGAGAGAAAACTTGCAGAGTACTAGTGCCGTTTTATAGTAGACTTAAAATTTATTCTAAAATAGAAACTATTAAAATACACATTAATAGAGTATAATGACATTTTAACTTCTTAATAAGAATATAGTTTAAGAAATTATCTAACAAAGTTTATGCATTCTTTTCTCTTTAAAAACAACTACTAATAACCTACATAGTTATGTTGAACTGATTCAATAATCTTATGTATTAGTTGACTTACTTCCAGGTGTATATTAATTTTCTATTGCTGCATAACAAAAACTCCCATAAGCTTAGTGGCTTAAAACAACATGCGTTTATTAGTTCATGGTCAGAAATCCAGCATGACTGTGTCTGCTTAGGAGTCTTGGAAGCCTGAAATCATATGCCAACTAGGCTGATCAAGGCTCTATAAGGACAAAATGCTTCTAAGCTCATATAGGTTGTTAGCTGCATTTAGTGTCCTATGATTGTAGGACTGAGGTCCGCATTTACTTGTTGGCTGACTGACTTGCTTCAAATCATCCAGATTTCTTGCCGTTGACTCCATCCAGCAATGGAAAATTTCTCATGTACCAAATCCCTTTCACTTTGAATCTCTCTTGACTTCGACCTCTAGACAAAGATTTAAAGTGCTCATAATTAGATCAACCTCACTTGGCTACTATCCCTATTTTAAAGTCAACTGATATAGAACAGCAATTAAATCTGTGAATTCCCTTTTGCCACTTAATATAACATAATCACAGGAGATATATTTGATCATATTCACAGATTCCACCCACACTCAAGGGGGGATATATGCAAGGGTGAGAGTATTGGAGGTCATATTAGAGTTCTGTCAACCACATTTGATACAGTTGTTACTTATCAGCATGAATGTATGGATAACTTTTAATCGACTCTGAGTTCCAGGATTACCTCATTGTTTTTGTAGCTAATACAAGGTCTTTCTTGTTTTACTCAGTTAGCATTTTTGCATTTACATTCCACATTCCACTTTCTACATCTCTGCTGCTATTATCATAGTTTTTTTCTTATCTGGGTTTAGAACAGGGTAGACATAAGGAACCCACACATTGATATTTCTATTTTTAAAAAGCAGTTTATGAATTCCCAGGGAGAGTTATTCTGGATCTCCGCTGGACATCCAAAACTATTTTGAGAAATCACAGAGTATCCCAGTTAATTGCAAAAAGATGCAATATATTTAGGAATTGATGAGACAGAAATAGTGCAATGAATTATCTCATCAAGGGTTCCCCAGACAACAGACTCTGAGGCATAGCTTAAGCTTGGGTGCATTACTAGGAGGACAAGAGTGAGTGAATAGAAGAAATGGAAAACAGGAAATAAGGAGAAAAAAAATACAAGGTGGTTACTAAGCTGATCACAGCTGCATGAAAAAACAGTTGTTTAATCATTGAGGCATCTTCAGACAAGCTGTACAGAACCCATTAGTTGGATTGAGGAAGAAAAAAAAAATTTATCTGCCAACATCTTCCTATCTCATTTCTCATTTGTTAAAGCTCACCTCATGGTATGTTACCGTCCCTGTGCTTTTCAGATTGTTACTGGGAAATTCATATCTCACACTGTGTGCTATGGGGCTTCACTGGAATCTGGAAATGGTGGGAGGAGTCAAGCTTCCAGTGGATCTAGCTAGGTTCAGGTGTTGCTGTGACCATGGAGGTGGTAACAGAAGCTGTGCCTTTCTTCACCTCCACCCCCAGAGGAAGCCATCTCAGCAGTTGTATTAGAAGGTGAGTTGAAGGTAATGACTGTTGCACATCCACTGGGCAAGTGACTTGAGAGTCCAGTAGCAATGAATATGGGGAAGTACATAAATTGGGTATAATATAGGATGATTTGTGGAGATTGTGTCTGGCCAACTTCTTTAAAAATTCTTTATCATATGTAAATGTGTCTCTGATGGTACCCAGTCCACAGTTAAAACCCATTAAATGTTTGTAAGTTTAATTTTTAGACAGTGTAGTCTCCTTAGTTCTTAGATGGAGTCTATTTAAAATTTAGATAAACTTTTTTTTGTGGGTGGGAAATGAATCGAGCATAATTAATGTGACAAACAAGAGATATTGCTTTGAATATCCTTTGTTAGTTGAGTCCTAGAGTTATACTGAAAGTTACTGATCTTATGAATGCGTTGCTTTTCAAATGTGAGTATTAGGTCAGTATTCGTTACTGGTGGAGACAAAGCCAATTGTCTAATTTTCACACATTTACTATAACAGCAGAATTCAGATTAATATTTACATGATCTTAGCGATAGATTTTGTTTTTGTTATTTATTTTATTGTCATTTTTAGCAAGATCAGGGTAGGGTTGAACCCAGGTTCTCTTATGAGGCTTATTTAAGTGTTCATGGATATAAACAAACAGACAAACAGATAGACACCAAAGCACATAAAAATTTAATTGCTGAAAACATTGATCAAAAAATCTTCTAAAATAGAGCAGGGAAGGAATATGAAAGAAAAAAGATAAATTCTAAAAGTGTTCATGAAAGTTATGCCAGCCAGAAAACAAAGGAGTGGCATCTCTCAAGTACTGAAAGGAAATAGTTTTGACTCTAGAATTATATACCCAGCAAAAATATTTTTCATAAATGAAAGACAAAATAAATACTTCAGAAACTAAAAAAAGAAGCTGAAGAATTCTTTTGCCCAAAGACTTGCATTACAAGGAATGTTTAAGGAAGTTTTTCAGGAAAAAGGAAAATGAAACATCAATCTATACAAGAAGAAAGAGAAGTTGAAATAGTAAATATATTGGTAAATATAAAATATACTTAAAATTGTTTTTACATTTTTAAAAAGATAGGTGGATTTTTAAAGCAAACGTATTAGCCATTCCTTGTAATATATGTAGATATAAAATGTATGATGACAGTAGCTCAAAGGATAGGAGAGGGTGATGAAAGTTTATTGCTGCAAGGCCTTATATAATATGTAAAGCAGTAGAATATTATTTGAAGATGCACTGTGACAAGTTATATCTGTATATTATTAAGTTCTAGAGGACCTACTAAAAATTTAAAACAGGAGTAACTAATAAAAGTGAAGATAGAGTAATAAAAAATGTTAAATTAATCTAAAGATGCAGGTAAAGAAGAACAAGGAAAAAACATAAGGGACATAGAGAAAATAAATTGCATGGTAATGGATATAAACACAAAACATCATAATTTCATTAAAGAAATGATCTAACACTCCATTTAAATCAGAAATTTTTACACTAGGTAAAAATAATCAAGACCCAACTATGTGCTGTCAACAGATGCAATTAAGTACCTCTATGCAAGCTGTCGGAATTGCGTTTTCCTTCCTATTCCGACCAGATAACCAAAGAATTTTTTTTTTATACTTACTGTTAAAGAAGCATGAAAATATATGTAACATATTTTCCTAAGTGATATTAGCTGTTGATTTAAATGTTTTAAAATGTTATGTAAAGATATTAACACATGTCGTGTATCTTTGTGCACACATTTTAACTAACTGCTTTATATTTCATTGATAAATACATTGTGACAAACATATAGGGCTTCAGTTTTTTCTGCTATGAATATTGCAATGAACATTCTTGTTAAGTGTTTCTGGGTACATATGGGATTGTTTCTCTAATTCTTATAACTGATGATGGAGTGGAATTGATGTTTCTGGTGTAGACTTAAATTTTACTACTTATTGCTTGCATCACTCCCCCAAATACTCATTAATTACTGCTGTTATTATATTGCAATAATCTATTCTCTGAAAAAGGTTCTGTAAGTGGTTTTGCTTATATTTTAGAGCACTCATAGTATTTATAGGTATTTTATACATTTTATTGCTATAGTAAATGATGATATTTTCATATAGACTTTATATATAGTAACCTTGCTGTGCTCTTGTAAAGGAGCTTGTAGAGAGTCTAATGATTTGCCTGTAGTTTCTTTTCTCTGCCCTGCAGTCCTATTATTTATGAATAATAACTTTTTTCCTTTCCAATTCCTATGTCCTTTCTCCCCTTGTCTCACGGTGTTACCTAGATTTCTCAGTACACTGATCATCTTTGTCTTGTTTATGACATTCCCTATTAAGGCTAATCTTTTTTTATGTTTGCCTACCTATCAACAGGGTAAGAAAGTTCTTTTTAAATCTTTTTTTATGTTTGCCTACCTATCAACAGGGTAAGAAAGTTCTTTTTTTGTTCCTATTGCCTGCCTGCCTGCCTGCCTTTCTTTCTCCTTTCTTCCCTTTCTTCCTCTTTCTCCCCCCTGCCTGCCATTTTTTCTTCTTTCTCTAAGAATCAGTGTGTATTGAATATAACTTTGTTTCTGTTATCTATTGAGGACCTCCATTTTTTTCTCCTTTATTCAGTTAACATGGAGATTATTATAAATATATTATCTAATGTTGAACTGTCTTCCATATTTGTTATTAACAATCCAGCTTCTCAATAGCAAATTTTGTTATTATGACTGTAATAGTAGATTTGCTTTCTTATACTATATTTAGGATTTATATATCTCTCTTCAGAAGTGATATTAGCTTATGATTTTGCATTCATATAATATCCTTGCCTTGTTTTCATTCCAAGGTTTTTTTAGCCTCATGAAATTAATTGACAAGTGTATCTATTTGTATTTTTTAAAATAGCTTATTATTCTAAATATATGACATAGCTTGTTATAAGGATTATTTAATCCTTGAATATTTAATAGACTTACCTCTAAAACTAGTCTTGCTTGTTTTGTATCTTTTATTTTTTAAGTGTAGATTTTGACTTTTTTAAAATGACTATTCTATCCAATTTTACCCTACCTTCTTGAGCTGATATTAGTAAGTCTAAGAATTGTTTATCTTAATTTTCAAATTTATTGACAAAGAATTTTCCTTTATAACCTCTTGTTATATTAATATCTGCTAAATATTTACCATGTTTCCTTTTACATTTATAATACTGTTTGTACTTTTTTTTCTTGTTCTATCATGAGAAGAGTTTGTTACATGTTACTATTTTTAAAGGGATCAGGTTTTGTCTCTGTTGATCATCTCATCTCTTTTTCATTTTTGTTTTCTCTTTCATTACTTGTTGCTCTTCATTTATTTTATTACTCCTTATAACATTGGGGACTTCACACTCCTTTTTCTAGTGTTTTCTTTTTAGTTTGTTTTCACCAATACCTAGTCTATTCTAGTTTGTTTCTTCTGAGTATTATGTTTGCCGAATCTTTTTTTGGTAACTTTTCAGTGAAGTATAATACATGCATCAACATGCACATACCACAAAAGTGTAGAAGGTGAATTTTCTCAAAATACACACTCATATAGCCAGAATCCTGATAACTACAAGATATTTTGCAATTGAAATGTTTTAATTTCTGTAGTCCATAACATTGATGAAATTTGAAGTCTCATTGCTTTTAGAGTATTTATTTCAAATATATATTTTTTGTATTTTAATTTGATAGCTTTTCTTTAATTTTTTCATGAAACTGATTGCTCTGAAAAAGATATCATTATTTTGACATCTTTTTAATGAAATACCTTATAAAAGGCACTATGCACTTGATAGAATAGGAATTAGGGAATAGGAGCTAGCAGATAGAATCTGGTACAAAATAGAATTTATGTTTTTCTTAATTATGTTTTGGTTCATACATGCATAATCCTTTTCTCTATCAATACATTGTAATATAAGCATTTATTTATAAATATATTTTTAGCATTGTGCTTTTGTACTTTTTTCTCTATTTTTGTCATTTCTACATAGTAGACATATTAGTTAATAACCCAGTGCTTCTCCCCATTAGCCTTTTACCACATTGTTTTCTCACTTTTTTAAACTCCATACTCTTAATTGTATTTCTCTGGTAGTATAATTTGTTGTTTTTATAAATGTGTAATTTGCATCATTATTTATACATGTAAGTTTTAATAACACAGTCTGTTTGAAAACTACCAATCTGAGAAATTCTTGTATTAGTAAAGTGGTAATGATATAATCACATGGGACTGTAATATAATGAATGCATTTAATGCAACTTAAATGAACTTGGATATATACAGTTGTTTTTATATTTTTGACATCTATTTCCTAATAAAGCTATTTTTTAATAAGTCCTACAGAATTATGGAAATGCTATTTATTTAGAGAAACTAAATAACCATAAAGGGCGTCTGATAGTTGCCTTGAGCTATTCGTTTCTCCTTATATACTCATATTAAGCTTACCTCAGTGAACATATCTTTTATTGGTTTTAAAAGATATATTTAGAAAGAATGTAGTAGTGCTATTGGGCCTGTCCTAATATACAAGGATGTATTTGTAGGCTTGAAAATAATTATCTTTAACCTGATGCACATGCTCATGTATACTAGGTTTTTAAATTTGAAGGAAATTTACGAATCGTATAAGAAGGTTAGCAACATGACTTTATCAAGGTCATCCAGTGTTTTATTGAAAAGACTGTGGTAAAACTGAGGCTTTATGTCTTCTGGTCTCCCTCATTTCCCTTGTATGCTTGTATTTTGTCAAAGGACAAACACTGACTGTTACTCGGAAACTCTCTATTTGCCAAACTAAAGCTTTCTTTCTCAGTTCACTCTTTCTGAAGTAGTTAATCAAAGAGAAAAAAGACAAATCTAGGTTACTTTTGCTCTTTCTAGATGAACTTACGTGACTTATCCCAGGATGTTTTTGTTGAATTTGGAATCCAAATTATTTGAAATAGAGAATACACTTTGAAATAACTAATAATTACCATCTATGATGTTTGCCATTAGCTAGATGAAGAAAGTTCAGTGAGTTATCTGTATATTTTACAGTCATAAAAAATGTGAGAATCATTAAAGCTTAGATTGTGATCAATCAATATATACACATATAATTTCATGACATAGATCTTGAATGTTAGCAATTTGATATATGTAATCTATTTGTTTTAATGTGTGAGAACTTACATATACACAATATGTGGCTACACATTGAAATGATACTTTAGTTGTCTGTTTAGAATCCTGTTACTGCTTATTTTCAAAAAACCTTGATGGTTATGGGAAACAGACCCAATGGCCATTTTTAGAGATAGGTCTAACTGCTTTAAGAGCAGCCTCATTTTCTTTTCTATAGAATGCAGATATCTGTAAGATGTAAATAATGTGATTGGCATCTGTGGTGTATTTAATGTTTGATATTAGTATTATCCTCAAGTTGGTCTATATCAGCACAGGTTATTTATAGCTTCAGTTCAAATGGGCTTTTGTGTCCATTGTTTCATAGGAAATCCATAAGTTAAAAAATTCTAGGTATTAACTTTTTATTAAATACTAAATGTTATTTTTAAATGTGATTTAAAAAGTTATGACAAATATACATTGGAAATAATGTCTAACAGGTTTCTCACTGTTAAAGAAGAAAGTTACAAATATAAATTGGAAACGACAAAATTAAAATGACTTGTGGGGCGGTATTGGATTGGAAATTAGAAATATTAGGTTCACACCAATATGTCTATTCCCAGATCTGTCTATTGAGAAAGCTTGGAAACAGTATCACGTCATTAGCAATGTACATACCTTGTCCCCAGATCTTGATTTCTAGGGAACTGAGCTCTTGGAAGAAATGGCAGATTGTGTAGGGCAGGATCAGGGAAAGTATAAAATGAGCTTTGAGTATTTTATTATGCCAGAAAATAAGGAGGTGCTTAAAAATGATGGTAAGATGTCAAAAGAACACAAATCACTTGAAGGACCTTCCACTGGCTAAATCCAGGACAATTTGAGTATCAAAATAAACAAATGATATATATGGATTCTAACCCATTGGATAAAACAGTAATTTATGAGTATATACTGCACAAAAATGAATAAATGGGGAGAAGGAAACACTTTTTCATACAGTAAAATACTAGTAAATGTTGAAGGAATGATGAAATTAAAAATCATTTGGTAACCATCTGAGTGTCATTACTTCAGCATGACGCATCAATAAACACTAAACTAGTAGTTGCAAATTTGATGAGAACAGGATATTTACATAGTTTCAAAGCACCTCCACACCAAATACTTATTAATTACAAAGGGGAAAAGACTAAATTCACAGTGGAGAAATCACACAGGTACCACCTTAATCAGGTGATCAAAGTTAGCACTACCAGTTGAAGAAAACGTACAAATGAGAAGACAACAGCATTGCATCTGTGATGTTCCTGTAAGCCTAGTTAGAAAATAAACGAGATAGAAAGCAGGAATAAACAAGCCAGTCACAGGGAAAATGAGAAGTTCAGGTTGGTCATGCTGGATCTGTGACTGAAGAAGTCAGGGCTAGGAATATAGGTCCTTGATACATATTTGAGGGAATGAGGCACCCAAAATCACATGTGGAATGGATGGACTATGGGGAACACCAAAGTTTAACAGGCAGAATGAGAAAGAATGCTTCATGAGGGCAGTCAAGAAGAAACCAGGGTGGAGGAGGAGGAGAATAAGGAGAGTGCTAGCTTGGGAACCAAAGGCTTAGAGCTTCAATACCAAGCACGCAGTAATGCCTCATCTCATGAAGAACGTTTGTCCCACAGCACACCCTGATCTTGTGATATGCTTGTATCTGCAGCATGCATTGTCTAAAATAATCTGAAATGTAAGTATTCCAGAAGATTTGCTTTTCTTTCCTGTACTGCAACACCTTATGAATGACAAAACCAGTTCAGCTGCAGTGTGTTGTGAGTTGTCCTTGTGTGCTTCATAGTTGGGGCAGAGTAATTATCCAGTTGGCCTGGGAAAGTCCTGGTTTATACTTGTTATCATGGTGTCATGGGTCCCCTTTCATTTGCAAAAGTATCCTGGTTTGGATAGTAAATTACGCCATCTTATTCTTTGTCACTGTTGACCATATTGTATTTCTTTCATCTCTGAAACTAGGGAGCTGATTGATAATATGTCTCTTAGCCAGTTCTTGATATCTTTTATTCATTAACCAGATGCTTTATTCCCTTCCCTTATAATCCTTCTAAATCATCTTTCTGGTAATCTATCACCAAACTTTATAGATGAAACAGAGGTTTCTTGGGATGATAATGTGTATAATTTTAGAGGTTGAACCAGTAACACTTGAAACATGGCATATTAAAGTCTCCTCTTCTCTTAGAGATTGATAAGGCCCATAGAGACTCAGAAAACCTTTTCAGTAGACTTCCCAAACTTATTAATAGATTGTCCTAAAATTACGATGTTTTGGGAATGCCATTCATGTTTGCTTTAATATAGAATACATGTAAATTAAGAAAATAAAAACTTTATTTCAATAACCTGAACTTGGTTATAAATAGTGATTTTGATAGATACAGAGTATATCAGGAAACTTCATTTACACTGAACACAGGTATTTATTTGGAAGTTCCCAGTCATATGTGTTTAAACGTAAAAAAAGTGCTTTTTTTGTTAGTAAGCTCTGCTATAAGAAAACAATGTAATTGCTTTTCCTGAAATCTAACAGAATTAGTTGATCCAAACATAATTGTATCACAAATTTAATATTTAATGTCAATATAAGAATTTGCTAATATTGCTTTAGAAACAAGAAAAAGGAGTTCATGTTGAGTAATTACAATAAAATAGAGGTTTATCTGTTTACTTAGGAATTAGAGAGATGAAAATAGATGCCATCTAAGATGTTTGCATCAAGAGCTTATTGTTTCCCTCATCCTTTAGCCACCAGTTTTTGGTACCATCTGGATAGAATACAGCTTTTTATTGTCTGTATAATTCAAACAAGCTTGGGTTTCATATAATTCCCTTAAAGCAACCTAGTTTAAAGGGATTATAAGTGTTGAAAATCAAGGTTTGTGACCTTTAGATCTATAACCCTATTTTCAATTACTCTTTGTCTCAGGAAAAAGAGTGTGCCGAAGTAGATAGGAACTGCCATCTCGGCACCGCAGAAACCCTGAAGCCAAACATACCCTTGCTGCTTCTTATTCCTCTCGACTGGTCAAGTTCTTAGTGTGTGCTGGTGCAAGCTGCCTGCCTTACTGGCTTTATAGCAGAATTGTAGATGTCTTCCCTTTTTTCTACACGGTTGGGTATGTGTCTCTTTTTGTAACAGCACTTAGTAATAATAAAAGCAGTTTTATTTATTTGGTACCATGTTATTTTAACCTTTAGACACTTTTTGAAAGTACAGGTTACTTTACATAAAAATAACCTTTATCTGAAATATAGTGTAATTATTGTCATTAATAATTCATTGACTATTAAAAGTTGTGTCATATGCCCTTCTTAGCTTATCTAACCTACCTCTTTTTGCAAATACAAGAAATCAACTACATTGCATTTCTTATTTTGATGAATTTAAGCCCTGTAAACCATAATAGATCATTTTTCTGCTGACATGGTCACTTACTTGCAGAAATTCTCTCCCTCTCATATTTGAAAGGACTTTTCCTTTGATATTTGTGCAAAGTTCAGAATTTTACAAATTAATTCCCTGGGACCCAGCTAATGCAGCACTCTCCTCCCCCAGTGAGGAGCGTTGTTGATGGTACGTGCAAGGCAGCTTTTTGTCTATTCTGGGCAGTATAAATTTAATGTGTTGTTTTCAAGTATGTCATGTGTCCAGATGCCACAACAATCTGTGCATTAAAAAGGCATTAAAATAAAGTAAGTAAAATATTTGTGGGTAGTTTTTGGTGGAGGCCAAGAAATTTGTGATACAATTATGTTTGAATCAACTAATTCTGTTAGATTTCAGGAAAAGCAATTACATTGTTTTCTTATAGCAGTTATAAACATATTACAATGTAGACTTGTAATGTTCCTCTACCTTCACCACCTATGCCATACCTACTTATCCTTCACTATTACTTATTTCTTTTAATGGTATTACCATTTCTTTAACCCAGAATTTTGCCAAATACAGCCCATGAACTACCTGAGTTTGAAGACCCTGGCAGGGAGCTGGTGCTTGCTTAAAATGCAGCTCTGTTGCTCTCCGCACCTCACCTTACTGACTGTCTCTGAAGAATGAGGCTTAGGACTTTGTATTTTAATTATTACAAATTTAAAAGCAGAGTTGCCTTCAGCTTTTCCTCTGCCTTGTGCCCCCTATCCACTGTTCCCAAATTCTAGAAAATCAAGCACCAAATATCACATCCTTTCTAGTTGTTGTATTGCTCCCTTAGTGGATTTCCTTGGACACATAATCAGATTTTTTTGTTTATTAATTATCTTCAGACATCCCAATCTTTATTAAAAAGTGTCTGATTTGGTTACCTCATTGTACAATACCCTTTTATGGTTTCTGCTGAATTCAGAAGAATTCTACAGTTCCAACCAGTCATTAAAAGCACCCACAATTTAGTACTACTGCCTCAGTCAGCCTCCGCCAAAGAGGTTGAAGGACCTCATGCTTCCTGCTGAGGTCTCACATCTCCACCAGGGTTTCTCAAATGCTAGCACACAGAATTACCTGTGAGCTAGTTAAAAAGAAAAGTAGATGTTCTCAAACATTAATGGCCAAAAACAACACACACAAAAAACTAGAGATTCCTGAGCATTAGCCTTTGTGATTCTGATTCAATAGGATAGTCATAGGGCCCAGGAATCTGCACTTAATGAGCATTCCAGACAACTCTGAAGCTGGTGATGGATGCACCACATTTTGACAGATGCTGATCTAGAGCCTCTAGACGTTCCTGTGAATTGATGTGCCTGATTAGACTCTTGAGATGAGTCTTCCCTCTGAGATGCTCAGTTTCAGCCAGCTGACCCTGCCCAGAGGGCCTGGGATTTCCCATTTACCCAGGCCACAGCTGACTCCTATGAGGCCTAAGATATGACACAGTCCTGTTTTCTTTATTCACTGCCCAAGATGACCCATTTGGCCATCTATTCCCCACCTAAACACTTAAGCCCATATTATTCTGAGGTTTATTTGTTTTTATTTTATTGACCATTCTCTTGCTATTCTTTTCCCTCCCTGTATTTTTCTTTGTATCTCTCTTGACCCCATCCAACCCCAATTTTCATTGATTGTTACTTTTACCTCTTGACATGAATTGAAAACCAATTCTTCTCATAGACACCATTTCTCTGAAGGCTTCTTCAGAGGAGACTTCTTTCTTTAACTCTCCACATATCTGTAGATCAAGAGTCTGGTTATCTTCTTACTTCCTTGTTCTGCCTCTTGATCATTTACTTTTCCATGTATATAAAACCAAGCAAGAAAAATGAAGCAAAACACCCAGCAGGATCCTTTGTGGTTCATTGCATTCCATTGTCATTCCCTCGACCTCTCTTTTTTTTCCAGGTCACTCCTCAGTCTTCCTGACTTGAGTCTTTCTTACCCCCTAGCCCAAATCCTTCCACCATCTTGGCCACCTTCACAACTCACACATATGATGTATGTATTATCCTGGTCCCTCATTTCCTTACTGTATCTGCCAGAATGTTTTCCAATCACTTTCGTCACCCTGGGCATAACCTGCTCCATCTCAGTAATAACATCAGTCAACTCACACTGTTAATAACCTTTAGTTCTCCAGTAAAATAACTAAAACTTGAGTTCTTTTACTCCTAATGCTTTGGTTATTTGACCTCATCCAATCTTGAAGTCCAAAAATTCATCTGCTTTCTGCTTAACTCTAAAGCCCCTGCTGTCTTCACTTCCTTCTCGAGCTTTAGGCTCCGTGGTGTAACACTTCACCCACTTTTTCTGGTATCCTAAACTTTGCTCTACGGCTCTTCTGCCATGCCCGTCTGGGAAAACCTAAACTTTACTTATTCCAACTGTCCACCCCTTCCCTATGCCAGCAGTGAACAGTTGAGCACTCAGAAAGAAAAATAGTACTGGCTGTCATTAATTCATGGTTACCAGTTCATTCGGTCTCTTAGTGTTTCTCATTAGTCCTGTCTTCCCTAGACAACTCCTTGCATTTCTCCATAATATAAATTCCAGCATTTGCACTCTCAAATCTCCAAAGTTTCCACCTTCCATTTCACTCTCAGGAGATAATTTGCCTCTTACTTCATAGTGAAAGTAGAGCTGCCAGATAGAACTCCCTCTACTATGAGCTACCAAACCTTAAACCTTACATGTATTTTTACCCATCTATTTTTTTTTTCTATTAAAGTGGAAGAGATAGACTGCTATGACTATTCCTTTAAGCGTGCTCTGAATTCTGTCTCTTCCTATCTACATGGCAACTCAATCATTTTTCACGGTTTTTCCTGTATCATTACCCTCTCATTTTTTACCCGCTTCTTTCACTTATTACTTAGACCAACTCATTTTGTCTGTTCAAAAACAAGCCCTCAGGAGTAAAACAGACAAAGTAGAACAAAAACTTCCCCTAACCTCAGTTCCTTCCTATTTACCATTCTGTCTCTTCCTTTTAATAGTAGATTTGTCTCTACTTTGCATCTCTTCTTTCTTACCTCTTACTTCTTCCTTAACCCATGGGAAATAAATGTTTCAGGGTCTGGAAATGAGCAGGGATCAGCATTGTTAAATGATGTCACAAGGACCTGTAAAACTGACGAATGCCCATTCAATTTAGGTCCAAAGGAGCCATTGCTTCCTTCACTCAACATAGTATTTTTGAGGTTTTATCTCCACTGTTTCATATTATCAGTAGGTTTTTTTGTGCTGTGTAGTATCACACTGTATGAATAAATCTTAGTTTATTAGTTTTTCTGCTTATCAATGTTGGGGACATTTTCAGTGTTTGTCTATTATCTATAGAGATGCTATGAACATCCTTGTCCAAAGCTTTTTTATGAGTGATTGCATCTATCTCCCATAGGTAAATACTTAGGATTGGAATTGCTGGTAGGAAACTTTGTAATAAATTGCCAAACACTTTTCCAAAATGATTTTTACACTCCTACTAGCAACATCTGAGAGTTATGATGTATGAGAGTTACTCTACATCCTCCCAATATTTTCTGAATCTTTATTTTAACCATTGCAGTGGGTGTTTAGTGATACATCAATTCTAATTTTAATTTGTATATTGCTGATTACTAATGGTGTTGGAAACTTTTTCATGTGGTTGTCTTTTGTATATTTTCTTTGTTAAGTTTCTCTTCAAGCCTTTTGCCCATTTTACTGGGTTGTCTTATATTTTTGAGTAGTTCTTTATACATTCTGGATGCCAATTCTTTTTGTCAGATGCAGGTATTATGAATATGTTTCTCCTATCTATAATTTTCCTATTTATTTTCTTACTGTTATCTTTTGATGAGCAAAAACTAGTTTTGGTGAAGTCCAGTATATCTTTTTCTTTGCTTTTATGGTCCTTACTATCTCTGTTCTCTCTACAAAATATTTGCTCACTCCAGGTTGTGAAGGTCATTTTTTTTTTCCTAGTAGCTTTATTGCTTTCACTCTTTGTTTAGGTCTCTGATCTATCTTCAGTTGATTTTTGTGTGTGGTGTGAGATAGGGGTCCAATTTTTGTTTGTTTTCTTCCTCCGTAAGGATATACAGTTGATCCAGCACTATTTGTTGATAGTGCATTCATTTTATTTCCTTAGTTTGGCTGAAGGGTGAGTCCCAGTGACCAGTATTCCTTTCCTGGAGCATGACCTTTTGGGGTTACACAGATAACTCTCCTGTAGTTACCTTTCTTATGAATTTTAATATTGGCAAATGATCAGGACTTTAGAAATCACCTTTTAACATGAATTCAAGTTTTTACATACTCTTTCTGCAGCTATAAAGGAAATTAATTTGGCAAAGTAAAGGTAAGGTGGTCACTTTGTTCCCTAAAATCATGAGGAAGACAATTATATAGCTCTTCAGTTTTATACAATAGGAATTTGTTTCTCCTTGTAATGACTTATCTTAATATTATATTTATGACAAGGTAAACATTTTCTATATGGATGCTGTATCACTCTTTGATAGTCCTTCAGTTTATCTGTTTTTCTTTTCATGTCCTTAAGTGTGAAGAATTATTTCTGGAGATCTGAATCATGTACCCTGTTTGAAATATTAAAATATAGACTTCACAAATGGGGGGGTATGCAAATGACATTTAAAGTAAATTGCAGAGTATGAGTAAATTCATGAAAATATGAATGAGCTTGTTAAAATCATGGAACTAAAAGCTGAATTCGATAGTGCACTGGAACATGAATAGGGAACAAATGACAAACTTGGATCATTAATGGTTCTGTGTACTAAGGATTTTGGCTTTCTCTAGGAAAAGAACTATCCTTTGGATGACTTAAGAATGTTATTTATGATCAGCCTTGAATTTGTACTACATTACTTGGAAATAATGAAAACCCAGTAAGATCAGGACCAAGTGTCTCTTTTGTTCACTACTTTATTCATCCCAGCATCTAGCATAAGATTGTATTTTCATTATTGATTCTCAATTCTGATTCAGCCATAACCAAATATCCTTTCTGCTTATTTATAACTTCACATCTAATGAAGAGTTTTCTTAGGTAAAGGTTTATCTTGTGGCCTTAAAAACTTGGATGATTATTTTTTCTGTGGTCATGGGTTGAATGTTTTTAATAACCTGTGTTTTGATCTGTATTTAAATGTCACAGTCTGGATTGAATGCCTTTTCTGGAAGCAGAAACATATGTGAAGGTTTCAGGTCTTTTATTTCTTTACTCATTTCTGAATTTCCTAAAAAAGATATAAATTAGCAATAAAATAACGTGGTTGGAATGTGATTGAATATAACACTACCTTTGTTTTTAAAGGTCATGTATTATGCCTTAATATATGTGTAGCAAATTGCTATGCAAAATCCAGGTTAAGAAAGGCTATTAAAAACAAAATAGTCTCTTTAATTTTAAAAGTCCTAAAGAGTATAAAGTTTTAATTAAATAAAAATTAATTATGAATTATTTAAATATGCAATTTAGGTATTAGATAAATTAGCATTTTTCTTCCTTAAAAATGTGATATCAAATTTCAAGAATGTTAAAAACTTCTCTGATGATTTAATCTTAAATCATTCCTAAAGCAAAATTCATAAATAATAAATATTATCTTATTAATCCATATTTTAGTTTAGCTGGGTCTCAGAGCAAGTTAGTTCCTCAGGGAATATAATGTTCTTTATAAAAGAAAGTGATGAGATGTAATCTCCAAGGAATTAAATTGTGAAAACAATCTTGGTATTGTACGTGCTAATATAAATCTGTTATTCCCTTTCCACATCTATCACACACATTTTAAATTGTGGCTGATCTTGTATGCAAATAGCTGTCTTATTAGAAATTGCGGCTGTATGTGCTAATGTCTCCCTGGATTTCTTGGGAATTTGCTATCTAACCATCAAAGCAGTAGAAATGAATGATGATTACTGCAAGGCTTTGAAGAACAAAGAAAAGTCAGAACATTTTAGAGGTTCTAGATGTCTGAGGCATTGACAGTTTGCACCATACGTATGAATAGGTAGCTCTTTAGGTCATTTAAAATAGCCTCAATGTGTAAATATTTTCCACCCTCTTGTGTTTGTTGCAGTTAATAAAATGTGAGTCATTTGTGCATATGTGTGTTTTCTAGTATCTTTTGTTTCAACATTTGGTAAAATGTTATTTTGCTTAAAGATTAAAATATAATAATTGAATAGACAAGAATAAAGTATAAATTTTTGAAATTTTAATTAAGAATTACCAATCACTAAAATAATTAGGAACAAAAACTTAAAACTAGTTCTCCTCTTTAATGTGTATCTCCTAGATTGAAATTCTTTTACTATTTTAATATTCATAGGATTATACATATAAATAGTGTCTGTTCATGGAGTTAGTTAGGCCCATATAAGAATTTAGGTTCTTTAGTTTTTTGGGGATATAATATTGTTAATTTAAAGCACACTGTAAAGTAGGTAAAATACAATTTACTTTGTTCAAAATATATCAACTGTGGATCCTGTACTTTTTTACTTATTACAGGTAATGAATGAATAAAATACTGGTCTCTAAAATGTTATCTCTGTTGAGGCATTGGGTTTAAATGAGCAGGAGGGAATTGGGGAGAAAGAATTGGGGGAAATGTAGTGAGTGATCATTTTGGTAGATAGCTTTAGTAATTTGCTTTTTTAAGATTTAAACTATTCCATAAAGGCAAAAAAAAAAAAAAATTGAAGAGGGAATAATGTCTTATGTGTTTTATTCATTTAAACGAAATTCTCTCCTGAAATAGAGTAATAACTTTTCTAGCTTCAAACAATCAAGATGAAAATAATTTGACTCCTTTTTGCAATTAATAAATGCAAAACACTGTGCAAATGGATTGCTATATAAATAAATTATACTATATCTTTTGAAATTTCTTATGGTACTTATATAAGAGAATTAATTTAAAGTTCTGAATTACAAGTGAGAACAAGATTAGATTATGTCTTAGTTTCATTTACTAAGTATTAAAGATATGTTCTCTTAGATGTAAGCAACATGGTTTAGAAGTAAAAACTTTATTTGACTTTTTGTCTCATTTTGTAATTTCCAAAATATTACCATAGTACTAAATTTGAAAATTATTATGAATAGAAAAGTAGAGTTTCAGCTGAACTTACTATTTTCTTACATGTTAAGTAGAAATTAATTTGGGGTTGTCTTTTACTATATTACGTGGGATCATTGTTAACATTGCTCTATCTGTGTGACCATATATGTAAATAAACAATACAGTTAGGTCTGAACAGATTTCAAATGTATTTGACATTTGAGAAACTTAATGATGGTCATTAGGATAATTGAAGTTTGATAATTGCATCAGTTTATATGGAGACATTTAGGCATGTTTGTTTTAATTGGGTAATATTATCTAGTATGAAAAATAGATGCAAAATGTATGGAGGCTCAAATGTTACAGGTCTATTTCTTTTCACAGCAGTATGAAAGAAGAAAACAAGTTGGTTGAATAGCTTTCCTCCATTCAGTCATTCAGGGTCCAGGATGTCATAGGCTCTGCCATCTACATTATATCCAGTGTCATATTATATCCATCTATGTCACATTATATCCATTTCAGTCAGATGAATGAATGCATATAGGAAGTTTTTGTAGCTTAGTTCTAGAAGTAGCAAACAATTTACTTATATTCCATTGGCCAAAACTAAATCACATGCCCACATCAAAAGAGGTTGGAAAATGTAGTCAAGTTTGCCCAGGAAAAAAAAGTAAAACATGTATTTTAGTGAACAGCCAACAGTTTTTCCCAGACTCCACCTTTCTGGTCATGAAATAGCCATGTACATCCTTTTCCCTGCCTCCCTAGTCAGGAGATTCTGAAATTCCCCACTTACTGCATCCTGCACAAAGTCAAGGATCTCAAGCCAATGCATAGTTCTCCCTCTCAAGTTGGAATGTGGTTCCTTCAGGTTTAGAAACTATGCAATTTACCTCCTCTTCCCCAACATCACCAACCCCCTAATAAATAATGGTGAAGCAGGGGATAACTGCTCATTTCTCCAGTAATCACACATTTAGAAAGGTAAGCTTGGGAAGAACAGGAAACACACAAGAGTCATTGTTCCATCATGATGATGGAGCCTGCTACATGAGAGACAATGGAGAGCACCCCTTTTGCTGACAAGTTTCTTGCTTAGACCCAAATTGTGGTCTTTTTAGAGAATTTCCCTCATCAGTTGTTCTCCATGGCTCTGCCTTCTGGACTGTTCTTCTCCTTGGTAACATGTGAAGTGGATGTTACAAATCTACAGTTTGCCTTCCTTGGGGCTTCACTCTGCTGGTTTAAATTTAGAGGCTCAAAGACTGGTCTTCATTCATTGACTTTTTTAGATGACCTTTCAGTTTCCTTATATCTCCCTTTGATTTTAGTAACCTTGTCACCATTTCTAGTTAGTTCCGTGTGACAGTAATCACACTGCAATTTCCTTCCTAGACATATTCTCATATCTGCTTTCTTTCTATACTTCAGAACTCCTCTGCTTCTAACTTTGTACCCAATAGTGGCTGCCTCTAGGTGATCTGAAATAGAAGGTTCAGGTGAGAGAGGAATATCCTTAATCTGCTCTTTATCTCTCTCTATTTTTTTAAACTGAGAAATCTTAATGGGCCTTTGTTCTTCACCATTTTTCCGCTTTTACTTCCTACTCTGGCTTTTAGAATTGGCTTTTCCAATCTTGTTAGTCTCCAAATGACTAGGCTCTCTATTATTTTTACTGTGAAATGGACAGTTCTTGCCTGACCTCACCTTTATCTTGTAGCTCCTTACTAGAAGCAATGAGGAACAACTTCCAGGCATCACTCTGGGGAACACTAAGTCTATAATAAGTAGACCCCACCAATGTATAATGACTCAATCACAATAGAATTTATTCCTTTTTCAGTAGAGTACTGTAATGATAAACAGAGAGAGTACCCTCTTCCACCCCAGGCTGACCAAGGTTCTGTGTTCCTACAAATGTACCCTTAGGGTTTGTCTGGAAATCATTTCCATTCTAGCCAATTGGAAGGGGAGAGAACTCGATTCAGTTAAGTTTTTAACGTTCAGGTCTGGAAGTGACACACATCACTTCCATCATATTCTATTGGACAGAAGTCAATTACATGTTTGAATTGAAGCTGGGCAGTATAGTCTAAACTCTGTATTGGGAAGTAAGGGAGAATATAGAATTTGGGAAGTAGGTTGTAGTCTCTACCATAGTATTTAAATTCAATAAAAATAACAGGATTTGAAAGACAATATGTAGATTAAATCGAACTGCATATGTAGTAAGCATGAAAATATTAGTAAATGGTAGTAATTTATACTGTTTATAGAAATAGAGGCAAAATTAGGACTCAAATTCATATATTTTTTGTTACGTATATCATGCTTTTTAAAACAAGTTTAAAGTACCTGAAATTCAAACTTTAGCCTTTTTGTGTAACATAGTAAGTAATTGGAAAAGAATATCTTGGCAAGAACATGCCTGTAGTCCTAACTCATCTGAATAAATAGTACATGATTTTCGCATTTACAGATAATACTCTAATAGTGTGGTTTAATTGAGCATTGGTAGTACTTGATATGTTCCATGAACAAATGATTGGGAAACTTTATTACTAGCAATTGTATCCTTGATAATTTATTTGAAAGAATTTTGTGTTCTTTATTGATACCTAATGGGAATTAGTCAAAGGCATTTTTACCCATTGCTTTAAAAATAAATTTTATGCATAAATTATTCCTGAAGTTTGCGGATAGTCCTTTTGATTTTTTTTAGGACTTCATCATAATTATTTTCTATCTTTGCAGCAGGCATTTTGGAGATCAAAGATGGGTAGAAAAGATGCCTCCACTATAAAACTTCCTGTTGATCAGTACAGAAAGCAAATTGGTAAGCAATGAATTCCCTTTGATACATTGCTGTGAGTTAAGATAAAGAAAAAAGCAATTATGTGTAATATTAAGGGAATAACTTTTCCCTACTACGTATGATAAACTGAATATGAATAACAAAGGACTATACAGAGTTTTTAAGGAGCAAACAGTAAGTGCAGCTCTGCTTATTGGTGAGGAAATTCACTTTGTTTACTTGTGATTTTTCAAAGCTCTTATGATTTTTATTAATTTAATAAAAGCAAAAATTTAATTTTATTGTCATTCTTAAGGCTAGATGTTTTATATAGTCAACAGTATCATCTATTAAATCATTTCTTTTTATCCATGTAAGACTGTTTATTCCATTGAGTGCTAATGTTAGTAATTTGATAATCTCACAATTCTCCACTAAAATTTTACCTTAGTGAAATGGTAGACTAGGGAAAAGTCCACTTATTAGCATAGAAAGATAACAGGAAGCTTATCTGTTTAGATGATAAGTCTTAGATGCAGGATTTTCTACCTATTCTTTTCAAGGAAGGATAGATTATTTATGAAAAGTTACCCACATACTAAGTCACAAAACAAGTCTCCCAGTTTTAAAGAATCAATATCCTACAACCACAACATTGAACAAAGGGTATTAAATTAGAAAACAGAAGCAAAAAAGTAACTTTCCCTTCCTCTCCCCACCGACCTTCTCTTTTTACATGTTCTTTCTTGTTCCCACCTGTTCCCACTCCTTTGGAAATTAGGAAAAAAAATTAATAAAACAAAACATTTTCTGAATAACTGAAGGATAAATGAAGTTACAATAGAGATCAGAAAATAGCTAGAAATAATTGATATCAAGAGTATATAGCTATTGCATAAATATGATACATAAGGTGCATTCCAAAAAGGAAAAGATATTTCTGCAAAAGAGATAGAAACTGAAAAAAACCTTAGAAGACATATAACCAATTAAAAGTTTATATGTAGAAAAGTAAAGTTATACTATATATAAAAATGTCTGGAAACCCAATAAGTAAATGGGCAAAAGATATGAAGAGGAGATTCATAAAATAGAAAATCTAAATAAACAACAAAAAACTCCAAAGCAAACAACTATTATAATAAAAAAATGAAATTGCAAGAGCCTTATGAAAAGATCTAACTCGTGAAACTGATTTCTAATTTCTAACTAGATTAGTTTCTTGAGGGAGGGTTTGTGATCTTTGATTTCTTTTGTATATCCTTCCTTCCTTTATTTATAAGATGCTTGATGACTAGTGTGGGTTATGTTATTTATGTGTTTAAACAAGACTGACTTAGTAGATTAAAGTCTCTGATCATACAGGATGTGCTAACCACATAAGTAAAGAGTAACCATTTAGTAACCAAGAGTAATATTGTGGAATAACCCAAAATCCAACTCTAAATGCACAATTCTTAGAATTTTGACAAATGTGTGTATTCATGTAACTACATATGTCAATCAAAATATAGAACATTTCCACCTTTTCAGATAGTTTCTCATATCTGCTTCCAGTTAGACCCTACCCACCCATCATATGCAACCACTGTTCTGATTTTATCACCATAGATGAGTTTTTTCTACCAAAATAAAGTCTGCTAAAATTTTTACTGAAATAGAATTTTATCTAATAATCAATTTTAGAGAATAGGCATTAAAAATCCAAAACCTTCTGTTCTATAAACATGGCATATATTTCCTTTTATTTAGTTCTATTCATGTGTACTAGAGCCAAAGAAGAACAAGACAGAGGAAGTTCTGTAACTGAAGCCTCAGCCCTCTTCCTATACTAAATTATTCCAAGGGAACTGTCATGTCTAGTATGTTTCCACACAAAGTTGTCTTTATTGTTTTACTTCCTCTTGAAAATATAAGCAGTCATAAGATCTAGTTGTCTCATGAGGTTCTTGTGAGATCCATAATGTTAGAGCAGTTTGTAAACTAGAGTGTTGCATAAATATGAGTTATCCTTTGTGTACTTTTGCAAACAATCACAATCAAGCAAAATATATTAAAAGTAAAATAATGAGGGTATACTTTTGTTTACTGTTCCTATATATAATGCACTGTAGTCTTAAGATTCTCATGCATATATTATAGAATGTTATAATGTATATATATATGTAAGGTTTTTATAAAGGCAGAGAAAGAAATGAAGTGGAAAATATTAATAATAATAAAAATTTAAGATTTTAGTTAATTCTGCAATTTTCTCAAGGAAGCATTTTCTGATTGTCTGTGTCAGAGGTAGAAAGTACCATAAGCCTGAACTCATACTAATGATGATAGATCTTCTATCATTGACACTGTCTCCTTTAAATGGAGTCCTATGAAGATGTTTCCCAGATATGGTCCAAAATGTGAGGATGGAATAAAGCAGCTAGAATAATCATGGGGAGATATTTCAGTATTGGTGTTAAAGAAAGAAGTACAAATAGCAAATAAACTGAGTATCATAGTGGGTTTTTTAAATATAAAAGTTAGATTGCTATTTAACAAACTTTCACAAAGAATATTGGCATTATATGTGTGCAGTGTCCTCGTTACTAAATCTCATTTATGTAATTTTTGTAGGGTCAGTCAGAAACTGTATTTGGCAAAACTAGTGCTACTTTTTGAATGATGACTTTTAACATTGCTTTTTAATATTTATTCTGCTAAAAGTTTTGCCTCTACAATTATATACTAAATGACAGTGATTAATGGCATTCATAAAAGCCTTCTTTACAATATTCTTTGCTCAGGTAAGAATCAAATGGGCTGACACAGTTGCTGGGAAACACCCTGTAGATATAGCATCTTCACATTAAATGAAGAATTTTAATTACTGTAGCATGATCTTGAAATACGAGATGAAATACCTTCTCACTTTCAAGTGAATAGAGACAAATTATTTCAAAATTGAAAAAGAAAAAAAATTTTTAATGTTTTAACAGAAGATATTTTTAGTTATTAAATATATCAGGCCAAATAATATTTACATGTACTGGGTAAATCATAAAAATATAACTAATTTACTTATAAATCTCTATTTTCTTATATAATAGAAGTAGCTAACAATTATTAAGCATCTTGTGCCAGGTGTATCTTATTACAGTAGTTCTATGAAATAGGAACTATTAGTATCACCATTATTAACAGATTAAGAAAACTGAGCACATATGGGTTAAAGAATTTTCCTTTTTCTACTGCTAAGAGATAGAGCCAGGACTAAGTTCCCAGAAACTGACCACAGAATCCCTTCATTGTACTGCTTCCTTGGAACCGTAGACTATATTAGGTACTGGCAGATGCAAAGATAATTGTCACCAGATCTTAGTTCATGTAATTGACGGTATAATAGCACTATGGCTATCATGAGAGTCTGAGGTACGTCTGCTCCTAATTTAGAAATACAAAGGCCAAAAATGATTATTTTATTTCTTAATTCTCTATACTAACAAAACTCCTAAGACACTAGTATTATAATTTATGCAGTCAAAATTCATGTGTAATTATACACATATTTACCACTCCCCTTCTCCTGATTCTCTTTTACGTCCCAGACCTCCCACCTAAAATCATTTTCTTTGTGCTTGGCGGGCAATTTTTAGAATTTCCTAATATATATATGCTTGCCTGTGGCAAATTCTTTCTTTTATGACATTGATATACCACTGTCTTTAAAATATGTTTCTCTGATTTATAGAATTCTCATTTGGCAGGTTTTGTTTTTATTTCATTATGTCCTTTCAACACATGAAAATACCACTCCATTGCATTTGGCTATTATTTTTGCTGCTTGGAAGTCAGCATTCAAATTAATGTTGCTTCTTTGAAAATAGTCAGTGTTTTCTTTTGTACCTTCTTTTAAGATATTGTGTCTCTGGATTTCTGCAGTTTCACCATGATTAGTCTAGGTATAGATTTGACTTCATTTATCCCACTTGGGATTTGCTGGGCTTCCTGGTGTTGTAGATTTATTTCTTTAGTATGTGCTAAAAAATTCTTAGCTATTGTTTCCTCAAAATATTACCCCCGTTTCATTCTTTTTCTCTCCTTTGGCAAATACAGAAATTCTATTGCTGCATAGTAGGATGTGTGCATTTTTAGCTTTACTAAATGTTGTTAAATTGCTCTTCAAAGTGATTGTACTATTTTATAGTACTATAAGCAATGTAAAATATTCTTTTTCTCTGTATCTTTTTGTTACCTTTAGACTTAAAATTTTGCCAGTCTAATGCACATGAGATTGTTTCCTTATTTACTTTCATTTTATTGCTTACTGAGTTTAATCATCTGATATGCTTATTGCTCTTTTGCTATATTTTGGAAATTTATTGCTGCCCATTTTTCTTTTTTTTTCTCTTTTGTGAGTAGAGTTTTAACTACTACTTCTTTCTTTTTTTTCATCTGCTAACACATTTATTTGTTTCAACCAATTTGGGTAACATATTCTGTGATGAAGTTGAATGAAGTCTATTTAGTTGTCTTTCTCATTATTTGGTTTGAGTTCTTTATATATATTGATAATAATCCTCCGTTATTTTATTCCATTTTCCAACTTGTTTATTGGTTTGGAAATACCTTGTTTAATTATTATATCTTTATAATAAGTCTTTACAAATGGTAGGACAAACCATCTCCCCTTTGTTTTTAAACTTCTCTCAACTGTTAATGGTGTTCTATCCTCTCATATAAATTTAAAGTTAACTATGCAATCATGAAAAAGAAAATTGGTAATCAACTTAGAATTCTACTGGATTTATAGATTACTTTGGGGAGAACTTATGGTTTTATATATGAAATTCATATTAATTTTTATCTTTTGAAATGACCATATGGTTGGTATATTCAGTACATTTTTATTATTTTCTTTATAAAGTTATTTCTGAGTTAAACAGAAGTTATACATACCCCAATTTTTTATTATTGTAAATAGGTCTTACAAAATTATGTTTTATAATTGGTTGTTACTGCTATATAAACATTCTACTGAATTTTAATTATTAATCTTTTATTAGGCAATCTGACTTTATTTTCTTATTAGTTGCAATAACTTGTAATTTCTCTTTGATTTTCTATACATGGTTTTCTAATAGGTATAATTTGTAAAATTTTTAATCTTTGTATTTCAGCTTTCATACCTTCTGTTGTGTTTTTTAAGTGGAAAGAGTGCATGTTGTTATCCTATTCCTGATTTAAAGAAAATTCTTCAATTATTTTGCTATCACGTATGCTGTTAGCTCTGTTTTTGGTACATATTTGTTGGGCCAAGGGAAAAACAAATTTTCCTTTGTTACTAGTTGCCAAAATATATTTTTTCCTTTTTTAAAATAATAAAGTATTATTTAATGCTTTTTCTGTATCTATGAGAAAGACATTTGTTTTTTTGTCAAATTATATTGAGATTCTAATGTTAAACTGTCCTCGCATTATTGATATAAATCTTACTTTATTATTTTTTTAAATATGCAGCTGTGTTCAGTTTTAATATTTCAAGATTTTTTAACATCCTTGTTCATGAATGAAATATTTCTATTCTCATCATCTTTGTTCATTTTAGTTTCAAACTCATACACAATTTCTGTAATGAACTGGAGAAATATTCTTTTTATATGCTCTAGTTTAGATTATATAAATTTGGAACTGTAACTTTCTGACATGTTTATAAAACTCTCTAACAAAACTCCTGTCTGATGTTTTTTTATATAAGTAGATTTTCAACTGCTGTTTCTTTTTTTTTTTTAATCAGTTAATCGATGTCTATTGTCTTGAGCCAATTTGGGTAACATACTCAGAAATATAATTAAATGGAAAAATTTCTAATGTATTCATAGACAGTTGTGCATTATCAATGAACAGTAATGTTTTGAAAGGAATAATTTTTTCTGATCAGTAGGTCTTACCAGTAGGCTTAAAATATTCACTTAACCATGTTGTAAACAGAGGTGCTATCATGTAGGCTTTGTTGTCCCATTTATAGAGTACAAGTAGATTTAACATTATTCTTTGGAATAGTAAATGAGCATTGGCTTCAACTTAAAGTCACTAGCTGCATTAGCCCCTAAAAAGAGTCAGCCTGTCCTTGGAGACTGTAAAGCCAGATATTGACTTCTCCTCTCTAGCTATGAATGTCCTAGATGACATCTTCTTCCAATATAAGACTGATTTACCTGCATTGGAAATCTGTTGTTTAATGTAGCCACTTTCATTATTTATTTTAGCTAGATTTTCTGGATCACTTGTTGCAGCTTCTATATCAGCACTTGCTATTTCATCTTGCACTTTTATGTTACAGAGGGCTTGTTCCCTTAAATCTCATGAACCAGCCTCTGCTAGTTTCAGACTTTTCTTCTGCAACCTCCTCACTTCTCTCAGTCTTCACAGACTTGAATATAGTAAAGGCCTTGCTCTGAATTAAGTTTTGGCCTAAGGGAACGTTGTGGCTGATTTGGTTTTCTATCCAGACCACCAAAACTTTCTCCATCTCAGCAGTAAGGTTGTTTTGCTTTCTTATCATTCACATGTTCACTGGAGTAGCACTTTTAATTTCCTCCAAGAACTTTTCCTTCACATTCACAGCTTGACTAACTGTTCGGCACACGAGGACTTCCTTTCAGCCTATCTCAGCTTTTGACTTACCTTCCTCACATTTCTAGCTTTGATCTAAAGTGAGAGGCATGACACTCCTTTCACTTGAACACTTAGATGCTATTGTAGGGTTATTAATTGGCCTTATTTCAATATAGGCCAGTTATTTCCATTGTTTCTCAAGGACTAGGGAGGCCCAAGGAGAGAGAGAGATGAGCAAATGGCTGGTCAGTGGAAGGAGTCAGAACACATACAACATTTAGCAATTAAGTTAACTGGCTTATATGGTTGCAGTACATGGAGCCTCAAAACATTTACAATAGTAACATCAAAGATCAATGATCACAGATCACCATAGCAAATGTACTAATAATGGAGACGTTTTAAATCTTGTGAAAATTACCAAATATGACACAGAAACATGGAGTGATCAAATGCTGTTTGAAAAATGCCAGTAGATTTGCTATACAGACCTTCAATTTGTAAAAAATACATCTGTAAGGAACAATAAAGTGAAGCACAATAAAATGAGGTATGCCTCTGTGTGTGTGTGTGTGTGTGTGTGTGTGTGTGTATATATATATAGTACCTATTGGAATTTAAACATTCTTGCAAGCAGAAGCTCTAATTTTATTTTTGCATCCCTGATGATCACCCCTAATGATAGAAGGTACTTATTAAATAGTTGCCATGATAATCAATAGAACAGTCTCTCTAGTTTTCAGGTATTTATAATTCTGTGCAATTATCTATACATTTATACATAAATCCTAGTTTATACAACTCTTTTTATAATAGTCTTAAGTGTTGTGTAATTTCTTTCTCAATAATAATCAGTTTCTTTAACTAACTAGAAACTTATTGACCTATCCTGGTATTTAGCTTTTGTAAAGTTTGTGATTGATCTTCCATTTGATAATTTATTTTATTTTATTTTATCTTTATATCCCAAGGGTACATTGTGTATAATAAATACTTTAAAAAATGCTAGTAATTTTTTTTTACCATGTGCAAACTAAAGATTGATTTACTATATATCTTCTATTCAAGTACATTTCCCTCCATGTATAACTTAATGCTTAATTAGCATTTTTTAATATGGTATTCTGGAAAATTAATTTATATCTCATGAGCAACTTGTTGGTTACTCTTCGTAGCAATCCAAAGCCTAGGGGTTCTTTCTTAGTACTTCACTTACTGTTCAGTGATGGTGTATGATTAATGTCAAGCTGTTCTGTCCAAGCACTGAAAAATTATCATTGGTTTGAGTTGCATCTGTAACATAATTTAAAAAGTTGGCATGAGATTCTCATTTTAAAAATTATCAGCTTCCTCTCCTTAGCCTAGATATCTTTAAGTAATCATGAGAACAATACATTTTTGCAAATTTTACTTTTATAATGAATATTTCCTTCTTTTCTTTAAGGAAATATGTGGCATCATTTGTATGACTGGCTAAATATAAAGGTGAATAATCTACTTGATCTGTATTTCTTGTTTCTAGTTTTATAATAAAGTTCTTTTTATCAACTTGATTGACTAATTTTTAATTATTTTCAGGTTGTGATTATACCATTTGTGATTTTATTCATCCTGCAACTGTCAAAATACAAACCATTTGTTTATTGACATTACTACTGAAGTTTGCTATAAGGTTCCATAAGAAAAACTATTAACCCTTGCTTTTGTAATGTGTTTTCTAGTCATTTGTAATTTATAATACAGTAACTAAAAATTGTGTTCATATGGCAGTTGGGAAATTACTTTATATGCCAAATTATATTGCTCTTTTATAAGTAATCTTGGTAATGTGAGAAAAGTAAGATTCCAAATACTGTTTTGCCTTTTGAGGAAGGGAGGAGGGATTTGAAGCAGTTGATGAGAAATTATTCTAAAAATGTTGAAGGAAATATAAAAGTCTTTACTGTTGATTAGCAAATTTTATTATTTGTCAGTATTTTTGGCATGCTCTAAATAACTTCCAATAATTCATTTGAGTAATTAAATTTAGATTGCAAATTTTTCCTTTCAAATATTTTGACTCTTATCTCTTTGCTTTTCTATTGTATCTTAATTGGTATGGTCTATATAAATGGACAATAAATTATATATCTTTGTTATAGAGATCAGACAGTGAATAGAACTTGGTATTCATCCCAGACAGAATTATGATTGAATGTATTTGCAAGATAGAAGCACTGAATTTACTTTTTTCTAATTAAAGGCAATTAAAGATTCCCAGACACAAATAAAAGACAATGAATTGAGGAATAAGTGTAGGAGCAAGTCCATTTGCAGGTGAAAAGATGTGCCTTTGAAGCAGAACCAGCTGTATTTTCATTGAAAGAATAACAGTTTAGGAAGCTTTTCTACATGTGCTTGCTTGATAGCATAATGTACTCATAAGCAGCTTATGTAGTATTCAGAAAATAACAGTGCATTAATTTTTAAAGCAGCCAAGGCAGAAGAGCAATACTGCCACATGATGATAATGAGTATGGCTAGTGCAAAGTTGACTATTGAGAAAGAAAAAAAGAACCACGAGCTTCTGAAAAATGAACATTTATAAAACAATAACTAGATATTCGCATGATAATGAGCTTAGGCAGCAATATTAACAAAGGGCAAAGATGCAGGCTTGTTTCTGGGAGAAGCTAAGGTATTGAAAAGCCAAAAGCCAAAAGCAGTTAAGTAATCTATTCTTTTATTAAACTAAGGAAATTCTCAGTAAAACCATGACATAGTTAAAACTATCTTTAAAACTATTACTTTAAAATATGAAATAATTCATGATGTCAATATTGACTTTTATGCCGAATTCAATAAAATATATAAATTATTCTATCCTTTTCTAAGTTAATGTAATATAAGGAATGGCAAATGATAATATTAAGGTACCAAAATATTTATGGTATGTATTAAACATATGTTTTTGTAGTTCTGTATAGCAACTGGATGCATATTATCAGGTCAATCGTAGTCTTCTGTAATTGGAAGAAACGGTAATCTTTTTGGGCATAAGAATGATTAATATGATCCCAAGGAAAAGTCTCCATTTCACTTTGCTTTTGTAAGAATGTGAGCCAAAGCTGTAAATAGGCATTATTCCAGAGTAAAACAATAAATAGAAACTGGTGTTGGAAAGAGAAGGTCCTTCAAAGACAAGACTTGAGTACATGTCAATCCCAAAAAATCTCTTATTCTTCTCTTATCTCATGGAATCAATAAATAATTAGTTAATTGATGTCTGTCTATAATTCATATTTTCATGTTATTTTAAGTTGCATTTGTATCTTTTATCATGAAAATAATCCTGAAGGAATCTAAGAAGATCCTCAAACTACCCAGATATTTCCCAACCAAGCCTGGGACTGCTGTTCTCGAAGTCCAGGAACTTGAGTGATATTTAGTTTTTCTTTCTTTTTTTCCTATTGTGATGCAGCCTTGAAGAGGAGGAAGAAATATCTTTAAATTTTTGATAATACCAATTTTACAGAGATATTGGCTGTGTAGAGAGAATGGAAATGAATCTGGGAGTAAAAAGTAATAAAGGTTCAGTTTATCATTCTCAGCTCTCTGTAATTTGTGACCTCTCCCCTCCAATATTCATGATCTCCTTGTCCCTAGCAAGCGTCTTAGTTTGCTGAGCCCTTTGTCTTTAGTGGGTAACATAATCTTCATTCCTGAAGATTTTAGGTGATTCTTCTAGTCATAAAGTTATACAGAAGTTTTATTAAATTTTACTGTTGCATAATAGTACATGGGATTGTAGTTCCCTCATATCTTTTCATATTCCTATTGGCCTTCACTATATATTAACAGGTCATTTTGTCCTTGATAACCAGCATCAATTACCCCAGCCAACACTGTGATTCTCTATGTTGCCTGTTTACTAATAGGCATGAAGAATCCTAACTGAGCAGGTGGCAAACGCGGCTTCCAATTCAGAAAAACTAATAGATTGTGTCCTTTCTTACCTCTCTTTCCACGTAAAGTACACAGCAAAATGTACTGCTCAAACTTTGGCCACTGGGAGGATTTCCTTTATAGATTGTGTTTTAGGGCCATCTCCATCGATAGCAGTCTACTTCCAGCTGGTATCAGCATATTATAAAGAGCCATCTACAAACATTTTTTTTTTAACTGCTAAAGTGGTACATCCAATTTTATGGTTTGTTGAATTAGATAACCCCCAGTTCATGACTGGTTAGTTCATGCCAGATGGTCCCTAGGTCTCATGACCAGGTAGTCAGTCTCCGTCAGAGCTTGGTAGCAATCCAGGAGCTGTTTCTTAGCAGCTGTTACCTACTGAAGGATGTATGGCATTGTTCCAAAACCCTAGAGACTGCCACTTCTTTTTATCCAGACCTGCTAAAGGTGTATTTTTGTCTCAGTTAGCTAAAAGTGGTTCAGGCACCACTGACTCTGCCATGTCATAAGGCCTGAGAGGTAGAGTAGCTTGTATAGCAGTCTACCAGAGAGTCTTTTATTGTTCCATGCACTACTCAACACTAGCAGCTTTTCAGGTTCTCTACATATATGAAATATGTATGTAGGTTAAAAAATAATAATAACATGAGCAACTATGTATTCCATCATCCAGGTTAAAAATAAGATATGTACTAGTACCTTAGAAGCCTCTTTATTCCTCTTCCCTATTGCAACACCTTCCAAGCTCCTGAGAGATAACCATTATCTTGATTTTATATTAGTTCTATTTATGAATTTCCACCTAAATATGCATCAAAATATTATTTAATTTTTTGGCTTTATATAGATGAAATCATACTGTATATTGTTATGTAACTTGCTCCTATTGACCATGTTTTAGTTTTATTAATAATTATTCATTTTTATGCTTTATAGCATTCTGCTGTATATGTGGATATAGATATAGATATGTAGACATACTGATATTTTTCTATTTTTCTGGTTTTGACATTTGGATCATTCTTAGTTTTTTTTTTTTCTATGAATGCTATTATAAGCATTCTGTGAACATTTTTAGATATGTCTGTTCTTTGGTTCATGTGTACAAGTTTCTCTATAATACATACCTAATAGAAGAATGTTGGATCATAGGTATGGATATGTGACATTACCACGTAATGCCAATTTTTTAAGAAGTACCTATGTCCCTTCCTTAATGGTCAATAGATCACAAAGTGTGGTAAGTTGGCCTTTTCTTCTTAGATACAATCCTGACAGTTCTCTAAATCTATTGATTTCCATGAATCAGATTTAGGTGGCAAGTCTCTGTATCTTAATAGAATGTTCATTCTTTTCCCTCTTGTGCATATATCTGAGTGAGGAACTCAGGCAGTTTCCATGTCTTCTCCAAGGTTTATATCATATCATTGTCCTTGTAATCTCTTGTGGGGAGCTGAGGCATTTAAAGTCTCTTGGAATGAGATTGTAGTACTGAGATGGAGATCTAGTTCTTGTGCAGGGTCTAAGTACACTGCTGTCCCCCTTCCAGTAAAGGCAGATAGTCTTTTCTGGTATCTAGGATCATAATTTAGAAAACTGCATTAGCTAGATGAATAGCTAGTTTTGACCTTGTGTAAGGCACTTTTATATTCTACTACCTTAAGTACAGTAAGAGAATTCTACCATAAGTTTGAATTTGATAATACTGAGTTGGTCTTCAAGAACAACAAGCTGGAGTGAGAAAAAAAGTAGGTCTGTGGAAATAATGTGACTGCTTATTTAGTTTTTGATTATACAGTCAGTCTCAGAAACTTCTCTAAGAATATGTATTCCCTTTATCATATTAATAAGAGAGGGAAGTAAATCTGCTTCACCTTTGCTTTCAAAATAGTTTTCACATCACATATCTGGTAACCAAACTGAAGATTCTACCTGTTTTCAAGGTTATCATCTCAATGCATACATTCAGAAATTGACAAGTGGACATAGGGTCCATTGTGGACCACTGAGCCTTCCCTCAGGAATTGAACTTTTTAATTTCTTTATTCTTTTATTTTATTGAATAAATTAGACATGTAACATTGTATAAGTTTAAGGTTTTACAATGTGTTACTTTGGTATATTTACGTATTGTTATATGATTGCTGATACAGCCATATTTATCACATTACATAACTATACTAAAATACCATTGTCTATATTCATTAAACCTTGTATTAGATCTCTATAGATTATTTACTACTTGTTACAAGTTTGTACCCTTAACTACCATCACTGTTATCCATCTCCTACCCCCTGTAACCACCATTTTACTCTCTGTTTTTACAGGTTTAATTATTTTAGATTCCACATATAAGTAATATCATACAGTACTTGTCTTTCAGTTATGATGTCCAGATTAGTTGTAAATTGAAAGGGATAGGAAAAAAGAAATGACTCATACTGCCATGATGCTTGATGTTACTCTGAAACTTCATTACCTATTAAGCTCTTTTTCTTACTTGAAATACTTCAGTGACATTTTTCCCTCCAGGAATTAGTGTTTTCTGAGTCTTTACACTTTGATGTTCCCTGTATATAGAATTGCTTCCACCAAATATCCACATCAGTTCCTCCGTAACCTCATTCCAGTATCTGGTCAAGTGACATCAAGTGAGAATGTCAAGTGACATTATCAAAGAGGTCTTCCCTAACTACTCTATCTGAAACAATACATCTCTCCCATTCATTTTTTTGCCCCTTCCCAACTCTTTTTTTCTTTTTAGTGTCTTTTATCACCTGGCAAATTGAACAATTTTATTTTTATTATCTGTCTTTTTACAATATTCGGTTTAACAGGCACTTGGTCTATTCTGCTCACACTATTTTTATAATCTGTACCATGAACACTGTTACATATTAAATGTTCAATAAATAGCTTTTAATGAATGAATGAAAGAATTGTTTAAGAAAATAACATATAAAAATTATTATGACCCTGAGTGAACGTTTTTAGTTATGATTAGATACAAGGTTAACCAAGAAAACTTACAATCAGTGGTATGTTCTGATGTTACACTATTTGCAATATTGTTCTCAGAGATTGTAACAATTCTACCTGTTAATCATAAAAAATAATGGCTCATGCAATTAAGAGCTTGGATGTAGGAGAAGATAGTAAACTATTGCATATATTTTTTTCCTATTTATTTTCTGATGGAGAATAATTTTTTGTTACTTGCTAACCAAAATAACCCTACCTCAGAGATATCACATTCTACTTAATAACTATGTGCATATAATTATAGCAGTTTGTTAATCAGTTGCTGATATTAGTTCAAACAGCAATTTTATGACATAAATTTCCTGTGTAAAAATGAAGTTTTAATATTTCTTAATTTTGAAATGCCCAATTTTCACATTAAATCCAAGTTCATTTTGAAAAAAATTGCTAATATTTATTGGGAAACAGGTCACACACATCCTAAGTGGTTTTTTCCATCCTTATATAAGTTCTTGTAAATCCAAATATTCACATAAAAGTAAACGCCTTGTTGTTCCAAGTGTATTACTTAGCTATCTCATTAGCATATTTGGGGAAGGCTTTTTCATTTTCTTTCCAAGAATGATATTGAATTTTACATGCAAAATGAGAAGTTCTCTAATGAGTAATTCGCATTAACATAAATACTCTCTATTAAGAATCTCACATTAATTTGAAGGAATTTTAACTCTTAATATGATTTTCAGAGAAATTTTCTATATTTGATTGGCAATCTTAATAATGCAGTCACTTAAATATATTTTTATTATTAAGAGCTATAAACAATGGGTTAAAGAATCTGTATTCTTACTAGGTCACTCTTAATAGGTTTCCCATATTATGGAATTTTCTACTAGAATGTTAATTTTGCAACTTTATATCAAATATGCAAAGGTGGCATTTTATTAGTATAAATATATCTCATAAGTTCAAATTATAGTATGTAGTTAAGTTAGAGAAAATCAAATAGAATGTTATGGCTGTTTTAATGGAGGTAATTGAGATTGGGTATTAAGAATGAAATTTGTCATCAGTTATTAACCTGAACATTACATTTGTATCTGAACTTTGTTTTCATTTCACAGTATCATGAAAATCCCATTAATACAAAGAAATAGTTAAACATTTGTAAAGTTAAACATAATTAACTTTCTAATATTACAGAGCTAGCAATTTCAGGGTACTCTTCAATTAAACTGATCACAAAAATAGAGATTAGAGTACTAGGACATCTTATTCCAGAACTAAATCAGATACTATGTAAGGACAACTTGCAATTTTTAATCACAACTATAACATTTCAGTAACCAAAGTATAATAATCCTTCTAACTATGTGCTTCCTTCACTTTTTATTGCAAAAATATCAAGTTATAATAACTTGCTTCAAAAAAGGACACCAATGTCTTGCCTGAAATTTTTAAGGAAAACACATCTGAGCTACAATAATAAATTCACTTGTATAATTCTTTGTTTGCAGGCATTCAAGGGCATGATTTATTCAAAGTTCACTATAAAGATGTAACTTTCCTAACCAATAACACATATCCAAGGAGTTTAAATATAAGCACAGCAAATAACGACTAACGAAACTAGTACTACAAAGCATTGTACTACTTGTTTCCATTATATTGGATATGAAATGTATTAGATTGTGAATGTTAATTTTTTTAAATAATGTAGACTATGTTTAAAATATGAAACTGAAAAAATATTGATTTGAATTAGACTTTGAAAAGTTAAGTGTACATTTTGTAATCTGAAGGGCACCAATTAAGACATTATATTAAGATATCTATATCAAAATTACAATATACAATTATGTGGAATAGTAAAAAATGTTCAAATAATTCAAAAAAGGCAGCAAAAGTGAAAACAGGAACAAATTAAAAGGTACAAAAACAATAATAAAATGACAGACCGGAATAAAAGTACACAAATAGCTTCAGTAAATGTGAATGGTCTAAACATATTAATTAAAGCACAGAGGATTTTCAGGTTGAAATTTCATAAAAATGACCTAAATATAGGCTGTATTCACCTCAAATATAATATTGAAAGTAAAAGAATGGAGGAGAAGCACTTTTTGAATGGAAAGAAAGGACCTCAGAGGTCTGCTCCTCTATAAAAGCAACAAGAATAATGGCAAAAATGGCAAAATCAACTTTTTCAGGAATCTGGAAATTAATGAGTCTTGCAATAGTCCAAAGAGTGTTTATTGGAGAAAAACAAGTGGAATCTCAGTAAAAACATCAGGTTTTGTTGTGTTTTTAACTTGCCTTAATCCCATCTTCCTGTCATCCTTGAAACTTAAAGTTGTGAAAAACAACAACCTGCAGCCACCAGAGAAGACAGAATGGGTACCCCAAAACACATCCTCAGAGAATTGTCACTATTTGTCTGGCATCTCAGTGTAAAGCCTTGTTCTCAGAACATGTCTTTATTTCACCTGACTTGGAGCTGACTCTGTGTGAAGAGCCCTCTCCTTATGATAATTGACAAATTCAATCAATGGCGAATATTTGATGTCACACAACCTGAGGCAGAATTACTAGTTGGGCTCATATGAGGTTGTCCTAAAAACTTAAAAAATTGGGCAATGAGATGTCTATAGGGTCTTAAAAAATCTCTGACATAGCTTCCTAGGATTCTAGAAAGCCACAAGCCTGTGCAGGGCTATGCTGTGTCCAATAAAGACCTGAAAAGTCTATGATCTCTCCCCTCTCAGTGACCCTAAGGAACCTAGTGGGACGTGAAGGCTAAAGCAGAGCTAGAAACTCATGTCAGAGCATGGGAAATGTTTACCAAGGAATACATGAACCCTTCAGCAGAGCTAGAAAACTTAATGGTTCAAAGCAGTTAAGAAAATATCTGTCAAGTTTATTAGATAAACATTAAGCTAAGTGGCTGCATATGACAAATAATACAGACTTTATAGAATTAGACCATAAAAGTCATTAAACAAACAAATAAGCACCAAGAAAATAACAAACAATAGCAACAACAAATCAAGAGGAATCTGATTTTCAGAGGTGCCATATTGCTTAATATGTCCAGTTTTTTACAAAAAATATGAAACAAAGAATCAGCTAAGTATGGTCCCCTCACAGAAGAGGAGTATAAACTGTCTCTAAGAGAGGTCAGACCTTGGATTTACTGGACAAAGACTTTAAGTCAACTATTTTAAATATGCCCCAAAACTAAAGAAATCTATGTCTAAAGAGTTTAAATATGAGAATGCTGTCTCACCTAAATAGAGAATGATGTTATAGAAATGTAAATTAGGTGTATAAAGAAACTAAATACAAATTCTGGAGTTGAAAAAAAAAACTAATTTACCTAAAAATTTCATTAATGGAACTCCACAGCAGATTTGAACTGGCAGAAGAATCAGGGAACATAGAGAGGTCGATTGAGATATTTCAGTCTGAGGAACATGATGTAAAAAGAATGAAGAATCACAAAAAATAAACAGAGACAAAGAGACCTATAGAATACCATCCAGCATACAAATCTGTGCATAATAATAGTTCCAGAACAAGAGGAGTCAGAGAAAGGGTAAGGAAGAATATTTGGAAAAAAAATGGTATCCAAAAGCTTCCCTAATTTAATGAAAAACTTTAACATGTATATCCAAGAAACCCAACAAATTCCAAGAAGAATAAACACAGAGGTCCACACCTGGGCCCATCATAGTCAAACTGTTAAAAGTCAAACATAAAAAGTGAATCTTGAAAGCAGCAAGAGAAAAGTAACTCATTATCTATGATGTGCTGAAAGCAAAAGACTGTCAACCAAGAATTCTATATCCAATACAACAACTATCCTTCAGAAAAGAGAAATTAAGATCTTCCTGGATAAACAAAGCCAGATAATTTGTCAATAGCACATCTTCCCTACAGGAAACACTAAAGGAAGTCATGGTGGCTGAAATGAAAGTACACAATGCAAGACAGTAACTCAAATCCACCAACAGAAAAAATAACGCCAGTAAAGGTAACTGCATAGGTAATTATAATAGAAGTTTGCATGTATTTTTGTGAATAACATTTTTCTTCTCTTTGCTGATTTATAAGATGATGCTCAACCAGTACTTACATGAAAATTTATACCTGTTTACTCTTAAAAAATAAGAAAGATTTCAAATCAGCAACCTAATTTTCCACCTAAACAAATTAAAAAGAAAAGGGCAAATTAATCCCAAAGCAAGCTGAAAGAAGGAAGTAATAAAGATTACAGTGGAAATAAACACAATAGAGAAAAGAAAAACAGTAGAAAAAAATCAACAAAACCAAATTTTGTTATTTGGAAAGATCAACAAAATGAAAAACCTTTATTTAGACTAACGCAAAAGAGGAACACTCAAATTACTAATATCAGTAATGAAACAGGCTGCATTACTATCGACCTTATGGATGTAAGATGGATTATAAGAGAACACTCGGAATGACTGCATGCTAAAGAATTAGATAACCTGGATAAAACCCAAATAGATACCAATGCTAGTGATGATGCAAAACTACCAGAACTCGCAAGTTCATTCTGGTGAGAATGCAAAATGATATAGTCACTCTGGAAAATGATTTGGCAATTTCTTAACAAAGTTAAATATACACTTAGCTATATGACTCAGCAATTCTACCCTAGATAAATGAAAACTTGTGTTTGTGTAAACTGTATACCTGTGTTTGTAGTAGTTTTGGTCATATTTGTCAAACACTGGACATAACCCAAAAGCACTTCAATACCTCCAGGTAATGTAATACCAATCAGCAATAGATAAAAATGAACTTCTAATATATACATCTTGGGTGAAACTTAAAGGCCTTATGTTGAATAAAATGCCTTACACTATATGCTTATTGAAAGGACAAAGCTTCAGAAATGGACAGTGTTTAGCAGAAATTATGGATTAGAGGAAGGGTGGGCATAACAAGATAGCACAAGGGAATTTTTTGGAATGAAAGAACTATTCTGTATCCTGATTTTGGTAGTAACATGAATCTATATATGAGCATTAAAATTCATAGAGCCATACACCTAAGGGAAAAATGTCAAGTTCATTGTATGACAATTTAAAACTAAAACATAATAAAATAGTATTATAGGATTATATTGGAGGGAGGAACCATAAATCAGTCAGTCAGCAAGTGTGGAGATGGGGGGAGAGCTTTTGTTACCTAACCTACATCATTGGAAATGAAAATACAGAAATTAGATGAAGTGTTATCGAAAATAAGAAACTAGATAATTGAGGCCCCAGAATGGTTTCATAGGTTTGATCATCCAGATTTTCTCTCATATAAAATGTAATGAGCAATTACCAAACAGCTACTTTGGTTATCACATTATTGACATAACCCAAATCAGACCCAGTTGTGTTCAAGAAACCATATGCACATAAAATATAGATAATATAAATGTATTTTTCTATATCTCCTCAAAAGACAGGGGCCTCTGTATATTTTTTTTACAATTATAGGTATCTTCTTGAAGCGATCAAAAATTTAAATATTGAAAATTCTGGGTATAATGGAAAAATAGGGTTTTAGTTACAAAGAACTTAACAGATGCCCCTGTAAATGTTTTCACTTGGTAGATGGAAACCACCTTTTCAATATGTACTTTTGGGTATCATAGTAAGCAAGGAGAATGGTAAATTAATGACAGATGTGCTATTTGGAGAAGTACCAGGTGTACAATAATTTTAAAAGCCACCCATTTATTATAAATACAGTTTTAAATGTTCATATTCACTTTAATATAAATCCAGAAGAGGTATTCTTTAAGAGATAAGGAGTTGAATTGAAATAGAACACATTATTTAACCAGTGGTTATTTGGAAAGTGAAGTGAGTGATGAACTCTTACTTTACCATTGACTCTTTGAGGGATTTTTGAATCTGACAGACATTATCCAGAATATTGCATATATGTATGAATAGCATATGGGTTAAGATAATCATTTTTCATTTATCTATTTATTCCCCATTGCATCCAGAGATTACCTAGTATAGAACATATATAAGATTAAACAAGAAATGTATTTTTGGCCTCAAATTTATAATCTTCAAGTTTCTTTTAGATTCTCATTAGACACGTGCTTTGTAACCCTGAGTGGAGGCATTTGATGTGTCACCATTTTCATTGTTCTGAACTGTTTATATCTCAGTGGGAATAATGACATGAATAGTTCGTTGAGTTGTGAAATCAAAATGAACACTTGTCAAGCTTTTTTCAGCAAAATTAAATGTTGCTAATTTAACATGGGTCAGAGTAATATTTGTCTATATTTTGTCCATTCTATAATTTAAATTTAGATCATTTGACATACATTTTTACAATTGGCTCATTTCTGGATCATTTAACCCATCATCAAATAATATTTATTAAGCTTCTGCATGCTCATAGATCCAGAATGACTGCTATACAATAGCGGTTAAAGGAATAGCATACACTCTTTCTTATAAAAAATACGGAGCTCTTCAGCTGAACACTTCTATGTGTCTAATGAACACAAATAGAGCACTTCTTCATTACTCCCATCCATTTGATTCACTTTTCCCTGCCATTTCTAATTCTAAAAATCTATGTGGAATTTTAAAGGTACTTTTGAATCATTATAAGACACATTAAGAAATATATTGCACATTAAATTTTCATGATATACTTTAGATCAACTGCTTTCAGACTTATTTAAGTGTGAGGAAGATATGGAAATTAAAGTGAGAAGTTATATTAGTTAGATAAAGGAAATATAGGGGTAAGTTCTGGAAAGGGTCTGATCACTGATAGGAAAGGGAGTAAATAGAAACAACAAAGCAAAATAAGGAGAATATAGAATAGCTAGAGAGGTTAGACAGTTATATGTTAACTTCCACTCAGAATGATATATAATACAGTAATATTTGAGACTCATTTGACCCAGTTCTTAGTTAAAAGTTTGGTTAACAAAACAGTATGTTATTCTAGCCAATGGTTTTGTTGTTGTTACTGAATCTATTTTCTTCACAGGCTGTGTAATAGCTATTTTGTTACTCATTAGTGGGGCCACCAGATGGTACACAAAAAAGGAAATTTGGTGACACTAACTCAGTTTTGTTCATTTTTGGCTGTGAAATGTGGTAAAGAAGATTGAAACTAATACCTAAATGTAGCTATCCTACATTTTTTATCTAGCCATATTTATTCTATTCTCCAGTAAGTGCAAATACAGAAAGAGTTAAATACAGATTTTTCTAATGAATTCAGTGACTGAAAGTTAATTATTTACAGATATTTCATTAGTTTCTTATTTCAATAGAATTAGCATATTTCTCAGATTATTTGAATACTTTATATTGCTAATAAAATAAATTTATAATGAGCTGTTTTTCTTCAATTATGAAGACAAAGTTAACTTGACCTATTAATGGGATCTCATGTATAATCATTTGTTTACCCATTTATTTCCAAGTGCTTCATTTTATTCTCTTTAAATATCTTATTCTTGAAAGAAGTTTTTATCTCCTTTGATATCCACTGCATAGCAAATCAAAAATGTCTGTCAAAAATCTTCCTGAAAACGTTAAGAGGCAAAGTTGACCCTTGGATGCCAAGGGTATGGTTTCCATAATTGGGAATCACTTTGCAACTCTGTGTCCCAATTTTAGTCTATTTAAACATTCTTTGACATTTCAGATGGATGTTAAACTTGAATTATGTACGAGCATAGCTCATTGTCTGAAATATTTCTTTCTAGGTAAACAGGATTATAAAAAAACCAAACCTATTTTACGAGCAACCAAATTAAAAGCAGAAGCAAAGAAAACAGCAATAGGCATAAAGGTATCTGTATTTGATAACTTTAAAATTTGATATATGCATGCCATTTCACTTTGCAAAAGAGGATTGCATAAATGTTGAATTTTAAATGTTTTATGACATTTCGAAGTCTAAGTCGAATGCCAGAATCAAAGATTTTTATGAAGAATTTACTTAATGGGAAACATCCTTCCTATCCTGAGATTTTACCAGGTCTTAAAACACAATGTCACTTAGGAAAACCAGTTATACTTAAAGTTGCAATTAATTTTTTCTCTAGCTACTATATATTTTGTTCAAATATTTTAGTGACTTATGTGCCTGAATCAAAAGCTTCTCTCATTTTCAATAAATTTCATTCTAAGGTTTCAATTTTAGTTATATATACTTAAGTCATTAATCTATATAGTTTTACTCTGTGTATTATTATTGGCATAAGTGTTTGCTATGATAAAATTTTAATGATGTTCCCAAACTTGTTCTCCTAGAAAAATCAGTGTTTTCACTGCTTAAGAGGGGTAAATGCAACTGAGAATGATATTATCAGATATGAATCCAATGTGCTAGCACAATGAAGTTCAACAAAATTACATTCACATTATTACCCATGTCAATTATTTGCCAGAGTTGAATTAAACTATAAATAGAAAAATTAATTTGACTGCTCCATTGACAAATGTGTTAAAGTGACTAGTACATATATTTTATTTAAATATTAAAATGTTACAAGGAGATTTTGGTTTTTATCTAGCAGATGAAAAATCAATTTTTCTAAGTTATAGCTTATAGCAAATGCCAAGGTATTACTACCAAGCTCTAACAGCTGTTGAACTGCCAGATGATATATTTGGTTGTCTTCCAGAATTTGCTATTATGATCACAAAACACTGCCTTCTTTTTACTCCTGATTGCTGATTTTGATCAAGCATTGCTATGCAATGAGGAATGTTTTCACAACACAATCTCCTCAGTTAGTGCTGTGTGTCAGTTTTTAATGAAAAAAAGTAAATTGCCATTTTGTATAAAGGAGAAATGGTTCTCTTCAAAATTTTTCTAATTTCATATGAAATTTCATTCATCTTTAAAATTATTTCCATGATATGACCTTTCTCAAAGCAGTGTTTAGTCCCTTATTTTATAATTAGTTACCTGATGATGTCTCTTGAAGTGAGAGCATTATTTGTCTTTTGCATCCAAGCAATATGTTACTTACTTTTATCTTTCACAATGGTTTGGTTTTTAGGGTTTTTTAGAAAAATACTGAGGTAGCAAATTCCAACCGTGGCACAGTAATGAGCAGCTATAAATCAGAATTTGAGAAATAGCGCATTGATTCATTTATTAATATATACCACTTTCTTATACACCTCCTCTTTTTAAATTTTCTTTTATAGTTGCTATTGTTTTAATTTGAGATAATAACTATGTTCCCAGTGTGACATAAGTCTACCTTATAGTGCAATTATCTTATATCTTTTTTAAAAACTATGTAGAATATGTTTATCTTTAAAAAGGAAAAATAATTTTCTTAAATTTCATTTGTAACTTTAAATATGTACAGAAGAGTTCTAGCCAACATCAGAACATAGCTCCTTTTTAATAAACTAAGCACATCATTTTGATTTGTAAACTTGTAGAGAACAAAAACCTTAACTTTAAACATTGTTTAAACTTTGCTTGAAAATTTATGTGAAAAACCCATTAAAATTATATGAAACTTTAGAACAGAACCATGGAGGTGTTTTACATTTCAAATATGGCATACTAATTAGTTTGCCCTGTCAAACTTTGATTGCAGTGTCATTTTAGCATAAGATTTTACATAACGGAGTTTCTTTCAGCAACTGCCATTTAATGCTATTTAATTTCCCCAGTGAGTGATTTTATCCATATTGATAATGTCAGAGAAGCAACTAAGGACTAAATGAACATCAAACATGTTTGACTCTTTATCTAGTTGATGCAGGATGACCACAATATTATAATATTTTATCACCTGACTACTTGTTTCTTAGAATGAGTCACAGTTACACTCTTAAAATAATTTAAATCTACAGAAAATATTAATAGCTTCATAGAATAGAAAAACATCAGTGATGACAACACTGAACACAAAATAGAGAAGCCAAGGAGCACATCCCTCTTGTCTCTTGCTGTTACCATGATCTAGATGAGTCTAAGTTGGCAGATTTATAAAATAGAGATTATGCCATTTACCTGATAGTGTTGTCTGGAGAGTTAAATAGCACAATGGAAATCCTTAACTTTGAACCCAGTACATAGTAGTCATTTACGAATTGTTAGGTAATTGAGAAAATATTTTTTTTATTTAGCCATTACTGGTTTGTCTAAATAAGACTTCCCTTGGATGTTTTTCATTGGCCCAAAGATCCCCTGCTTCAACAAAGTCTGCCTTATGTGACCACATTATCCATTAAAAATGTTTTCAGATTTGCTCTTAAGATATTATTATGGGTGTAATGGGTATTTCAAAGCATTACAAATTTAGTATACCTTGTACATGGTATATAGATTGTATAAATCTTACTCAACCCATTATTTATTTAGAAATTAAGCATTGCGGTGTTGTAGAACTGGGGGAAAGGAAGATGAATAAAGCATGGTCATCTTGGAGGAACTTATGTAAGAAATCGCTTCCAGATTTCATCACCATATGAAATTATCAGTACTGACTGAGAAATCATGGACTGGAGATGTAAAGAATTATGCAATAGAGACTTTACCCTCAAAGGGTTCTTTTTTTGTAAATGTATGTTTAGTAATAGAAAATGTTTTGAGGGAAAAGTAATGATTCAGAATAAAATGTGAATATGACTATGTCAAAATCTAGAATTAATTTCTTTTGAGAAGTTATTTTTATTTCTTATGTCTTACCAATGTAAACAAAGTGTCATACTTTATGACTCAGTAATGAAATATATGCACAACTAATATTTGCTATTTGGTTGCTATTCAATTAGAAAATTATTTTTCAAGATTGCAACATCACTAAAAATTTTTTAGAATGCAAATACCTATGCTTCCTAGTATCTAGAAGGAAAAAGATAATGTATATTTGTTAACTGTTTATTTAAAAGGTTTATTTGAAAGACATAATTATAATAAAAGAATAAGGTTCATAAATTTATCTGTTCCATAAAAAAATATTCAAGTGTCAATCAGAGCCTTTTAACTATCTCTTGGGATGAGCCACTGGAAATGCTATTTTTGTTCTTTTTTTTGTTATTTCTGATTCAAAACTAAAAATGACCAGGCAATGGGGAGAGTCATAAATGGCTATAGGTCTCTAAGTGATGGCTAGTGTCACCAGAATCCTGAAAACCATATTTTCAAATTTTGTCAATGTTTTCCTCCTCCATACATGTAGTCCCCAAAATGCTTACCTCCTCAACAGAATATGAGCATTTTGAAGAAAAGTTATTTTCTATACCTCCCCATTCAGTACTTTTTTAGCCCCAACCTCCCACCCCCAAACACACAACATATATTGAATAGACTTAATTGAATTAACAGATTCTCTGGAGTTGTGTTTATGAATGTTCTTTGATTCCTACCCTTAAACCCTTTTTTATGTTTCTGGATATTCTGAAAATATACAGTGAAGATGATACAGAGTTGTTTGAAAGGATAAGAAGGAGTTGAAAACAGCAATTAGAGGTGATTATCAATGAGATAAGGACATGGCCTTCAAGCAAGAGTAAAAAGTTTATTCTTAGGCTAAGTGTACGTGAATGGTGACTGCAGTTGAACAGTTTTATTGTCCACTACACAGAGCAGATGGAGTTTGCAGTTGTGTGTCACTTGTTTATTACATCCTCTTAAAATTAGTAGCTGTGTAACCAGCTGGGTCTGGTAGCACAGCTGTGAATATAAGAATATACATGAAAGCTGTCTGACGCTGCTGTGCCCTTTTGAGATGCCAAAGTGTTTCAACTACAACAAAGAAAAGTTCACTCTTATTTGACATTGTAGTGATATATTAGATTTAAAAAATCAAATCTTACAAAGAGAGATGATACTGAGTCTTTCAACCCCGTGGTTTTTATTAATATTTATTTTCATAGTTTGGGAATCCAAATAAATGTAACTCCAAAATTCAGGTAAAAAATTTCATGTTGATTTTAAACCAAATTAATTTAAACATTTTTAAAGTTTATTAGATTGCATATGTTGAATTACTGAGAAATGGTTAATGAAATTCTTATTAAAAAATTCTTATGAAATGTAAAATATATTAATGTAAATGCAAATAAATTGCTTCTTCATGAAACAATGCCAGGAAAGGGTGTGATACACAAGTACAAATTAGAAGAGACTATTAGGCCCTTTAGGATATGGAACTGGCACAGGTTCTCTTTTTTCTATTCTGCCACATGATACACTAATACTGAGAACATTCCTTGATGATCTATATATGAAGTTCATAGGCTTTTTGAGAGATAATAGCATTTTTGCCATAATACATGTAGTAAATTTTTTGGCTATTATTTCAACATAATATAATTCACGTCCAATTACCAAGTGAAATATCTACTTTTTTTTCTTCCTCAGGAAGTTGGCCTTGTTCTTGCAGCTATATTGGCCCTCCTACTGGCTTTCTATGCTCTCTTTTATCTAAGACTGTCTGCAGACATTGACCCTGATCTGGAACCAGATGAAGATTAGCTGAGCAGCTCTTAAATGCATGAAAGAAAAATAATTTTATAAAATCACCTCTGGGGACCATTACTTTCTGAAAAACTGAAACTGTAACATCTTAAGTTCTTCTTGCTCATATTTTCAATTTGCAGAAATATCTTTTTAAATAGGTGAATAGGATATCAAGAGAAGAACATTATGTAGCAATATAGTATAACGTGTGCTACTGGATACTTTTATAAATCTTTCTACTTTGTCAGGCAACCTATTCATGTTGCATTTAGATAAAATGGAAAACAGATCCTAAATTCTTCAGATGTCTTAGCCAATTTATGTGTATAAGTCCATCACTACAGATTACTAAATCTATTTTTGTTCCATATACATCATTAAGTAAAAGTATATATCCTCATTTACAGAAACATTCTCAAATCACATTCAGAGACTAAGGAATGAAAAGTCATGGGAAATTTTTCATTTTACAAAGAAGCCTGCTTTCTTTCCAGACATATTTTATATTACTGAGAAACTATCTGCACATACCTCTACAGTAATCTTTTTCCTTCTTTGCCAACTGTTCAGTGCACATGTGCTCCATCAGAAATGGCACCTGGATGACAGAAGCTCAAAGAGTCACATATGTCTCTAAAATAGAGTTCCTTTCCTCTTGGGCTGTCTGAACTGGTGTAAATAGAAAGTTCAGTTGATCTTGATTTTAATTAACTTATTACTCGATTAATATAAACTTGGAATTCTATTTTAATTATGTTTCTGGCTGCTTGCAGTATCAGTTTTCTCCTCTTGTTAGGGAGATAATGTGAAAATCTGCCCTTCCATTGTGCAGTCTTTTCCACACAACAGTAATTCATACCTACTCAGAATAATTATCATGGGTTGTCTTAAATCTGAACAATACAAAGTTGTTGTACAAAATCACACTTTGTCTCCTGAGAGTTAAAAAATTAGTTTCCATGAAAAATAAATAATAGAAGAAAATATATGAAATTTTACACACTTATGTTGTTTTTCTGTTTATAGAATTTTTCAAGGTAGCTTGCATTTGTTGAAGTTTAATGACCAATATATTCAATATTTGTACTGGTAGGGGAAATTTTTTATATTTTTAGAACTTATGAATACATAAAGCTTATAAAATGGTAAAATATGTGTTCATAGCAGAGTTGTTAGCTACTACCTTATATAAAGATATATAAAAAAATGAATAGTTTGAAATGTGCACAAAGTGTTTTACAGTTTATACATTGTATTTGTGAGGACTAAATAAAATGTTAAGATTGTTTACATACTTGCCAAAAGGAGAAAGCTTTGATAAATACCCTAGATATTCTTTGAGACTTTTGCAAATAGTTGAATATAACTGTGTAGTTCTATGTTCTATATAATTTTTTCAAGTAGCATAATTTCTTTCATCATTGTGAAAACAGCCAAAAGTTCCAATACCCTCACAGATTATTTATGCCAAACATCTGAGGGCAAAATTTAGCGAATGTTATTTACTGGATTCTTCCCCTTGAAATCATAAATTCAAGAGACAGAGCAAGAGTTCTTATCACTCACCACAGCAGACCAATCCAAGTGGCATTTTTAGGAAAGGTTGTAGCATTTAATGCCATGTGGTATGTCTGTTCGTGAAGTGGGTGGCAAGGGAATATCCAAGCTGGCATTTTGGATATGATGGGCCTTTTACTTTCCTGAGTGACATGCCACATGTCAAGAAATACTGCTTTCCCCCACTCCTATCACATTTACGTGAACAATTTCATTTAGTTATTTCCCCTCCCATATGGTGTTAAAACAGTCACATTAAATAAAGATTATTTCTAATTTCAGTGGTAATTTAAATGAAAAGATGTGTAATAATTGTAGATACCTATTTGAGATATAACTGAATTTACAGTATTTAAAATAGGTCATTATACTCCTGGATATGTTTGAAAATTCATTACCTTTAAAAAACTTTACTATCCTGTTCTATTATTGAAGTATTCTTTTGGGGGAAAATGTTCCTGGCAGTAATAAATAATAGTCTAAACATAGTGTAATTATAGGCAAGTCTTATTACCTAGTTTTATTGACACTCTGAGTCTGTGGCTAGTCCATTTGTATGACTGACTCACTAGCAACAGAGAACCAGAAGTCCCAAAGGCTAAACTCTGGTTTTAATAAATATCAGGTCAAGTAAGACAATATGTGTTTACATAACACTGTTTTTATGAAATGCAAATTTTTTGAACCCACATTAACTGAGAAGAGGCCAATCCTCTATAGAGGAATCCCAGATTGTAGTCTGGTTTGAATCTTTGAAGACAGGTGATAACTGGCCTACAGGTTCAGGGGACTACAGTTTAGAATAGTGAATGGTGTTTAGCATAAATCTGAGACTGGCACCAGACACAAATCTTATGTGTGGGTTTTTCCCCTCCAATAATTCACTGCTTGGAGTAATTCAGAAGTCAAAAACAGAAAAATTATAATGACTTTTCAGAATGTTTGAATCTATTTGCTAACACACTGCAGAATAAACCAACTAATGCAGCAGACTTAATATATAGCCTATGGAATACTGCACATGAAGCTTGAGGAGTGGCTGGTTCTTATTTTGCATGCAAAATAAAGAATATATAAATTTATTTGAGAGGAGATGTTGTAAAAATATAATCTCATCTAGAATTTCTTTTAAAAAATAAAAAGCTTATCGCAGTAAGGGTTTGTTGTTTTAAGGTGGCAAATATGTGAAGATTTTCTATCTTTTCAATTTTTCATGAAGATGGTGGAAACACTTCCACCCCAATGACTGCAAGATCCTGAGAATATGTTCTTATTCTTTTCTGTAATTCCAATAGAGTAATGATCTGCACATATTTAATAAATGCATGTGAAAATTTGAGTTAATCTCTTTTAATCCTCTCAGAGTCTGGCACAGTTTTTGCATATAATAGATGGTCAAAAATTGTTTGCATTTAATAAATAAAACTTAAAAATCACAATATTGATCTGTTAGCATTTAGCCTTCATGGTCATTTGTTTTATTGGGACACTATATATGTTTCATCTGTTTTCTTTGAGATTAAGACAACTAGAGTTAAATTCTCTGTAGAACAGAAACAATTGCTTTTATATAGGAATCAAATATGCCATTTTTATCTTAGTATTGTTAAAAGCTATACTCAAATGTTTTTAATTTAATTTAGTATACATCTTCACTCCCAGTGTAAATGGAACTAAATTTTCACTATAATATTTTTTATGTGAATACCAAAGCACTACATTTTCCAAATTCCAATTATATAGTCAATGATAATTCAGTAGAGTGAATTTATGCTTTAGAAGAGCTTCAGAAACAAACTTCAGGAAATTAAACTTACACAGTTTTCATGTATTTCATCCATAACATAAGGTTGTTGAACCAGAGACTCTCCAATAAAAGTTTTTATTTTCTCCTTACCAACAATTGGGTGTCTTTACACTTACCTGAGGCTTCTCTGAGGAGATTCCTACCCCATCTCTCTTAGCAGCATTGCCTTCTTTTATTAGAATTGCTCCAATGCAGCCTAGATGGAATGATGTTTGCTAGTTTTGTTCCATGAACACTATATCTAGAATCAGTGCAACCCATAGTAAAAAACTGTTGCAGATGAAGACAGCACCTATAGAAACATTCTTGCCATTTTGTACAAGTTTTAGGTATACAGGTAAGTACAGAAGGAACTCAGAGAGTCACTTAAATAACTATACCTATGTGAGAATATCCATAGTGGGATAGTTAATCCATTCAAAACAATTGAACTGCTGCCCTATTCAGCATAGTGCCTCCTTGTTAAATAATTTTTTTTTCATCCCTAGCAACAGACATGAGATCCTTATTTCAAGAAAAATAAGATACTTGACATGCCAGAAGATTTTTCGATGACAGTGCTCCCTCCTATTCTTCATTTTTTAAAACAACAACCAAATTGGTGGGGAAGCAGCCAAAATTTGAGGTACCAATGCCTCTCGAACAGATGTCGCACCATTATTTTTTAGCTCGTTTAGATGAATAAACATGTTAAACTGTGAAGTATTACATTTTAGATTTTTTTCATTAAAAAAAGAGACAATCTGTTTACTGTCCTAATTGAGACAACAATCCTTGTGGTTGCCAGTTTTGGCAGTCATAACAATGAACTATAAATATTTGAACCAACCAAGTAAATGGTGGCTATAAAGGCTATATCATGTGTAAAGTTCTGTTTTCATGGGCACCCATTTTAGTATGACATATTTTTTTTCTGAATTCTTCAAATATAATTGTTTGTGTAAATCCGAAGTTTCATGGAAAGCCTAAAAGAAATTGATTTCAATATCTAATTTTGTTCTAGTTTATTATCCTTTTTAGTGTTCAACTACCCATCTGCTTGTAACAAATTGCTTCTGCAGTTGCTCTATTGAATGTGACAAGGCAGGTCTTCAATGAATTGCCTTCTCTGTACATCCTAGGATAACATTAAAAACTCAGAGGTTTTTTTTTATATTTCTGAAGTGAAGTTAAAGACATTTTAAGTCTCTTAATTGTAGCAGTTTTTTCAAAGAAAATTTTATAAATTATCAGTGCCCAGATATAAGTCTTGCGTTAATGTCCTTGAGAGGGAGGTCATAGTCTTAGCATTAGGGTACTTTACATGAAGCAGATGCATGGGAGAAGTTGATAGGTCAAAGAGAAATAATTCAAACATAAAAATTATTTATTTCACTAGCTCCCAAACATTTGTGATCCAGATAGCAAGGGCCCTTCTAGGCATCATCTTTGAGTGTTCTTGCTCCCTTTGCCACCCTTCAACTTCTCCCCTGTCTGTCTCAATTCTAAATTCTAGACAATCTCAAACATTCCCTCTCTCTGTTTGTATGAACCTCACTTGTACTTTAAGCCATATTTTGCTAAGTACTTCCTATATTAACACTAACTCCCTCTAATCCTTTTTTAGAATTGTTGGTCCTCACCTATATTTCCTACTATTCTTATTTTTTACCTGCCTTCTTTTTTATCTTTCACTAACCACATGCTTTACACAGAAAGGATAGTATAATGAAACTCAATCTGCTCATCAGCTAGTTTCAGCAATTAACAATGTTTTGCAGCTCTTTTATATATTTTCCCCATTTTTTTGTAACTTGGAGTATTTTAAAGCAAACCTCAGATATGGTGACATTTTACCTGTAAATATCTCCGTATACATATCTGACAGACCTTTGTTTTTTTATTTGTTCATTTGTTTTTGTCTTATATTACCAAGAAGTTATTATTATAACTAATAAAACTAAATTGTTTTCTTAATATCTTTTAATACCAAATTCATATTGAAATGTCTCTGTCTCAAAGATGTCTATTTGTAATAGGTTTTGAATCAACATCTGTACTGCATTTGGTTTTATGTCTCTTAAATTTATGCTGTAACAGACCTCTTTTTCTTTGATGCTATTGATTTATTGAAGAAACTCAAGTTATTTGTCCTTTTGAATGTCTAACATTCTAGATATGGCCTTTTTCATTTTGTTACTCATTTTATTCCTCTACTTTTCCTATTTTCTGTAAACTAGGAATTAGATCTTAAACTAGATTAGATCTAGACAGTTTTGTTGTTGTTACTCGTTTTTAAGGCAACAGCATTTCATAGTACTTACTGAGATACATAATACTTGGCTGTCTCATTTATGGTGATGCTGAAGTTCATCCAGAGGTTCATTTGCTAGTAACCTGATACCTTCCAAAATTTTCAGGTTATATGATTGACTGGAAACTAAGAAAATATTAAATAAGATTTACATAACATGCTCTATTAAAAAATAATCAGGTGAAAATCAATAGCTTTGTCTATCAGCTATCTATATAATTAGCTAAATATCCTAACATAAAAATATATTTTATAGTCAGAATCAAAATTGTGAACTGTCTAGAAAAAAGTTAACAAGAAATTTGAAGTGTTCATTGGAAAGAAGAATTCTATAGGGTAACATAATAAAACTTAATAAAAAAGAGACCAACCCTCTCCATGAATGACTCAATATTGTACAAATATAAATATTTTTCTAATTTGGAAATGGAAAAGAGAACCTTAATCCACCAGATATTAAAGTGTAGTATAAAGTTATAGTACTTTTTAAAAATCAAATATATAAAGTTGTAGTAATTAAAATAATAGTCAAGGAAAAGTAGGCAAAACAATGGAAAAAATGTAGTGTCTGGAAATATATCCAAATATCAATATTAATTTAATGTTCATGTAAATCATGAAGATCAAAAAATACCTTTATTAAATGTACTAAAACAATTGAGTACCATTTGAAAATTAAAAGATTCCTATACTGTGACTTAAAACAAGCTTATTTTCTGATGGAACTTAGGATTTCAATATTAAAAAAATAAAACCATAAAAAGTATTAGAAGAAATTGTAGACATTTTTAGAATCTTTTTGTAGGGAGATTATTTCTAGGCATTGATTCATGAGCCAGAAATCATAAAGGAAATACTGTTGGATTGTAACACATTAAATTAAAATCTAACAAGCAACCTAATACCCACTGTTGATTAAAGATGTGAAGAAACAAGTCTCTTTCATTAAGTGCTTAGGGAATGGTAATCTCACATACTTTCTGGGCGTCACTTCTGCACAGTACTTTGAGTCTTAAATTTCATATGTACTTTAGAAATTTATTTCAAAATAACAATGCCTATAATGTGCAAAAATGCATAAAGTATGTTAACCATAGCATTGGTCATAACATCAAAACAATCTGAAAGAAATGCAGAAGTCCAACATAGGAGCCTTTTTAAATGAATCATGTTACATGTATAAACTGTGAGGAATTCATTAAAATAATATATATCTTTATACTTGCTGACATGAAGACAGGTGACAAAGCAGTTATAAAAGAATTCATGTGATGCGATTTTATTTGCTTGAATATACATGTCCATGTGTGTATCCATGCATTTCTGTAAGAGTGTGTTAGAAGAATATTTAGCAAGAAGTAAAGAGTATTTATCTTTGGGTTTTGGCTTATATGTGGTCTTATTTCTTTACGTTGAGTAAATGCTTTAGTCTCCACTCTTCAGAGGACTAGAAGGCAAATTCTTTACTGAGCTACCTCATGAGTCCAGACACCTGGTATGAATGTATGTTTTTTCCATTATGTTCTTCTATTTTTCATTCACTTAATAACCATTAAGCACATATCAGGCATTAAGTCATCTCTCATAGTTTCCCATCTATATATAATATAAGTAGTTTGGACAAAGGTGGTTCTTTTTTCAGTGAGAAAAATGGAAGAATGCTTCAGAAAGTTTACTCATCGTTCATCAAAAAAAATATTTATTGGGCATTTGCTGCATGCCAGAACTGTGATTTGTGCTCTATGACACTTGAAAACAAACAGAAAATAATCTCCCTCATGACACATGACCCTGAGAGATGATTATAGTTTCATCAAACAGGAAAAAAGTGTGAAAAAAACGATTCCAACTTAAAGAAAACCCCAAGAGAGAGTATAAAGATATATTAGTGCTTGGCCCCATTCCAGCTGGTGTCTGGAATACAGTGTGTGGTGTAGTGGGGTGGGAAGGTTGTTTGTTAATGTCCCTTTGTGCTCATTGTCAATTTCTTACCTTCTGTCTAAAACAATTTTCTCTTTATTTAATCTGGAAAATGCCTATATACCTATTCTTCAAGATTTATCTATTTCCAGAGTTTACTTGGATTTCTCCAGTCAAGCCCCCAAACCCTCCATTCAAGGCTAAATTAGGTGATTCTTCTCTTTAATATAATGTATTCCATGGTTGTCAATTTATGTGTCTGATTCCCCAACTGGACTCTGAGGTCTTTAAGGAAGGAATTCTGCATTTATTGCTATTACCTCAAATGCCGTGACCAATGCTTTCTAGACCCATGGTATATACCCAGTAAATATTTTTGAATGGATAAGCACTACACCTCAATTCCCTGTTCTAGGGCTTCTCAGTGTTAAGCAGTACTGACAACTTGGGCCAGGTCATTCTTTGCCGTGGGGACCTGTCCTATGCATTGCAGTGTGCTTAGTCACTAGTGGGCAACTAGATTGGTGTGACCAGTAGCTCCTCCCCCCACTCTGCCCCGAGTTACTGTTGGAGGAGGTCCTCCGGTGGACATGACTGCTGGGTGACCCTGGCTCTGGACTGAGGCCACTGGAAGCCCCTCATCCGGTCCCCTGCCCTTGGAATGTCTTCCCGCAGTTCCCGCAGCAGGAGGTGTTCCCACAGCCTTGAGAGGGCAATGTGTGTGGAGATGGGCTGGACCGCACGCGTGCCTGAACTCCGTTAAGGCCTCCACATAAACTTTTAAGATTCTGGCGTGCCAGTGCAGAGATCGACGCGTACTGCAGCGGCCCAAGACAAGCCTCGTTAAGTTCCCTTGCTTATTTCATTTTATTTTTTGAGGGTCCCGCAGGGAAAAAGTTCAGAGGCTGGTTTTCTGAGGTTGCCTCTATTGTAGGAAATCAAGTGTTACCCTTTCCAGAATCACTAACGGTACTTGCTTTTGGAGACCCCTCTCGGGGGGCCTTTGGAGCTGGCTTTTCGGCGCGCGGGGCCTCAGCGCGGAGATGGCTGCCCCGCAGGAGGCCGGCGGCATTCTGAAGTCCTCGTGGTCACAGAGCGCGGAGCCGGCGCCAGCTGGCGGTGGAAAGAGGACAGGCCCGCCCAGGCTGCGGCTTAGCTGCGCCGCGGGCCTAGTTCCCTTGCTTATTAGATCTGCCGCCAACTAGTCTGAACTGGCCGGCCCCGTTTTCTGGGCTCTCCTTGCCCTCCGTGTACGAGGCCAGTTTCCGATTTCACCAGCGAGACTCCTGAGTTTCAGACCAACAGTCTCCACACATTATTAGGACCAAACATGTCTCCAGACATTGCCAAGTGTTCCCTCGGGTCAGAACCACTTCCATCTATACCGTTGAGAACCAGCCACTGCCCTAGAACTATGAAAATCACAACTCCAGTAAGTAAAATGTGAACATAAGGAAGAGTGGGATGGGACTCTTTTGGAGTTACTTCAAGCCTTTTATCAGAGAAATTTAATTTTTTTAAACCCAAGTACTCCTAATCTTATACTAATTATTGACTCAATTACTATACTAACTCTGGTGCCTAGTAGAGAGGGGGGCTGGGCATGGGGAGGGTCACAGGTAAAGAAGAGGTTTGAACTTGACCCATCTGCTGCTCAAATTTCCTGATGTTACTGCAAACTTCTTTATTTTCTCAAAAGAAAGAAAGACTTTAAGATGTTGATGTTATCAAATAAATAAGCTTGCGTTTTTTCAAAATATTTTAGACGATCTCTAGACACAACTAAAGCAGAAAGGATTTTTTAAAATAGTGTGGCCCTCCTGAATTTTAATTTTTTTAAATTAACGAAGCATATTCAGTGTAGCCAGAGAAATTTTATACATAGGAAACTAAGTAATCAGTCTTAAAAACATATACCTAATTCTTAGCTTTCTGAGACATTAATGGGTAAATTCATCTTCATGGATGTAGTATCAGATCCCCATTTTCTCTCTGTATTTTTCAATCTTAAATGACGTATATTTTTTAAAAAGCTTTTATTATATGTGTACGTGTATGTTGTTGAAAGAATGGTATAAAATGAATACCCATGTAACTAATGCCCAGCTTACTGACATTTGATATTATTGCCTGGCTAGTCTAATTTCTACCATTTTGAAGAGTATATAAAGATGATGCATTTAAAATTTTCATTTTCCTGATTGTCTTGATTCACTTAGTTTTGCTAGTGATTCTCTAAAGGTTTTCAATTATTGAATCCTGTCATCTATAAATAGATATAATTTAAGTTGTTTTTCCAGTTCATATTGTTTGGATTTTCCTTTTACTCTAAGTGTTATTTAATAGAAATTAAAAATATGTGTATGTTTACTGGTAGAAGGGCCTATATTTAAATTTGAATTTTTAAGTTCAAATTTTACTGCACCATAATCAATGTTGTTTACAATATCTCTGTTTTATGGAACTTGATGATGTTCTCCTTTGGCCTAATATATTATTAGATTTTGTGAATGTTTCAGGCACACTTAAAAAGGTGGTATACTATTATCAGGTGTAATGATCAATATTGGTACCCAAAAATCCACCTTATTTTGCTGTGTTGCTTTTCTATATTCTTACTTATTTGTCAACCACTTGACTTGCCATGTACTGAAATTGGTATGTTAAGGTCCTTTATTATCATGTTTTTATTTCTCCTTGCATCTCTGTAGTTTTTGTGTTGCTCTGTTATTTGGTGTATTGATATTCATAGCTCTTACATATTTATCGTGAGTTTTGGCTCTTAGCATTATGGAATACCCTCGATGCTTTTTGGCCTGAATTCTACTTCCCTTATCTCAATATCACAACTCCTGCAGTCTTACAGTTTTGTTTTCCTGGTATATCTTTTCCTATACCTAAAATTTCAAACTTTTGAATCACTGTGTGTTAGATGTATCCATGGAACCAGAGAGTTGAGATTTGCTTTGTGAGCCAAGTAGAAATGATTTTCTTATAATAGATAAGCCCATTCAGTTTTTGATGTGGATGATATACTGGTATCAATTCTGGATATAATTTTATGTTAAAGTTGCCATATGTATTTTGTTACATATATTGTGTTTATTTGGTGTATCTCTGCTTTTTTTAAAAAAATGATTTTGGTATTTTTATTTAGAGCTTTCCCTCATATTTATACCTTTTTAGTTCTCATAATATAATTTTTCATAAATAATCTTTTACTCTCCTCATTACTTTGCCCATCATCCATTTCTAGTTGTTTTCTTTCTACTTTGCCAGAGCATATCGTATGTAACACATAACATGCACACATTGTTCTTCCACCCATGTCACTATCCTCCTTTTAGGTATTTAATTCTTAATTTAATTATAAAATTCAATATATGAAATGTTCATTATCAGTTCTTTTGCCAAAAATTTCAGGTTATTTCCTAGTTGCACAAAGCTCATCCAACCAAGGACGTGCTCATGTATAAAATATTCCCTGGATTGGTTATCCTTTAAAGTGGTTTTTTGCCTTGACACTTGAGGGACAGTTGGCTTGTTATAAAATAATTGGTGTATGATTTCTTTCCTTGAATTTCTTTACAGTGTTCCTCCACTGTTACTTTATTTTATATGTTGCCCTGGAGAAGCTTGATGCCAGCCTATTTTTTTTTACCATTGTAAGTGATTTGATCTTATTGCCTATATACTCTGAATGTTTTTCTTAGTCTTTAAATTCTCATTGTTTGTGTATGCTTTGTCTCAAATTTATTATTTTTGATTTTTGGGCACACAGTGAGCCTTTTGATTATGTAAATAGGTTTTTTTCTTAGTTTTGAAAAGTTTTCTTTATAGTTTTACATATCAGTTATAGCATGTTTTGTTTTTCTTCTTCAAATATTTCATTTATATGTATGTTGAACTCTCTTTGCATATATTCCATTTCAACCACTTTCTCTTTGACCCTTTTGTTTGTTACTTTATCTCATATTTATTTTCTTGGTTGTTTTCCTGATTTTCTTCCAAGTCTCTTATTAAATTTCATTATAATCTATTATACCTTCGACACCTTTTAATTCATTCTTTATTTCTGAGTTGGACTTGTTTTTTAACTGAGATCAGTCAACTCCTACTGCATTCCTTCTTTTGCCCACTTACGCTCTTAGCTTTAAACTGATTCTGTATCTACATCTATATGTATATCTGCATATCTACATCTTATCTCCAAATATTTGTTTGAGGCTTTTAAATTTTATTTATTTATTTATGTTAATTAAATTTCTTTAATTTTTATTAAAACTTGTGTTAGTCTTCTCTTTTCTGGGTTTTTTTTTCTTTTCTTTTCTGGTAGGAGGTATTTCTTCAGCTGGAGGTTTGGATTTGAATTTTCTGTTTTCTTCTTCCATTAGCTTTATATTGAGTTGGCTTGATTATTTTCTCCATTTCTAGTCATTTTTTGGGTAAAGTCCCTAGATCAGGAGTGCTCCCTTCTGTCAGCATAGTGAAGCCTATCTTTTTACTGAATGCTCTCAGCGGCAGGAGAAAGACAAAGCATTGCATGCCTCTTTGTCTTCTAAAAGATCCTCAATTTTCTCTTCTTACCTTCTTTCTCACTTCTGTTGTATCTTCAAGGGCATAATCTTTTCTCAACTTTTGTGATTCTTTCCAGAAAGCAATGCTTTTTGAAATTGCTGACTTCTTCTGTAACACTCACTTTTAAACCTCTTTCCCGTAGCTGATACTATAAACTACCAAATATGAGACCCTGAATTTTGACACTTAGTGTTATGCTTTTGTTTTCTGGGGTCTGTGGCTTGTCTACATATCCACTTTTTAATGGTGTGTCTTAAGCTTCCCCTTTCCTACTTTTGGCACCCACAGGCTTATGGTAGTCTAAGGAGGTCTGGTGGAATATGGTGTTTAAATCTCTATTTGAAGGTAACTTGATCATGGTATTTTCTACTGCCTCATAAGGCTACTGACTGAGTCATTTGTGAACTTATTTGCACTCTCTTTTTAATATTATCATTTTCAAGGAGGACTTGAGGAGAGATTCAGTTTTAGGAGGACATCATCATCTCCAGTCCACAATTTCCTTGGAAATAGAGGTTTGAAATTAAGCATTTTTTTTTAGCTAAATGTATAAAGTCACTTGGGATTTTTCTCCTATAGGTTGTATTGTGTTTTGAATTTTTAAATGTTTTTGTTTCTTTAAGTTGTATATCCCTAACTGGACTCCATAATTTGAGGGGCAGGATCTTGTAGTTTTAACTTTCACCATAGTATAATAAATTGCGCATAATAGTTTCTCAATAAACATCAACTATATAGTTATTAAGACTATCAATTATGGTTATAAGAAAGCTTTTATATATAGAATTGTAAGCAAAATATTTGACCTATTCATGTCTTAAAAAATTTTTCTTACATAGATAAATGTTGAGAAATATTTTCCAAAACAATTAAAATGTAGTCCAATTTCTTAAAAAGAAGCCGTGTTTTAAAAGAAACACCCATTTGAGAACACATTCTCATGAAAAAATGGAAAATAATAGAGACTAAGTAATTCCTGCAATTCATATTTTTCTCAATACCTTCTCTGTAAAAAACAAATGAAATCCCATAAATTTTGTGCTTTATTTTAGCATGTGTAAAAATTAAAGCAGCAAACAATAAGGGAATACAACACATTATTTTAATCTCTGCTATTTATTAATTCATTTAATTTACATGCAAATGATATGTTTTAATAATCATAAGTTGCTTGGCATCAGGTTGTTCCTGGTAATGAGCAGTTCAAGAGATGGCACTTTTTTGAAATTCTAATAAAGCATTCCATGGAGCCCTCTTCCTTTGTGAACATAGCTACCCCTTGAAACATTCTGAAATATGGAGCTGAAATAATTTAAAACCTCAAAAGGTTTTTAAAGTTAGAATAGGAAGCCACTCTTGGCTTCATGGTTAGATCTGAACACTGAAGTTAAGAAGCAATTTCAAATCAATCTGTAGAAAGATTTTACCTCTGATCATGAGCAAACAGAGGCCCTCTCTCCAGTAGGTGTCGGGAGTCATGTGATGGACACTAATGATGTCTGCTGTCTTTTATCAACTGTCAGGCACAAGTCAGATTTATTTCCACACAGGCAGTGAGAACATTTAATGAAACAAAACAGCATTATCGAGCTCCAGGTTTCCCACTCCTCTTTGGTCCTAGAAATGAGGGTCCAGGTTCATTAAATTGTGGCTTGTGGAGGTATGCCACAATTATACTCTACTGTACCAAAAATTATAATAAGATCTCAAAGCAAGGCTTTAGTAACTGACATCTTCTCTCTATTTCAAAAGTTCAAATCAAATCAGCAAATATCACAGGTTTAGGATATACATATGCATATACACATAAGATATACATATATTTTTTGAATATATGTATATATGTTGTTTCATTCTTCAGTATATAATTATATGTTCATTAAATAAAAAATACAAAAACTAATAAAAGCCCAAATCATATTATCCAGAAATATCCCCTAATAATATTTATATATTGGTTATTTTGCTTTTAAACTTCTATATTTTATGGTACATTCATATTCTATAAAAAATATATACTCTATTTGCTCTCAATAGCCTGTGGCTACAGTGATACAGGTTTTTGCCATCTTAATCATAAGATGCATAAAGTAGGCAGATATAGGCCTACCGTATTGCCATATTCTTTCTTTCTTATTCATGCACTCAACAAATATTTACTACATTTCTACTAAATGCAAGGTACTTCTTAGTAACCCGAAATACAGCAGTGAACTAAAACTAAGAAAACCTCTGTCCACACAGAGCTCACATTCTGGAGGAATAGGTAAGCAGAGGTATGAAGTAAACAGATGAAAACATGCATTTGCCATGTGATAAGAAGTGCTGTAGGGAGAAAGAAGGCAGGGTGGGGAAGGCAAAAAATGAGTCTTCATTTGCCCCACTTGCTCTACCACAGCCACAACTCAGAGGGTTCTTGATTTCACCAGGCATATGCCTGAGGGCCTTTGTACTGACTATTCTTCCCATATGACTTTTTCATTTCTTTCTAATCTTTACTCACATGTTCCTTTATCAATGAGGCCTACCCTAACTAACCTGTTTAAAAGTGCAACCTGCCCTAATGCTGCCTGCACTGCCCCAACACTCCAAAGCTGCTTACCATAGTCTTATTTCTTCATTAAAGAACACTTTTTGTTTGTGAATGTTCTGCATATTTTCCAGTTATTCTGCATATTGTCTATTTTCAGTCTCCCTCCACTGTAATGTAAGGTCCGTAAAGGCAGAGGTTTATGCCTGGTCTAAGTACTGAAATTCATGTCTGGCACACAATAGGTGTTTTAAAATATTTGTGGGATCATTGAAGTGGAAATATTGAATATCTAAGTCTTGCATTTTAGGTGAGAAGTCCAGGCTAGAGATGCAAATCTGAGAATCCTACAGAGTGAGATTTTAAGTCATAAAATTTGAAGAGATTCCTAGAGAATGAGTAAAAAGAGGAGAGGAACTTGGGAAAAATCCTTAGACATGTTAGTGTTAAGAAATCAGCCAGAAGAAGAAGTGGGTAGTAAAGTAGGAGGAAAGCCAGTGCCTCCTATGATCCCAGCAAAGACATTGTTACAGTGAACAAAAGGTCAGCAGATTTGGAATATTTGTCTTTTTGTAAAAGATAAATATGAAACATCTCTTAAATCTTATCACTCTTTTAAGTACTATACTGCAAGTATTTCTGAGTAATAGATATGAGTTTTACTGTCAAGTCTATCTCATTACAAAGTATTATAAAGATTATAATTTTTATAAAATTAGCCACATGCAATACATGTGCATAAACTGCAGTATGGCACAGTAAATGAACAGCAAATATCTTGGATGTCTCAGGATACACAAACTGCACTTCAAAGATTGTTACTCTACAAAATAAGTCTTAAAAGACCTCAGATTGAGATTTACAAAGAAGAATTAATCACCTGCTTTCTCAGTTTGCTTTCTGCTCTAACATTTTCCACTCTTAACAACGGCACATCTCTTTGTAGAAGCCTAACAGTCCTACAGGAGTCCACTTCTCTCTCCTGCAGCCAAGAGACCAGTGGTAGTGGCTTCACACACAGCCAACTTGACCTCTCTGTTCTCTCTCACCTCCTGTCCTCTCCTTCCTTAATGTGGGCAACATCTTTCAGGCCCTTATACTACCCCTTCTGTCTTCTCTTCATAACCAAGTGTCATCAAAGCCGTCTCTTTTAAGGTTCATGTACATTCAGTAATTCTCCCTTTTGTCTGCTTTGCATTCCTCACCTATTCTGCTTTGACTTATGTCAAATATCACCTAACTCTCCAATTCAGTGGATGCTTTTCCTTGCTTACTTTGCCTGTCCACGGCATTTGACACTGTTGAAAGCTGTTTAACACCCTTTTTTCTCATGGCACCATCATACCATGTTATCCTACCTTTCCTCTTCTCTCCCCAATTCTTTGCAGCCTTATCTATGGCTTCCTTTTTCTCTCTTTCACCCCAAATTTTTGGGTTTTTCAGGGTTCACTGTATGTCCTTTTAGCACTCCTCAGTCTTTTGTAAGAATGCCTTGTTCCAATTTAATTAAATCTAATTTAAACTTGTTTATTTCCCAATGCTCACTAATTCTTTCCTTCTCAGCTCTGATTGCACAGTCCCTACTTCCTAGTTCTTTCCTACTTTTAACAGTAGCCAGCTCACAGACCCATAACACTGGCGCTTCAAGATTTATCTGAAATGGCACTTTATCTTCCTCCCAGAGCACTTCAGCTGTACCTTTCATAAGGCATTTACCTCAGCTCATCAAACATTAGAATTATTTATGTAGCCTATTATCCCACTGCGGACTGGCTCCCTGTCTAATTCATCCTTCCTACAATGGCCTTGGACAGCTGAAACTCAATAAATCGATTGAATAAAGAATAAACAGGAGTGTCCTAATATTGCAATGACAGTACAGTCACTCAGCCAATGCCATTTAGTTAGCAACTAGAATTGTCTAGCATATTGCCAAATTAAGGGCTGAGCAAACTAATTCCTGTCCTGTTGAAAACACTGTGCTTGACAAAGCATCTCAGTGAGCGATGGGTATGGCACAGACACCCTGAGACCTAGATAGCCTTTTCACAGTTCTGAATAACTGGACACTAAAATATAGAAAGACGTTTACAAATATGCAAATTATAGTGGTTATCTTTTCTCCAGCTTCTTTCAATGAACCATTTATATGTATGTCAATACTGTTATTTCACAAGTTTTTATAATGTTTTAGACATTTATTATGTATGACTTCACAGTTCTCTGAGTACCTTGGCAGAGCTCACTCTGAAATAAAATTAACATTAATGATTATTAATAACATTTTAATGGAGCATTATATTAACATGTGAGATGATTAGGGCTTATTACACTTATTACTAATATTCCTCATATGATAATTTCTTTAACAGTTTTAAAATTTATTATGCCATTATATTGCCCCTTTTCCTTGAGCATTGCTTGGGCTTACAACTACAAAACCACTGCATTTAATTAGCTAGGAATAATCATGGCAACAAAAGCTATCATTTATTAAGGGCTTTGCCAGCCTAGGTCTACTGTAAGCACTATTTATGGGTAGCATTTTCTTTGATCCTCACAGAACTCTGGGAGGGAGAGAATATTGTTATCCCCATTTTACATTGAAACTGAGGCTTAGAAAGGTGAAATGATGATCTATAAGTAATGGACTTAGGCTTCCAAAATAAGAATATTTGATTCCACACTGAGTCTTTTACCCATGATTATTTAACTCCCCAATCTCTTTGCTTTCAGTGAGACATATGTTTGAGCAGCAGATACCATTTAGTTTGCCAGTTTTCATATTTAACATCTGTAAGGCCATGTTGTACTTTGCTCTAGAAAAAACCCACACATTCTCAAATAGGGAAGTTATTAAACACATCATGGTATGCAGTTTGCTTACTGCATTTCTATCATCATTATTTGAGAAACATCAGCTTAAAAGAAAATGAGCCTGTGATAGGTGACTTCATTTTAAGTGCTCACAAAATACATGTTAAACGATCCATTATTGACTCTTAACTTGAGTCAAGTTCTCTAACCTGTTTTGGAACATCAGAGCTAAGTTTGCCCACCTCCAGATTTCCAATATTTCAAATCTTTATGATTCTTTAAGGATATCCAAGTTAGGCTGATGAATTGATACTACGTTTCCTTAAAGTTATAAATAAATAATATTTGAAAGCTAAGAGACAAATCCATTTGAGACAAGTAGAAATTTTTACAGTCTTCTTATTTCAGGCTCCCATTTCCTTTTACCAGCATTTGTCCTACTTTACTGTCTGAAGATCACTCTTGACAATTGAGGCAGAAAAAAGTCATCAGACCTTATCAGGTCTGTTGTCTACTTGTCATCTATCAGTTTTATACAGTCCAACCTGAGCCACAGGCAAACCTGGACCTTTCTGCTCCTATTTGGGATCTAAGTAAGTTAAACTTTTCTGTATTTGTCCAGAAAGATTTTCACTCACTTGGATTTATTTAAGGACTGATTTCATGATGGTATTCTTTAGAAGTCTGCTACTTTTTTAGTATATATTCTTCTTTAATACACCCTTTTACATTAAAATCTATTGGAAAGCTCCCTTTGGGCATGTATGTAACTTCTAAAGTGATGGTTCTAGATCATTTTGAAAGAACAAACTTTGGGAATCTGATGAAAGTTCTGGACACTGCTCCCCTGAATAATGCACCTACACATTCAAATTTCATGTAAGTTCAAGTTTATAAACCAATGACTTTCATCCATGGACCCTGGTGGAGAAAATCCTGATCAAAATCGCCATTATTAAAAATTCTCATTTTCATCTTCATTAAGATTATCACAACTGCAGTAAGGCAATTACAACTTTAATATAAATAATCTAATTTTAACAATACTTATTTTAGAGTCTCATATCACAGGCTCATACCTGTCTTTACCCTAAATATTTTGAAGACTGCCTTCATAAGATTGGGTTGCCACCTGCATTTTCTATCACAACTGTTTTGCATTACTGGTTCATTTAAGGCAGTATGTATAATAGAAAAAGTTAAGGCTTTGGAATATAAAGTTGATCAAGGTGTTTAATATTTAAAGCCTACAGTATTCCCATCTGCTGAAGGTGATTAGAATCTACTTCATTGTTCGTTGTTTTTTTTTTTGATGGGTGGGAATGTCAGCTCCCCAGTGGCAGAAATGTCATTACTTTTGTTCATTGCTGTTACTTACGCCTTGTTTAGAACAGTGCCCGGCACATAGTAGGTGCTTAATGAATATTTGTTAAACGAGTCAGTAAAGAACAAAAAATTTAAAGCAGATGGTACATCTTTAGTAATGATTTTTAAGTAACAATTGTTACAATAGTGTTTCAGAAATGAAAGTATTGACCAGGCAAGTGGAGAATTCTTTGGAACATGCCTTTTAGCTGTGTGTCACTTGTAGCAGGTGTTCAGTTCAGCTCATGGTAAATTTCCAATATTACTTCATATTTGTTTCTTCTTCCTGGGAGATGCCTTCCTGACACACGGGCCAAGGTTCCAGGCTCCTTTCCTAAGCCAGGCACTACTATTTCATATAGTTTCTATTTCTTCACAGTCTAATATTTATTTGTATGTTTAACTTGCTCATCATCTATTTCTCCTGTTAAAAACTAAGTTTTATGAGAGTGTAATGACTTGGTCTTCTTCAGTTGTCATCACCTCAAGTCATCTGAAATGACAGGAGCATGTAAGCACTCAACAAATATTTGTTAAAGAAGAAATGATTAATGCATAACTCCTATTCCTCCTAGAAATAGTTAAGGCTTTCCTCACACCTGCTCACATGTGTAGATCCTAGTCTCAGAGAACATGGAACTCTGCTTTCTCTCCATAGAGTCCAACTTTATTCATTCTATTTCTCTGGGAACAATCCTGAGAGCTATTATTCAGATCATGTTCTCTGTTTGCCATGCTCTAATGTTGCATAGGAGCCTTGTAGCAGACTCTATTGGCTGCTGGCACAGCAGTTGTTTCACCTTTATCTCTCATAACAGAGCCCAAGTTTTGTTCAGGTATCCACACTTATTCACGCAGGGGAGGTCAGGTAGGCCTCGAACCCAGGGAATGAATCCCCGTTAATTTAATCCAATCATATGGTCTCATTCCCTTTTCTTGTGATTGGTTTAAGTATGGACATGTGACTCAGTGTTGGCCAGTGAGATGTCAGGGGCATTTCTTGAAGTTTCCACAAACTGGTAACAACATAAACATAATGCCTTATGACAAGCTTCAGAGAGCTCTCGAGAGCACCAGGATGTAAGTATATAAGAAAGTATGAGTAACAACGAGAAAGTGCAGGAGATGAGAGAATAAGAAATGAATGAGAGAATGAGAAAGACAGAAGCTAAGAGACTATTAGAGAGAGAAAATGAATCTGAGTAAGAATTAGAAGAGTGCACATAAAGATCAGTTAACTGAAAAGATCTAACTCTGTACTATTTTCTAAGAGGATAGACAAATAAAAAATTACTCTCCTATTGAGCTTGCAGCAGGACGCTTCCTGCAGAAACAGTACATTCAAAGTGAATTTTTCTACCTACTTCTTACCATTAAAAGACTATGTAAAGACTTTTAATCAATTTCTTAGATTATCTTATAGACCCTAAGTATGTCTTCAAGTTTTTTATTGATGAAATTTAACAAGAAAGCTACATTTTAAATATCCAGAATCTTGGAGTTTCTATAGAAATGTCATTATTATTTTTATTGGGTGATTCTCTCATCTCTTTTCATGACATCATTATATGCTCTCTTTGAAGAATGCCAAGGAATGGCCACAGGTGTCTGGCACATTCTGACTATGGCCAGGAGACCCATGTCATTAGGATAATGACCACGAGTCATCCGGCTTGGCTATGTGTTTGGAATCAAAACAAGAAGCAAAACCAACATAAGTGTAGTTAATTTAAGGCACTTTCTCTCTATTTATTAAAGTTAATTACAAGTCTGGCTTACAATTAGCAATTGCCCAAAGGATTAAAATGCCATGTTGCTTGACATAACAGAGTGTCCATAGCACTGGACCCCAGGATTTACTATTTCCAGGAGTGGATTTCAATGCCTTTGATGTTATGCCTGGAAAGGCTCCTGCTGTATAAGTATCAAAAATATCTTGGCAATGCCAAAGCAATTTGTGATTGTTATGACCATCTATACTGGTGTCTAGTATTAAAGCAATACAGCTGGAGGCTAATTAATGGATGCAGGTAGGATGTTCCATCCTGGAAGAGGGAGGTTGCCTGTTCCCTCACCGGCTGCTGGCTGCAGCTCTCATACTGACAGCATGCTGTTGCCAGTGTTGCCACCTCATTAGAAAATTAGCTTTTAATTAACTTTGGAAGCTGTTGTATGGGTTTCAATAGGAGGCATACATTTGTACACATCTTGTTGCAGAATTAAACCGCCCCTTCATGTTTCTAATGGGCCTCTCTTGCCTTGCAGAGAAGCAGCAGTCCGGCGCTTGCAGGCAGGAGCCCTGTGGGTAGCAGTGGCCACACAGCTCCCAGTCACAAAGAGATGTCTTTCAGTGCCCTTATGAGTGGCCCCTCACTCCAAGACCACTGGAGACATTAGGCAGCAAAGAGAGGACCAAAATCCCAGATACTCCCCTTTCATGCTGCTGACCCCCAACCTGGCTTTAATGGCACAGAGTCTGGCAAGAATGTTCCTTACCTCATTTTTATATTTAAACATCTCTGCCTGAGCTCAGCAGTGAGAAACCTACAGACAAGATAAATAGCTAGATCATCACTCTCTCCCCAGGGGAAGTCATGCTGTCAATTAGGCTAATGGGGGTTCTGGGTTCAGCTTTGGCATGCCCTAACACCAGGGAAGGCTTTTTGCCCTGCTTAGCTGCAAAACCCAAAGACGAATTTGAAAAGTGGCTACGACCCTGGGGTGGCCCATCAGCAAAGAGGGAAGTCAAGAACCTGATGATTAATCATCTGAAACAACAATGGGAGGCCAAGGAAGATGAGGCCCATGAGACTAGATCTTTTGAGCTTTATTGTAATTATACATTGTCTCTTTCAATTCTGTTTGGTAGCTTAAAAGGAGATACGGGTGCTTTCTGTTTAAGAAGTGAGGCTCCATCCTTTACTAAAAATAAGTGTTCTTTTGTCATCCTTTTTCAAAGCACTTACTCTGACATCTCATTTGGTCTTATTACCAGTCTCTGAGGGACTTAGGGCAGGTGGCATTTTTCTCATTTTGCAGCTGGTGGAACTGTGCAACACAGTAGAGTGTAGTAATTTCCCTGTGATCACACAGCCAGCTGGTGATGGTGCCAGCATAAAAATCCAAATAATCTAACTCTCCTAGATGCTTATTTATGGTTCTCCACTGCATCACACCTCACCCTCCAGCCACAGAAATTAAATTATGACCTGCTGACAAACTATTCTTTAATCTTTTCCATTATACTACTTGTTATGCATAGGAGAGAAACCTAGACAGCAACTCCTTCTGACAAATACAGTCCACTAAATATGAAATAATGTATCTAATACAAAATCAGAAACCATAGTGTTAGCCCTTATTTATCCTACAATTGGGTAATATAGGGATCACATTTTTAGGCAGCAGCAGCAAATGACAGACTCTGTGCAATATTTGGATTTTCCATCCCAAAGATAGGCTCTTTGCACTATGGAAATTGGATTATAAGCAGGTGACTGAATAGTCTACTGATGTGCCTGGACAGATCCTGGTTTTCACTTGTTGCCTAGGCATTCCATTGTTTTTAGCCTTTATCTTGGACAGAAATGGCCCAGCCAGATAGTAAGTTTTATGGTACCCCAAATTTAAGTCAAAGATTTATCTTCTAGTTATATTTTTCCACTGAGAAACACACCCCTCCACAGCTTAACTGGTGGATGTTTTCAAGAAATTTTTTGTTAGCTGTACATTTCCAGGGCTTTCCTGGGAGCAGACGCCAGTGATGAAGATGGAGACCCTCTCCAGGCACTCGCTGTGCCAGGTGCCATGCTTTGTATTTTACCTGCCTTATTATCTCTTTTAATGATCCTCAAACCCACTGAGGTGGTTGCCATTATTACCCATGTTTTACATAAGAGGAAGTTGTGGCTCATGATGGTCAGTTCACCTGCTCAAAATTCAACAATAAGTAAGTGGCAAAGCCAGGATTCCAGTTCAAGTCTTTCTGGTTTCAAAGCCCAGACCCTTCATGGCTATGATCTACAGAGCAGGCAATGCCTCAGCGCAGAGCTGTTCACCAGTGTCTCTGAATCCTACGAATGGGGAAAGCCTGTGGCACTGTCTAAGGCCTCCCAGGGTGTTTTTACAAGCTTACCTGAATCCTTGCTTCTCTTGTTTTAACAGGAACCCAAGCCACACAAGGTACCTTACTGAAATGAATATTCCTGGGCCTTTCCTCAAAGACTCTGATGTAGTAGAGTCTAGGAATTCCTCTTTTTAATACTCGTTGTATCTACTACATTTTTAATAAGTTCCCAAGGTGACTCTGATGCTAGTGGTTTCTCAGCCACATTTTGAGAAACACTGATCTATATATTCCTGAGTATTAGAAAATTTGGATCTGAGTAGAGATTGCCATAGGCTGGGAGAGGCATGGATAGATCATCCACTTCACTGAAAATCTCTGAAATGAAGAACAATAATGGTGGATATTAGGTGCCTGCTTTGTACCAGACACTTTCACAGATTATACTGCAATTAATTTTTACAACAGTCTTCTTAGGTGTGTGTGTGTGTGTGTGTGTACACATTTTACCAATAAGAAAGTTGAGACTAGGATAAATAAAATATCTGCTGCTAAATTATATATTTTTGGTGGTATAAGAATACAAATTTGAATTATTAATGCAACTTGAATACTTTATATTTATTTGCATGGATTGAAATACATAAAAATTTTAATAATATTTATATCTACTACATTTATGTCCTTGTAGTTTTTATTTTCTTCTTTGTACCTCTGTATTTTCCAAATTACCTGCAGTGGGTAAGTGTTATTTTTATGATCAGAAAACAGTAGCAACATATTCCTATTTCTCCTTGGTTGCCTTTCCCAGCCGCAAACTCTGAAAAATGATTTGAGCACAAGTAGTTTATTTGGGAGGTGACCACTGGTAGCCCCTATAGGGTTAGAGAAATGAAATAGCAAGAAGTGATGCCCACATAGACTATTCATGAGCACATTACCACTGTGGTCAGTTGGGACTCAATCCTGCTCGGGACATCTGGAAAGCTGCATAGCACTGCTCAGTGTTATCCCACCCAAGGGTTGAGAAAGTGGGGGTATTAATCCCCCAACAGTTATCCCTCATTCCTCAGCACCTCAAGTCAACCCTGTCCATGATATGAGCATGTTCTTGTCAGAGAAAGCCCCTGGGCAAAGATCAGTAAATAGCCATCAGGGTTCAGGGGTGCTGACAGAGTTGGCTACATTATTGAAACAAAGAAGGTGAAGTTCTAGTAACATAACTAGTGTCTATCTTCTGGACATAGTTACAGTTTGACTTCTTTAGGATGTTTCAGATAATTACTGCCTCCTGGTCAGTCTTACTTAAAAATCTGTAGGCCACATAAATTTATGTCAATTTGTGTCTAGATTATAGCCTACACACAGATTTATTTTTCTGTTACTTAGATCTTTATTTTCACTGTCTTGATAAAAAAGTATGGTGTCTTTTTCAGGAAAGAATCAGCTTGTGTTCATTGTGTTGGGTTTCTACTTTCAATGTGCAGGACAAAACTTACATTTGAATCCCCAGATCTCTGAGGACCATGAGATATGAAACAAGGGAGATCTAGAATGTTGACTGTGATGTTCTTCCTCATGGGAAAGGGTGGGAAATCTGTGCTGCACCCACTGTCTTAGACACCCCAAAAGAGAGTTAATCTTACTGATACAGTGAACTCCTAGGTAGGACCTGACAGTCCCTACCACTCATAACCTGAATCAGCTGAAATTGCTCTTTGGAAAGCAACAACCCAGCAGAGGAAATCACCTTTGCTGATGAACATCTTCTGGGGAAATTGCCAAATTTGTGCTAAAAGCAGCTGTTTTTGTTCTTTGCTCTAGGAAAGAATAAAAGAGATGTATAAGAGTACCAATAGATATTGGGTTACCATCATATCCCCAAGTGTATTTACTGTATCTCAAATCCACATCAAAGTACTCTCTGGACTGTACAATGAGAGAAACAGCTCCATCTACTCATTGTTACTAGAAATTCAAAGACAACCAAATATTGAAAATTAACACTTTTTTTGAAACCTTGTTTGATATGGAGAAATGGAAGATAGTACCAAAAGAATGATGTGATGTAAGTCTCCTCAAAAAGCTTATATTATCTTGACAACACAACTGGAATTGTTTGCTTCTCTTCCTTCATTCTGTATTTTAGCCAAAGACATTATTGTAAGGAAGTGTCCCTCTTTATTAATGTCAGACACATCTTTTGCTTGAGCTCTCCAAGACCATTAATTAAAGCATTTTCTTCTTGTAGTTCTTATTCTTCTAAATTTCTCATTTGGTCTGCAATGTGGAATAGGCATGAGTCCAAAATACTAGATCCTCAAGACAGTATATTATGAATATTATGTATCAGTGCATAAAGCATAATCAATCACAGATGTGGAGGGAAAGTCCAAAGACAGAAGGAGTGGGAGGTTAAGATCAGGACTTTACATTCATCTCTGAAGCCCAAGCTTCTCAGCTTCCCTTTATGGGCTGAGCTCTCCAGCAGCATCACGACTACTCTTGGTGGAGGACCCAGTAATTTTCCAGAGAGGAGCACCCACCTTTACTGATGATGGTATACTTAATTCTCCCCATGTAGTTTTTGTTGTTGTTTTGTTTTGTTTTCAGTGTAAGAAAAGTTGCTTCCAACTCGGTTCCAACTGGAAGCCTTCTCACCCCACACCAGCTCTCCCACCACTCTCTACCTTACCTTTCACCCCAACCCTGCCAGTGACAATTTTTCCCTTATGACAGTAGCTATAGCCAAAACTATTCACTTTCAGTCTACCCATCACCATTTCCCATTTATTCAAACAGCATTTTGGGCTTGCTAAATCTTGGATATTCTTTTTTGCTAATTTTTTTAAAGGGTGCTATTTGCTTATACTCCTTTGAATAATTATCCAAATGAAGAAATCTAGAATTTCACTGATAACTCAGTAAGTTGGGTGCTGCACTCTCTTCAGTGTTCTTTAGTAGATTTCCCTCCCTCACATCCTCACTGCCTCTTCCTCTGATCCTCATCCTCTTCTTGTGTCCTTACCCACAGGTATCACCCTGCTCCAGCACATCCTCCATCACTTACTCTTCACATAGTTGCAAGCTAATCTTTTAGAAGCATAGAAGTGATCACTGTATTGCCTTGCTTTGAAAACTTTGCTAAAGAGAAAATTATAGGAACATAGGAAAAAGCAAAAAAGACTTTATGCAGCTTCTGTGAACATCGTTGAGGGATCGTGGGAGCCTGGGGCCTTATATTGCCGAGCTGAGTGAAGGTGCTGGACTGGGATGGATAGGATAGCCAAAGCCAACAGTTAAAGACAAGGCCCAGTGTCCGAAGGCGTGTGAGGAGTCAGGATGAAGACACCAGCCAGCTGCGGGGTTAGCGGAGCTGGTGGAGCTGCTTGGCTGGCTAGAGATTGATTATCTAGCAGCTCTGTCCAGTGGTAGTGGAGCTTGGGCTACTAGGTTACTATTAGTTAGGACTCTTGGTTGAAAGTGACAAAAAGAAATTCATATCGGGCAAAAACAACCATTTATTTCCTCAGAAAATTGAGGAATGATTCAGGGTATAGTTAAATCTCTTGGGAAAAATTGGAAACTTGAACTCCAATCCCACCATCTCTTCTCTTTTCTCTTTCTCTTTTCTCTCTTTTCCTTCTCCTTCATCTTATCCTCTCTGTTTCTTCTGCTTTTCTTGGCATCTGTCTTTGTTTTCTCAAAACACTTCCATTTACAAATATAAAACAATTTGATTGTCAACAAATTCATTCTTCTTATTTTACAAATTTACACAGAAAAGTCTATTTCTCCATTTCATTTCAAAAGTCCTACAGACAGATTCTTATTGTTCCAACCTCACAATCACCTGGAAATTGAATTGTCTAGCGAGAAGATGAATGAATAACGTGATTGGCAAGTTCCACTAGGACACATAGTTATAGCTAGAGGAGGAGCAACTCCCCAAGGAAGGGAATGCTGGCTCTGTAGGGAGGAGAGCCAGGTTCTCCCCAGGAGAACAGAGATATTCTATTAACAGGCAGATAAGGGAGATGCAAATACAGCAGATGCTGATTCATTTAACTGAGGCAGATGAAATGTCTGTGGTTGCTAGTCCTGAGAACTCAGACATGGTTGCTGGGATACTGGGAGCCCTTTGGATGTCAATCAAGAAAACTTAGATGATACAATAGCAATGTGGAGTCTACATTGTGACAGGTGTACTCAGGTCTAGGTGGCCAACATAATGCCAAGCCCTTCAGGTAGCAACTGATAGCAATAATCTTACAAAGTTTGTTTCATACCTTCCTGGGTTGATCTGACCTTGGAAAAAGTGAAGTGGAAAAATATAACTTTTGTTGCATAATCTTTATTCACTCATTTCTTCAGTAAATATCTATTAAGTGGTTTATATATGTTCAGCTGTGTTCAGGGCAGTGAATTCACTGCACTGAGTGGGACAGATGCTTTTACTACCCACAGATGCTTAGAAAATAGTTCCTACCATGGTTCATTTCTCCAATATCCACTCTAGCAATGCAATGTTAAGTAGGAAATTATTATAGAACCTCTGCTATCCTATGCAGATGCTCATTTCAACTGTAGACTGACTTCTAACACAGTGTCTGAAGTTAGGAGTCTATTATGAAATTTAATCTGGAAAAACCTTGTATATAACACATGATTAAGTCATTTTTCCTATAAAACTGATTTTAGTTAAGATAGCAACATAAATCACTGAACTATTTACTATGAGTTGTATCTGAAAAAAGGTACCTATATTAACAGTAATTTTAAAAACATAACTATTTTGGTGTTCAATTTAAACATGGTGTATGTGGTCATGTTGGGTTTATGCTCTGAAAGTAGCCAATTTTGATGTGGCTTTTTTCATGATTCTAATCTTACAGGCAATGTTTTATGAAGACAGAAAGCACAGAACTCTGGTTAAAGTATGTTTATTTCATGAAGCATGTTTAAAATGTGAATAAACTAAAACAGAAGGGCTTTACTCTGTAGAAATAAATCAAGTATGCCTGAAATTGAAATTGAGGTTTATAGAATCCTAGAAATTCATTTTAAGTAAAGAACACACTTTCAGGACTAATCTTCTAAAAACTCTTTAGGTCTCAAATACTACTTTACAAATAGAGGTTCATATCCTTCCTACTTCCATAAGAATTTTGGAAAAATTAAATGAGAGAGTGTACATGAAAGTATTTTTCAAATACTGCTATCATGACATATAGGATTGTTTTATATTCATAACCACTACAAACTTTTTACTACAAAGACTGTAAGACTGGCTCCATGAGTTCCCAGTATAGTGGTTGGGATGTGATCAGTTTTCACTGCACCATCATAGCAATGGTCAATAAAATATGTATTTGTATATGTGTGTGTGTGTGTGTGCATGTGCACACACACATGTCTATGTATTTTTTTGTGCACTGGCTATATAAGATGTTTAGTAGGTAGCAAGCTATATTCACACACAAACTCACATATATGCATTCACATAAAAAACATTATATGGGATGGGAGAAAAAGATGGCGGTGTGAGAAGTGGGGCAGAAACTTCCTCCCAAAACCACATATAACACAAAAATACAACAAATACAACTAATCCTGAAAGAGCAACCCAAAGATGCAGAATAGACTGTGTACATCTGGGTAAAAGAAAAAGACCTCACAGAAAAGGGTAAAGTAGCAAAGTCCCAATCCAGAAGGACCCAAGCCCTCCCTCTACCACCAGCTCACTAGTGGAAGGAAGAGAAATGGAACAGGGAGGGAGTAGAAACCCACAAATGGTAAACACCCAGGCCTGGAGATCTGCTCTGGGAGCATGAAGCCATATTAACATGGTGCTCTGGAGATTATTGGAGTTGGAAAGCAAAAACAGGCAGAATACCTGGAGACACTGAGAACCACTGCTTGTGGAGAACAGATACCCACAACCAGCCACTTCAGGAGAAAAGAAAGGCAGGCACTTTGAAAGACACCCCAACAGCAAGAAGGGTGATAAAGGGGCAGGGATTACACAGAGCTTGCCGCTCAGGAGAAAGGACAGGTGGACAAAATTGTCCCAGCACACTCAGCCCAGCAGGTTGGGAACTTTCAGAAGCTTCAGATGCTCTATCCTCTTGGAAAGCAATGCAGCACCAAGGCCCACCACTGTGATATGCAGCCTGCTACTTCTTCCTCCTGGAAGGTACCAGTTCACAAACCTGTACCCTTGACATCATGCCAGGCTAGCTGGACAGTGGCCCCACCTATGCCTGCTATATGGGCATAGCAGAGAGGCTCCTTCCTGTGCACTAGGTCAGTGGAGGCACTCACTGCAGCCAGTAATTAGGAAAGAGCACTTTTCTCCCAGCAGGTGCCGGCGCTGCATGACTGCAATACCCATGATAGGTCTAGGTGCTAGGCAGCTCCAGAGAGGAGAGCTTCTGGACACTAGAGGACACTGCCTACACAAAATCATTATTCCATAGGAATCATTAGAAATATGAAATGGCAAAAAAATTCTCTACAAGCAAAAATACAGCAGAAGACACCAGAAAGGGCTAAGTAAAACTGAAATCACCAATCTTCATAAATATTTCAAAATAAAAATCATAAACATGCTCCAGAAGCTACAGAAAAATTTTCAACATTTCAGGGAGGAATTTGAGAAAGATACAGAAACTTAAAAATGCAGTATCTGAAATGAAACATAAAATGGAGAGATTTAAAAGTAGATTAGATGAGGTAGAAGAGATGGTAAATGAAATAGAAATTAGAGAACAGGAAAACAAAGAAGCTGAGGCACTGAGAGAAAAAAAACTCTGAGAATGAAAGAATAATAAGAGAACTGTGCTACCAATTCAAATGGAATAATATTCACAATATAGTGGTGCCAGAAGCAGAAGAAGAGAGAAAAAGGGATACAAAGTCTCTTTGAGGAAATAATTGCCAAAAACTTCCCTTGTCTGGGGAAAGAAATAGTCTCTCAAGTCATGGAAGTTCAGAGATCTCCTAACACAAGGGACCGTAGGAAGACAATACCAAAACATATAATAACTAAAATGGCAAAGATCAAGAACAAGGACAGAGTATTACAAGCAGCCAGAGAGAGAAAAAAGATCATGTATAAGGGAAATCCCATCAGATTATCAGCATACTTCTCAGCAGAAACCTTTCAGGTCAGAAGGGAATGGCATGATATACTCAATGCAATGAAACAGAACGTTCTCCAACCAAGAATATTCTACCAAGCAAGGTTATCATTTAAATTTGAAGCAGGGATTAAACAATTTCCAGATAAGCAAAAGTTGAGGGAATTTACCTCCCACAAACCATCTCTACAGTGCATTTTAAAGGGACTGCAATAAATGGAAGTGCTCCTAAGGCTAAACAGCTGTCATCAGAGAAAATAAATAGAAGAATTAATTACTAAACAAATGCAGAATTAAATTAACTACCCACAAAATCAGTCAAAGGATACACAAAGTACAGAATATGACACCAAATATATAGAGTGGAGCAGGAAGAAAAGAGAGAGAAAAAAAAAACCTTTAGATTTTGTTTGAAATAGCATACTGAGTTAAGTTAGACTGTTAAATAGTAAAGAAATTGCCTTTCAGCCTTTAATAACCACAAATCTAAACTCTGCAATGGCAATAAGTACATATCTATTGATATTTACCCTAAATGTAAATGGACTGAATGCACCAATCAAAAGACATAGAATTACCAAATGGATAAAAAAACAAGACCTACTTATATACTGCCTACAAAAGACCCACTTCAAACCCAAAGACATACACAGACTAAAAGTGAAGGGATGGAAAAAGATACTTCATGCAAATAATAGGGAGAAAAAAGCAGAAGTAGCAGTATTTATATCAGACAAAAGAGATTTCAAAACAGAAACAAGAAACAAAGAAGGGCATTATATAATGATAAAGGGGTCAATCCAACTAGGTGATATAACCATTATAAATATCTATGCACCCATTATAGAAGCATCAAAATATGTGAAAAAAAATGCTAACAGAATTAAAGGGGGAAATAGAATGCAAAAGGACAGATCATCCAGACAGAAAATAAGAGACAGAGGTACTGAACAATGCATTAGAACAGAAGGACCTAACAGACATCTACAGAACACTCCACCCAAAAGCAGCAGGATGTTCCTCCTCAAGTGCACATGGTACATTTTGCAAATTGATCACATAGCAGGCCACAAGAAGAGCCTCAGTAAATTCAGAAGGATTGAAATTGTGCCAACCAGCTTGTCAGACTGCAAAGGTGTGAAACTAGAAATAAATTAGGCAAAGGAAACAAAGCCCACAAACACAAGGAGCCTTAACAACATGCTCCAAAATAATGAATGGATCAATGACCAAATGAAAACAGAGATCAAGCAATATGTGGAGACAAATGAAAGCAACAACACAATACCCCAAAACCTGTGGGACACGGTGAAGGCTGTTCTAAAAGTAAAGTACATTACAATACAAGCTTACCTCAAGAAAGAACAATCCCAAATGAACAGTGTAAACTCACAATTAATTAAACTAGAAAAAGAAAAACAAAGTGGCCCAAAGTCAGTAGAACAAGGGGCATAATAAAGATCAGAGAAGAAATAAAATGGAGAAGAATAAAACAATAGAAAGAATCAATGAAACCAGGAACAAGTTCTTCAAAAAAAAATAACTCCTAGCCAGACTTATTAAGAAAAAAAGAGATTGTACACACATAAACATAATCAGAAATAAGAAATGAAAAATAACTACAGACACCACAGAAATACAAAGAATTTTTAGGGAATCATATGAAAAATTACATGCTAACAAATTTGATAACCTATAAGAAATGGACAACTTTCTAGAAAAATATGATCTAGGAAGAAACAAAATCTGAGCAGACCAATTATCAGCAAGGAAATTGAATTGGCAATCAAAAAACTACCTAAGAAAAAAAACCTGGACTAGATAGCTTCACCCCTGAATTTTATCAAACACTTAGAGAAAACCTAATACCTATCCTCTGTAAGATTTTCCAAAAAGTAGAAAAGGGAATACTTCCAAACTCATTCTATGAGGCCAGCATCATTCTAATACCAAAAACAGACAGAAATACCACAAACAAAGAAAATTACAGACCAATACCCCAAATGAACACAGATGCAAACCGAATTCAAAAATACATCAAAAAGATCATCCATCATTATCAAGTGGGATTTATTCCAGGATGCAAGGATGCCACAATGTTCAAAAATCAATCAACATCATACTCCACACCAACAAAAAGATGGACAAAAATCAAACTATCATCTCAATAGATGCTGAAAAAGCATTTGACAAAATTGAACATCCACTGATGATAAAAACTCAACAAAATGGGTATTGAGGGCAAGTACCTCAACATAATAAAGGCCACATATGACAAACTCACAGTCAACATCATATTCAACAGTGAAAGCTGAAAGCTCTTCCTCTAAGATTGGTAACAAGACAAAGATGCCCACTCTCCCCAGTTTTATTCAACATAGTACTGGAGGTAACCTAATCATAGCAATCAGACAACACAAAGAGATAAAAGGCAAACACATTGGTAAGGAAGAAGTTAAATTGTCCCTCTTTATAGATGACATAATATTGTACATAAAACACCCTAAAGAATCCAACGAAAAACTACTAAAACTAATAAGTGGATTCAGCAAAGTTAGAGGGTACAAAATTAATACACAAAAATCTGTTGCATTCCTATATACTAATGGTGAATGAGCATACAGAGAAATCACGAAAACAATTCCATTTACAATTGCATGAAAAAGAATGAAATACCTAGGAATAGAGGTATCTGAGAAGTGAAAGACTTATAACCCCACAACTACAAAATGCTCCTGAGAGAATTAAAGAAGCCACCAATAAAAGGAAATACATCCCATGCTCATGGATAGGAAGAATTAATATTGTCAAAATGACCATCCTGTCTACAGCAATCTACAGATTCAATGCAATCCCTATCAAAATACCAACAGCCTTCTTCAACAAACTAGAAATAGTAGTTCTAAAATTCATATGAAACACAAAAGACCCAAATAGTCAAAGCAATCCTGAGAAGAAAGAACAAAGCTGGGAGGATTATGCTCCCCAACTTGATGCTCTACTACAAAACTACAGTAATCGAAACAATTTGGTACTGGCACAAGAACAGATCCATAGATCAACAGAACAGAATAGAGAGCCCAGAAATAAACCCACACTTATATGGCCAATTAATATACGAAAAAGGAGCTACTGAGATACAATGGGGGATATGACAGCCTCTTCAACAACTGGTGTTGGCAAAACTAGACAGCTACATATAAGAGAATGAAACTGGATTATTGTCTAACTCCATACACAAAAGTAAACTCAAAATGGATCAAAGACCTGAATGTAAGTCATGAAACCATAAAACTCTTAGAAGAAAACTGGCAAAAATCTCCTGAATATAAACATGAGCAACTTTTTCCTGAACATATCTGCTCAGGCAAGAAAAACAAAATAAAAACTGAACAAATGGGACTACATCAAACTAAAAAGCTTCTAGCTAACACAGGACATCATCAACAGAAAAGGAATCCTACAGTATGGGAGAATATATTCATAAATGACATATGCAACAAGGGGTTAACATCCAAAATACATAAAGAGCTCACACACCTCAACACCCAAATATCAAATAACCCTATTAATAAATGGGCAGAAGATATGAACGGACACTTCTCCAAAGAAGAAATTCATATGGCCAAGAAGCTCATGAAAAGATGCTCCACATCACTAATTATCAGGGATATGCAATTAAAACTACAATGAGATACCACCTCACACCAGTTAGTATGACCAACATCCAAAAGACAAGGAACAACAAATGCTGGCGAGAATATGGAGAAAGGGGAACCCTCCTCCCCCACTGTTGGTAGGAATGTAAATTAATTCAACCATTGTGGAAAGCAGTATGGAAATTCCTCAGAAAACTAAGAATAGAAATACTATTTGACCCAGGAATTCCACTCCTAGGAATTTACCCAAAGAAAACAAGATCATTGATTCAAAAAGACATATTCAAAAAAACATATCCCTATGTTTATCACAGCACTATTTACAATAGCCAAGATATGGAGGCAACCTAAGTGTCCATCAGTAGATGAGTGGATAAAGAGGATGTGGTACATATACACAATGGAATATTATTCAGCCATAAGAAGAAAGCAAATCCTACCATTTGCAACAACAGGGATGAAGCTGGAGAGTATTATGCTCAGTGAAGTAAGCCAGTCAGAGAAAGACAAGTACTAAATGATTTTACTCATTTGTGGAGTGTAACAACGAAGCAAAACTGAAGGACCAAAACAGCAGCAGACTCATAGACTCCAAGAAGGGACTAGTGGTTACCAAAGGGTAGCAGTTGGGGAGGGTGGTTGGGGAAGGAGAGAGTAGGGGATTAAGGGGCATTATAATTAGCACTCACAATACAGGCAGGTCACGGGGAAGTCAGTATAGCATGGAGAAGACAAGTAATGACTCTATAGCATCTTACCACTGATGGACAGTGATTGCAAAGCAGTGGGGGGGGGGGGGACTTGATAATATGGGTAAATGTTGTAACTACAATGTTGCTCATGTGAAATCGTCATAAAATTTCATATCAATAATACCTTAATAAAAATAAACATTATATGTATATTATTTTATGAGTATAACAACTATATAAATATCTTGAACACAGGGATTCTGCCTATTCATTTTATAATAACCAGAGAATTCTTACTTAAGCAGAATTATTTGTAACACTTATTTGTAGTATGAATAAATGTATCATTGTGAATTGAAACCTTAAAGGATATTTGAAGGTATTAGCTCTAAAAAGTCAGAGATAATTACTCTGAAATATAGTACACATGAAAGCATGCAATAAAAGTGCACAAAAGATAAAATAAGCATTAGATTTCCTCTAAACTTGAGATGATAGGGTAATCTAACAGATGCTATAAAAAAGACAACTTTTAAACATTAAATACACAAAAAACGGATTTTTAATAATGAGAATAATTCCATTCAAATATGACAAAAGAATACACATATCTCTAAAATAATCACATAGAGCTTCAACAAAAAACTTTGCTTGAAGTATTAAGGTCAACAATTAAAATAATAGAGGCATATCATCCAAGTTAGTAGAGTATAAAAATGGGAATAAAGAAAACCCAATCATTATGCAAAAAGTCATAGAAAAAAAGCACAGCAAAAGCATGGTGTATATTAAAAGGACATAATCACAATACATGTAAATGGACTTAATTTGCCTGTTGAAAGGCAGATTATTATGTTATGTAAGGAACTAAATCTCATTTAAATGTGAGTTATAAGAGATAGACCTAATGCAAAATAAGCTTGAAGTTTGGAAGAAAAGGGAGGACAAAAATATACACCAGCTGTTTTCTCAACAGCATAGGCTCACCAGATGAATTGAAGGATGACCAGTTACATGTTAATTTCAGATAAGCAATTAATTTTTTTTTGTTTTTAAATGACAGTTTTATTGAGCTATAATTCACATAACATAAACTCAATCTTTTTAAACTGTAAATTCAGTGCATTTAGTATATTCAGAGTTGTGCAGCCATCACCATTACCCAACTTTAGAGCATTTTTAGATCCCCATACCATTAGCTCTGACTCTCCATTCCCCACAACCCTTGTAGCCACTAATCTACATTCTGTCTTTATGGATTTACCCAGTCTGGGCTTTTCCTCTAAATAGAATCATGCAGTATGTGGTCTTTTGTGAATGGCTTCTCTCACTTACCGTGATGTTCTCATTGTTCATCCATGTTGTGGCATGTATCAGCACTCTTTTTTTTTGCCTGAATAATATTCTACTGTATGCATAGACTATATTCTGTCTCTCCAACTGACGGTGTCCATCTAAGTTGTTTTTACTTTGGCTATTATGTATAATACTACACTGGAATTGCTGGATCATATGGTACCTTTATGTTTAACATTTTGAGGAACTGCCAGGGTGTTTTCCAAGGTAGCTGCACCATTCTACAATCAATCTCACCAGAATTTAGATTTTAGTGTTCTGCTGGGTGTGAAGGGGTAGTTTTGTGTGTTTTTGATTTGTACTTCCCCAATGAAAGATAACATTGAGCATCTTTCCTGTGCTTATTGAGCATTTGTTTATCTGCTTTAGAGAAATGCGTATTCACATCCTTTGACATATCCTTAACCATTTTTAAAGTTTGAGTCATTTGTCTTTATTGCTGGATCATAAGTTTGTATATTGTAGATACAAGTCCCTTAACAGATATGTTATTAATTTTTTTATTATTATAAGTATATCCCAAATATTGCATTTGGCAATCTTATACTAAAAAGAAAAAAAAAAGTTCATTGTATATCTAGAAGTCAAATTTAACTGTATGTCCTATAATTTTATTTACTAAATTTGGTAAGCCTGAATGAAAATATTGTTGATCTAGCTATAATAATATCAAATAGAATAGTCTTCAGTTCAGAAAAAATTTCTTCATTAAGACATAAACTTTATAAGCCATGAAGCAAGTGACAGATATATCATACTACATTAAAATTTTAAAGCTTCCGATCAAATAAGACACTATAGACAAGGCAAAATGCAGTACACAGACTGAGAGAAGATATTTTTAATTTATGTAATAGGCAAAAGATTAAAATAAAAATTTATAAATTACTAATTTATGAATTAGTAAGAAAGGAAGGGAAGAGATAGAAAGCAAAGCAAAGCAAATAACTCAACAGAAAAATGATCAAAGTACATGAACAGACAATTCAAAGTGGAAACCCAAATGTTTAATAACGTAAGATGATAAACTTCACTAATAATCAGGAAAATTAAGAATAAAATAATCAATAGCTATCTTTTTTGTTCCACTGGCTGCCCTGGATTTAAAATTTTGACAATCCAAGTGTTGAAGAGGAGAAACTATAAAAAACAAATCATTTGTATGCATGTAAGTCAGCAAAACCAATTTGGAAATCAATTTGACAATATCTAATACGAGTGCACACAGGACTAATATCTTTTGAACCAAATATCCTATTCTAACACATACATCCAGATCTGTACTATTCAGTACAGTAGCCAGTAACCACATGTGGTTATTTAAATTTAAATTAAGTTAAAATTCAGTTCCTTTTACCTGTCCTATCCACATATCAAGTGCTTAATAGCCAGACATGTAGGTAGAAGCTATTATTGAATGGAGCAGATACAGAACACTTCTATTATCACAGAAACTTCTGTGGGACAGTGATCCTAAGACTGTCTTGAACAATGATTTCTATAAGGAAATATTTCCTTTCTGGCTCCCTTCTCACAACAGCAGAACTGCCTCTACCTTAATGGCAGTCATTACTCTGAAATGATTCATCTCAGAGACATTTCCTATCCAATTTAGCTAAAGCACTTAAAAAACATTAGAGAAATACCTCACTCATGGCTAAGCATATAAATTAATGGATATAAATACTGAATTTTAGGAAAGAAGCTGAAAATGGCCCATCTGCCTAAAAGAAGTTTACCAAACTGGAGACACATGAGCCTGCAGATATATTTGGTTTTGCCAATAGCTTGCTTTTGCTTTTTTTTTTAAATTGGACTAGTGTCCAACATTTAAAAATAGAGAGGTTTCCTTAAAAAAGTTATCTGGCTTCTCTTGAAAAATAGAAAAATCTGGAAAACTGAGCCTGCATTTTTGACAGAGAACCTTTGCTAGTGCTGAGTAGGAGGGACTCCTTTGGCTGGATGCAGGCTCCTCTGTAGACTCCATTTCCTCACCACTTTACTCTGTCATATGGTTGGCCCTGTACACTTTTGAGTTGTGGCTCCTGTTCCTAATCTAGAAAAATGATTTTCCTTCTTTCTAGGACATGCAAATACTCAAGGGCTCCCAGCTACACTGTAGTTGCATGTGTTTGACTACATCAACCTGCATCAGAATAAATCTTTGATAATCACGTAAACCTGAAAAGGCTAAAACATCAATTGATTGAGTTGTGTTAAGGTATTTTATATGGGCATATGATTCTCTGCCCATTTTTATTTCTGAGGTTTCATTTATATAGTCATGTCTGTATTTATGCAACTGACAACTGTTATTTTGAGGAAATAAAGTGGAGTTGAAGGTCCAGCCATCCTCAGCTGTTAGAAGCTAATTTTGTGTTAACAGATGTACCAGAAAGGCTAATATTTTATCACTTTGTTTACACCTGAATTGGGGAGAGAGAGAAGGAAGTACAATGTAAATAAACATAATGTTTTCAAGGAACATAAATGCTAAAACCAAGTAGCTAATTGCTTTTGAGAATACCTGACTATTCTTCATATCTGACCTGAATTCTTTCTCATAATTAATTAGGCAACAAAAGCATTAACATAAATATTTAGGCAGAGGTTAAGTGGCCATTCTTCAGGGATATTGTAAAAAGAATTGCTACTTTGTTGAGTTTGGACATGATTTAGTTTAATAGTTTGTTTTCCTGACATCTTGGGGATAAGACAAAGTAAACAAGTTTAAATGGTTTGTGTTATTGGGTTAGAAAGAAGGGTTGATTTTAGTGCAAGAGTCAACTATAGGACACATTAAGAGCCTCTGGTAATATATATATATATATATATATATAAGAATAGAAAGGCAGGAGTTGGGGGAGAGAAACATCTCATGGTAGAATTTGTTGCTAACCAAAGATGGTGGAGGAATTAGAACTCCTTCAGACACAATCTTTTTAGACCAGTGTGTTTCAAACTTCAGTTCATAGTCCATTTGTAGGTTCTGAAATAACATCAAGAGATAATTTTTTAAACAATTGTTTAAACTGTGATCTGATCTCTGATACTTTTTTTTTCTATTCTTTATTTTTATTCTAGTTTTTAAAGTTATTGGCCATGACTCTTGCATTCTCTTCTGTGGTCTTTCTCATTTCCCTACATGCACGATAAAGAGATGAGCCAAGGAAAATAAAAACTGCAGACAATCCATTAGATGCCATCTTATCCTAGGCTGCTGAATCCGTTGCAGTTTTTTTTAACCCTATCTCTTGACAGGTTTTCTGAGTTTAAAGAAAAGTCAAACCTTCTGGCACACCAGTAAACAAACAGAAGTGCACATTTTCCTGAATTGTGATGCCTAAAATCTGCAATGTTAGGGAATACTAAGGCATAAATGATGTAGGCTGATTCACAAATTCCATTAACCCTCTATATTCACTTCGTATCAATAAGAGTTCAATGACAGAGAACCAATCAATTCTAGTCCCTTTAAGCAGAAAGGGATTTTCTACAGGGAATTAAATGGGTTACACAGTCATCCTGAGAGCTGAAGAAATGAAGAAATGAATTCTTGATAAAGCTCTCAAGAATGAATCTCAAAAGCCACAGCACAAAACTGGGTAATCAAAGAAACTGCTACTCATAAGTTAAGTAAGAAACTGAGTCTTACTGGGTGTCGCTGTGCCTCGTCCAGAGCCTGGGCTGGGTATGGTTAGGAGTACTACCAGGACCAGAGCCTGGGTCTCTCTCAGTCCCTCTGTGTCTGTGTGACCACACTCCATGTTCAAGAGAGCTAGACTGTGGCCGTTCTCTGGGTTTCTTGACAACTGACTTGTTCTCTGTGAGCTTTTAATTCCTTATCTATAAAATTGATGTAATATACACCCCCATAAAGTTCTTTTGGGATCAAGAAAGCAAATTTTTGCACAAGACATGGCACAATAAATGTTAATTCCATTTCTTTTTTAAAAACCTTATATCAACATGCAATCCCTCAATGTAGCAATGTTTTATTCTAAAGCAATCAACTTGATAGACTGGAAAAATGGAAGAAGGGTTGCCTTTTTGAATCCATGCATGCCTTTGAGTCAGCATGATTGAACTGAAATTAGTGTAGTCCCTCCCTACAGAAATAGTGCTGATGAATGGCAGTGGAATAGAATCTAAATAGCTTACATTTTCTGTACAAATGAAACACACATGATCAGTTTGGTAAGTGTAGCTTTCTCTTACATGGTAACAGTTCAGTGGGAAAAGTGTAGGTTTTTAAAAATGACTTGAGTCCCTGCTGCATGATCTATGAGTGATGTGATCTTGCCCAATGTATTTAACCTCTCTGAGCTTCAGTTTCTTCATTTGTAAAAGCATTTAAGTGGGTCTGGAAAGCAACTGGCACATCATAGGGGCCCAATAAATAATGTGCATTATTATTGTCATTGTTGATTGAATCTTTATTTTAATTTACTTTCTAATACTTTTAACTTACATAGTCCGTAGTAAACAAACATTAACACAGTCTGGTGGAAAGAGTACAGCTTTGTAATGTATGTTCTTCCTTTCAGAAAGCCTTAAGCCTGATAAAGTTACAATCCTGATGCTTTGCTCTGATGATGACCTTAGGTCAGTAGATCCTTGATGGCTGTAGTCTCCTCCATGCAATTGTCTCTTTTTACCATCTCCAACTTCCCAACTAATACACATCATTGGATCCTTCCAATTAAAAACAAAACAAGACAAAGAGCTTGCCTTTTGCTATTTCTGAGAGAAAAATTGGTATGTCACATAGTTCTGGGGAATAAGAATAATTGCTGAGTTGGTCTCCACTCTTGTTATTTCAAGTCCTGAAGTATCAGAATTCTTAAATAAAAGGAATACTTAAATACTCTAAAAACAAAACATTAATTGAAATATTGAAGTTAGAATCCATTCATCCTCAGTAAGTGCAGGAGAACTGGGGTGTTTGCTCCTGATTGCTTTGATAGTAAATTTAATAACAGGCTAAGAAGGCAGAAGAAAAGAAACAAGACTTTAAATTGGCCATCAGTTGGAAATGAAACAGATCCTGGCAAGCCATTTTAATGTTTTAAATAGATTATATTATGTCATATTCACTGATGATAGATCTTCTAGGTACTTCACACCTACTAAATAATAACATCTTATAGCATATAACAATTACAAAATTAGACTTGGCTTGCTTTTGAATGGTGAAAATCCTTTTTAGAATATAAGTATTGTGACAAAATCTGTGGGTGTAGTAAGCCCTTGGGTATCAATGATTCTGAACTCTCAAGCAAATAAAAGACACACAGCCTGTATTTTCCCATGGAGTGAATAGTGCCAAACATAAATATTGCAGCATTGAACATAAAACACCCTATGCAAAAATATAGACCTTGTTTGTTTGATTCCCCTAATGCTTTAAAAAAGCTTACATTAAGGGTACTATAAGTACTATATTTAAGAATCTAATTCAATTTAAGGGCTTTACAGTCCCTATAAGTTTTTCTATTGAATTACTGCGTGTTTTCAGTTCAAGGCAGTGCATTGTTCTGTGCCAACAAATCTTGTTGGGTACTTAATAATAGCAATAATATACAAGGAGGGACTAAAGTGCCTGTTGAAGATTAGTCATTATTAGTAATTACTGGCAACTTCTTCCCATTGGAGTTCAGACATTACAGTTCAAGGACTATTCTTACATTTAAATTAGTTTTATACATAGAATACCTACTATGTGTATGATCATTAGGAGCTTTCTGAGTGTGCTTCATTTAATAATTTTAATAGCCATTTCAAATAGGTTTTCTAGGCAGGAATCCTTATCCTCTTACTTTTTATATTTCTGTAGAAAGGGCCTTACAAATTTTATCTCAGTTTGGGGAATTTTAAAGGATCATTTCTGGCTTTATTCTCTCTACTCCATGGTTTGTTCCTCCCATGGAAAGAAGAAGAGGTTACGAGACTGTTGAGCAGCCAGTAGGTCACATTACATATGTCCCCCACACAGCTGCCCCTCAGTAGTGGGACAGAGATGACTGCTTGGCTTTCTTGAGCTGCTTGTTTCAATGAGTGAGAAAGACGGGGTTTCCTCAGCTCCCTCTGCCCTTGGAGTAATAGACCCAGGGCAAATTCCGGAACCCTCTGTGTTCCACTGGGCTCCCTGATGTTTTGCACCGTGGGCAGCGGTTGGTGAGCATCACTGCTCATCACTGTGAAGCTGTCAGATGCGCCAAGTAGCAGATGTGGAACAAGTACACTGAGGCTGCTCTGCAGACCCTTCTCTGCCCCATGGCTGGCTGCTGAGGTCTAGGCTCAGGGAAGGTGTGCAGACAACCGTGTAGACCTCAGTTATCAGTCATATCCTCTATCCATCTTTACCATGAATCATTATGCTTTGGAAGGAATGGACATCCTTCAACAGGCTGAGACTTTCATTTACACTTAGCTTCTTGTTTTATTCCTTACCATTAGGCCTTGAAGGAGATGAGGAATATGTCATTGGGACCCCAAACTGCAACAGGAGTGACTATCTTTATTTTAACTGAGAGATGATGGAGATGTGGAGAGGTAAATAATTTGCCCCAGTTGACCAAATAATAAGGCATTATGTAGAACAGCGGTGTGAGATGATTCATTGGGTGTGCAAAGAAAATATTGTGAGTTATATTTATATTTATTTTTACACTAAAAATATTAAAGATGTTAAACCTTACTAATATGTGTTATGGGACTCAACAAGGACACCTGTGTTTGGATTGTGTATCAGGTAGTCATTTATCACTTATGATTTGCAGGGTTCCTCCACAAAGCTGAGAAGTTTGCCTTCTCCCCCTCACTCTCTCATTTGTTTTCAGGGTGTTGCAGTTTATTGAGTTTATATCTGTCTTATTAAGTGGATTTACAGATCATATTATCTGGTTCTAAGTAAATGAACATTGTCACAAAATAGATAAGTGGCTTATAAAGATTCCTTCAGGAAAAAAAAAAAGATAATACTAATAGTAACTACAAGTGAACAGCAAGAAAACGTTAGAGATGAGATTTCTTGTGTACTAGGACAAGGCCTTCGTTGGCCATATTCAATGGGAAAAGAATCATAGTCTAAGTAGATCCCCATACAAATTGATCAGAAATTTTAAAAGTATTATGAAGAGTATTTAATATGTATCTTTCACCCACTAATTTAGTTAGTAAGCTTCATCTTGCCTTGAGATATTAATAAATGATTATCTAAAGTAATAATTAGGAAGACATTAAAAAATCTAGGCATCTGAACCATGAAGCAAGCCTCTTTTTTTCTTGATATTTAAAGTTATTTGAAACTCATCCCAGTATTATACAAAATTTCATTAAAGGTGGTAATAAATATTTAGAAAGCCTTTGCATAGTTTCTTAAAAAAAACTATGTTAATGTAACTTATGCCTGTAGATATATACACACATGTAATTCTTTTAATTCTTCAATTATTCTTTTTATTTTGGTGGTGAAAAGTTACAAATGTTGGGAAGCTATGAACTAGAGGATTATACAAGCCGAAAGGGAGACTTCAGGTGATACACTAGAGAATTGGATAGCACATTTTGCAAATGTATAAGCAACCTGAATCTGAAAGGTATCTACATAAGATACTGTGCTAAATCAGTTTACTGAAGCAATGGATTCAATAACTGGAGTGCATTTAAAAAGATAAATTTCAAGTGCTACTTTTAGATATTAAAAATCTCTACTTTTAAGCTGGGGTATGAATAAGCAGCAGTGTGACAAAAGAAAAAACTTAGAGCTTTGTGAAGACAGTGTGATGGGTGAGCCCCATCACAGAGTATAGTCTCTGGCAGCTTGAACAGATGTGTATCTTTACCTAGGCCACAGAACAATCAAGCCAGACACCTAGGGCATGGTTTGAGGTCAAAATATCCGTATCTTTTTTCTTTTATTAAGGTATCATTGATATACAATCTTACAAAGATTTCACATGAGCAACATTGTGGTTCGCCATAAAAAGAAAACAAATCCTGACCATTTGCAACAATATGGATTGAGCTAGGGTATCCATATCTTTAAATAAACACAACATAAATAGAAGAGCAACCAAACAAAAGGCAGACAAAGGGATTCAGTCTTAGAAATTAGGGATATAACTTAAAAAATCCTGAGAGATGTCATGAGCCTACTAATATTTAAAGGATATCCATGGGAAAGAAGAATTAGAATCCTGAATGACTCTAAGGCAACTTTGTATGCCATTTTCAATTCACTCAATTGCCTTCTTCCTCTTATAAGAATCGCTCAGCTACATAGCACAGCAGTTGCTCCCAGCATGCCAAGCTATGTGAGCTGGCTGGAGTCTGAGTTGAAGCCTGGGGTCTGAATAGCCCTTACACTCTGTAGGCTGGGCGTGCCTTGGAGGACTCACCCCTCTACTTTAGGATTCAAAAATGGGCCTTGGAATCTGGCTCCCCAAGCGCCCATTAAGGGCCATCTATTGCAACCTGAAAATAGAGGGGAGTTAGTGCTGTGTGTGGTAATCATTCACCCATGGCAAAAGTGGTGTGAGGAAGCTTGGCAGATAAATTCCACCTCCTCTATCCTTTGTGTGAACTATCCCATTTTGAGTGAAGACACTACTGAGCATTCCACTGTATCTCCTTCTGGCTCTTTGTGAGGAGGAATCTGATGCATCTTACCTACTTCATTTTCTCTTTCACTTACTCAGTCCTGGGCTTGAACTATCTAAATACAACAGCTTCACTTTTACTCTTGCCCCAGACTTTTCTTTCTAGAGGACCTAGGCTAAGACAGCTAGTTCCCAAAATCTTGAATTATGCAATGATAATAAAAATAAATATTTTGTTGTCAAGTATATTGGAAAACTTTGTATCAAATAAAAATATATTTATTTACTGTAGAATTTGTTAAATGAGGTAGATATGATGCAGTGTTTTCCATATTCCTTAGAAATCTTTTTCTAGGGAACATGTGTAATGTGATATGTAGTGGATTTTGGGAATGCTGTTCCAATTGGCAAATGAGTTATTTTTCAGCTCTATTTGAAGAAGAATTGTCTTATTATCAGAATTGTTCAAAGATAGAATAAAGGAACTCCAGGAGATTGTTAATACTCTGTTGCTGAGTCTAAGTATATCTTAGGAATGCCCACATGGGAAAGAGATGGAAAGGATTTGGAGTCTACATCTAACGTTTTTACTTTAAAGACTGGACTGTCTGTGCCATTATTTATAGCAGATCATACGGACAGTACAGTTACAGCACCATGTTTAGGCATTTCATTGAGAGCTGTTCATCTCCTCCACCTTGAGCTTGCCCATCTAAAAATAGCAGTTGGATCACAAAAAGAACTAGGGTAGTTTATGATTCATAATTGGTGACAAATAAATGATGGTTTTGTTATCATTATTTTTCAAAAGAAGAAAATTTTACAGTTTATCAGTTTTTGGTAAATCATACAAAACAGTGGATCTAAAGAGGATCAGCTAAATGAACTTCATAGATTTGACTCTTGGTGGCCAGTGCCTTCCACTTGGCACCAAAAGTATTGAGTTATTGATAATTAATACCGTGATCATGCCATGCTCTTGCATGCTTTGCTTCTTTGTAGGTACCATCTCCTCTGTCTACCAAGTATAGCCAATGTGTCTTACCTGTACTTCATTTCTTCTTTCACTTACTCATCCTGGGGCTTGCACCACCTAAGTACAATACCTTCACTTTTACCCTTGCTCCAGGCTTTGCTTTCGAGAGGACCTAGGCTAAGACATAGACAAAGAATCTATCCGCTCTCTTCCTGCCAGTATGTATGAAGAATAATTATTTATCTTTTAAGTATGGTTGCAAAAATATACTCTTTCCTTAACTTCCCTAGATAGAGTTAACAGCCTTTTCTTATGCTCCACTCTAGGTGGCTCAAATAAAGAAACTATTTACAATGGAATAAGCAAAGAATGTTCATTCAGAGACAATAAATGGTGAAGTCATCACAAACTCTAGGGATTCAAAAGGCCAGAAGAGTAAGGAATGTTACTAGGGCCAGTGAGTGCTGGAGCTCTGGAGAAGGACTGTGTCCATTCTGGTGGAACTCAGCTACTGCTGGAGACATGCACCTAAGCAATCTCTCATTGACCAAAACTAACGGGAATCAGTGGCAAGGAGATTGAGAAATGTGGTTCTCAGGGGTCTGACTGCTTTTGGTGGCACAGGGAGAAAAATGGATGTAGGGGGATTTTTTCATACTGGATTTTTATCCAATTTGCCACACTAGATTTACTCAGTTTATATGCCTATCTTCTCTCTTTTTGAGCAAAGAAATGTCTTTTTATCTCTGTATCCTTAGTACATAGTAGTGCATCAAGTATAGGTTGGATGGATGGATAGAATGGAAGGGAGGAGAAAAGGAAGGAAGGAAGGAGGGAGTGATTAGTGTTTTATGTTAAGCATTTTTAATATAAAGTAGTAGTATGATCACAGTGAGACATTCTAAGGGGCAGTAGGAATTTAAAGTCTAGAGCTGACAAAAGAGACTTCAAGCAGCAATTTAGAAAACAACTTTCCTTTGGAAACTTAGGACACATGTTAGGTACATCATTTGCACAGAATGCTCCTTAATGAGCAACTTCCTTGTGGTTTTTATGCTTCCATGAATTTAATTTTAGCTTTAAACTTCATTCATAACAGTCCTTCACACCAGGTCATTATTTTGGAGGTGCCACAACTTCATTACCATACTCCAATACATTAGAGGTATTTTTGAAATAAATTTCTTTGAGCTGAGGTCACCTGTTATTTCATGTACTGATCTTATTATCTCAGAATACTGATTTGGATATTTTGTATATTTAAAGTATTCACTCTCTCTTCATTACCCAATTCTTCCATGCCCCTGGTGACCAGCCACTATTTTAAAGAATTGCAGATTTTTTAAAATCTAGATGAAGATAAGGTTTCTTGAAATGTCTATATGATGGTGGTAAAATAGTAATTGTTTCTAAAAGAATTTCAATATTCAGGGAAAATATTGAAAACTTACCTTGATGGTTTTAAAAATAGCTTTACAATACTTAAAAAATACCCTTAAGATATAAGAGAAGAAGAGGAGGTTAAAGAAAGGAAGGGTAGACCAAAATGGGGGATTCTAAGGTATTTGTTTTGTACTTTGCTTCAAGTATTTTTGAAATATTGAAATTACAAGATATATTAAGGTTATCAAATTATACTTTTCTTGAAGAAAAAACACACAACATTGTTTTATGTAATTTATTTAGTCTTCCTTATTCAGTAATATTGAATTACCAGGTAATTTCTCTTGATTTAAGTGTAGATGCTCTTACTAACTTTCTCCATCCTTCTTATGCTGACCCCACACTATTAATCCAACTTTACTTCCCAGTACTCCCTGTTACTTATTCTTGGTTCATATCACATTAGTTTCTTAGCCCCATCCCTGAATGTCTTAGATGTTATTGGTTTCACAATTATTTATCATCTCTATGTAGTAAGGGTGAGTGAGAAGTACCAATAAAAATTTGAATAATGGGGCCCTGTCATGTAAGAGTACATAGTCTTACTGGTGGAAAGAAACATGGCAATACAAAATTACTCTGCAGCCTGTGTGTGCTAAAGTGGTGCTATCTACAAAGTGCTATGGGAGCAACAGAAGAAGGTAAGATTCATACCTGTCTGAAAAAATTGTGAAAGAAATTTTGTTTAATCTGTGTCTTGAAGAATTAAATAAGTACTTGCCAAAAGAACTACCGGGAGGTGGGAACAAAGGTATAAAGTCGTTTATACAACTAATGATTGTAAAAAGAGTTTTCCACAGCACTCTAGTAAGTCCAAGTTGCCACAGATACTGAGGCCCATTTTACACTTATTTCTTAGGAGAATTTCCTATAACATATAAGTATTTTAAGGAGAAACCATCTCTTCCTAAAACCCAGGGACTAAGACAACTTCTAAAATCTCTACATCTTAGCTTAAAAAAACTTGCAAACAGATTCCACAATCTCTTTCCCAAGTAAGTAGGAACTTTCCAGAAAAAATTAATGTCATATCACATAAATCCAGCTATCACTTCAATTTTTCAGAAAGCTAGAAAAGTGCATCTAAGAAGAAAAACCAAATATCTTAAGACACAAATTAAACAATAGACACTTAAAATTAGTCTATTTAGATTATTACTGTTTAGATAATTTAAATCCTCAGAGAAGAGAAATTTTTAATTTAAATACTATTTTTATTTATATAACTATAATATACTTAGATTAGTCAGACTTACGCTAGCAACCATGATGGTGTAATAGAGACCAGATTTATGACACTGACTCATACAACCAAGAAAGCAGACAAAGTATAGGAAACAATGGTTTTGACATTGGATATCAGGGAACAAAGGATAGTACTCCCCATTGAGAAACAAGTGAAGTGATCCTATAATAGTCCCAGCTTGTGCAGGACACAGTACAGGGAAAGGAAACCCAACCAGACTCTTTGAATTAAGGAGACAGATCTGAGATTCCAGAGACCAAGGCAGCCAGAGTTTTCAAAACAGAGTACAAGAGAGGAGAAAACTTCACAAAGAGAAATCTCCAAAGAACTTCTAAGACTCCCCCTCAAGTATTCAGCTAAGTACTGATCAGTGCATCTGTACAAGGAAACTGCCCATAGCTGGGGAAAGAACCACTCAAAAGTATTAGAGAGAAGAGTACAGGGCTCACACGGGTCAGAAAATAGTGATTATTCCCAGAAGTCAGTCAATAAAACTGCAGAATTTTCAGGTCACTGTGTAGAGTACTGACGGCATGGCATCAACACTAGGGAATAACTTACCCTAGATTAAAGATTGTTTTGGTTTTACCTAACAAATCTTAAAAACAAGACCCAGAATAAACATATGTTTCCAATAACTTCACTTGTCACAGTATAAAGCTCAAGAATATTTATAGCAATTCATCATTATCCATCAAGACATCCAACAAAAATTACCAAGCTTGCAAAGAAGCAGGAAAAGATAACTTATAATGGGGAGAAAAATCAATTGAAATTAACCTACAGCTAATACAGACATTAGAATTGACAGGTAAAGACATTCAAACCTCTAACAGTTTTCCATATTTTCAAAGAGCTAGAGGTAAGATAGAATATGTTAAGTAGAGACATGGAAGATATAAAAAGGATCCAAATCCTTCTACAGATTATGATTATGTGTGAGATGAAAAAATACACTGGGTAGAAATAATAGAGGATTAGATATTGATGAGGAAAAGATTAGTGAACTTGAAAACAGAAATAGGAATTATGCAGAATAAAACACATAGAAAAAAAATTAAAATAAATGTATGTAATATCAGGGAGCTTTGGGAAAACTTCAAATGGCCTACAAAAAAATATATTTATTATGAAGTGCCAAAGGGGAGGGGCAGAAAAAAGATTTCAAGAAATAATGGCCAAAAAATGTGCACATTTGGTGAAAATTATAAACCCACAGACCTAAGAAGCTCAACAAGCCCTAAGCATAAGAAATGAAGAAAAGTATACCATGTAGCCCATTATAATTAGATTGCTTAAAAGAACCAATGAAGAGAAAAGACTTAAAAGGAGTCAGGGACAAAGGAATAACAGCAGATTTCTTACTGGAAACAATGCATGTGAGAAGACAGTGGAGAACCATCTCCAAAACAGTAAAAGGAGAAAAAACTGTAAACCTAAAATCTCTACCCAGTGAAAATATCTTTCAAAATGAAGGCAAAATAAAGTCTTTTAGGCACAAATCTTAAAGAATTCATTACTAGCAAACCCATATTATGAGAAATACTAAGGACCCATTCAGCAAAAGGCAAATGTTACCAGAAGTAAATGTGGGTCTACACAAAGGAATGAAAGCATAATAAATGGTGGCTACATTGCCGTTAATGTACAAGATGTTTTTTTTTTTAATTTAAAGATCTTTAAAAGAAAACTAAGCAAAAATAAAAAGTTTAGTGTGAAGATTATAACATGTGTAGAACAGAGATATATGACAACAATAACATGAAGGCCAGAAAGGAAGAAATGGAAGTGTAGTGTTGTCAGGTTTGTATGCTCTAGGTGAAGCATTGTAGTATCACTTGATGATGGAGTGATAAGGTAAATATGTATAGTATAAACAACAAACCAAGATTTATCACTAATAAACCAATAAAGGAAATAAAATGGGAACATAAAAACACTCAGTCCAAAATGTTTATTAAAAATCAATAGCAATTGTATTATGCCCTTTGAAAACAAAAAGATTTATTCCCTGTTGAAATATTTTCTCCAAGGGAAACTAATGTCAATCATATTGTTTCCTTCTGATATCTTAGTCAGATAAAAGTATATAACACAGAGAATAAAATGGTAAATATTTTCTTAGACTAGAAATTGTTTACCACTTTCTGCCATAACATGCACATGAAGGACACCTTCAGCAAATGTGACACGTTTTCACTGTGGTAGAAATGCAAGTGCAGGTGTATTGCTAAAATCCCTCACCTTTCTCTTCCATATGAAAAAGAATTTTAAAATGTGTGAGGGTGAAAAACAATATTGACCTTCAGTCTTCTTGAATTTATAGTAAAAGCAACAAATTCACATACTCCAGTTATTTCTTACTAGGGATGAATCAGCGATACATCTCACAACTATCTAGATTCTAGCCTGTCTATAGTTAAGAGATTAAATTAACCTATTTCCCAACCACAAGCCCAATTCTAGCAAGAAAACTCTTGCCACTTAATCGTCATTTCTCCTCTACACTGCATCCTTAGTAACTTGGTTGCTTCCCTCCTCATTCCCTAAATCGTTGTGTCTGTTGTAAAAATTTCTGCATTTGCCAGTCTATAACCTAATTCAAGTTAGAAGACACCGCCATAGGCACTGTTTTTCAAATACAAATTTTCTTAACTGTCTTTTTGATGGAAACTGGATGGCAGCCAACACAAAGGTGGAGTTTACTAATGAGACTAAAGTACTGGCACTTAGTGTTCTTGATTGAAAAGAGTTCTACATTTCAGGTTCTTGGTGGTCCAGTGCCAGAGGGAACTGACATTCAGTGAAAGGGTGTAAATAGTTATTCCACAATTGTATTGAAGGACTTCTTGTGCCTGGCACTGAGCTCAACACTGGTGAAATTATGGTGAGCTGGACAAACAGCAAACTGGCTGACATGAAACCCAGCAGGAGAAGATAGAAATGAGTAAATGTGTGATTGGTAAAAGCTATGTAACAGGAAGCTCTGGAAGTAGTTGGGAATATTAAATGTTACCCTTGATATTGCTTTAATATTTAAATTTCAAGGCCATGAATTACGTTAAAAAAATGGTGTATTTGTAAATTGCTACTATTGTTTGGCCTTTTCTTGTTTTTCTTACTGTGTTACTCCAATATTTTATGATTATTATTTTATTTTAAATTTTAAGTAGTTGGCATTTGAAAGATCCTTTCTGTGAGGGCTGATTTTATTTTTTGGACTTAAAATAAGAAAGACTGTGTGTGGGGGCATGTGGATGTATTTGTGTGTAGCAAAAGAGATGCAATTGTAATAATTCTTACAGTCTGCAGTCTCCATAGAATTAATATGGTGCTTGTGCTTATAGGGTAATGATAGAGCAGGTTGTGGTTCTTTAACATTATTTACTGCTCTTTAAAGATGCTCTCTTTCAATTGGTTGCTCGGTGCACACCACTGATTGTATGCAGCTCATTATCTCATGCTTAAAACCAAGTATATAAACTCAGAAAGACTGGCTGGGAGCCCAGCTGACAGGTGGAGCCCACCATGTTCCCATGGCAGCCATACCCTGAGCCTGGCCTGTCACCTGACAGGTGGAATCTTCTAATGAATTTGGGATGTTTTCAGCAACACACTGCATTTTTTCAGCCAGACAGTTAGCCTCACAACTTTCAGGTGTGACTCTAATGTGCCATGGAAGAAGCCATTCCTAAAGGTACCTATCACAAGCAAACCAGTTCTAAGAAACGTCCCACATGGTGTAATAAACCCCTAGCCATCACTTTATTTGTACTTCATAACTTAACTATTTTTCTGAACAAGATATCACCTTTCCTGGAGTGGACAGTGTAGAAAGAGTGACTGTGACAGCTGACAGGTGAGGTGGGTCCTAAAATGCAAGCAAGCTTTCTGATCTTGGGCCAATGGGTCTCACCTGTCAGCAACTGCTGACAGCACAGGGCTCACTGCCAAGAGCAGGAGCCCTGTAACTTTGACATGACAGATGGGAGTCAAGTATAATAGCAGATAAGTGATATGGGCAACCCAGAGAATGTCCTCCAGCATTTTCCAGGGTCAGAGTTTATCTGAAATGTCTGTGGCTGTGCCCAGCTAGTCCAGTGGCTAGACTATCTTCTGTAGTCTCAGTAAAATATCAGAAACAGAAGACCTCAGATAGTAATCAGATTTTAGTGTCTATTATGTAGCTTGTATTTAAAAATATTTTCTCTATCCTCAGGAAAACCATCCAAGGTGATGGTTACTGTTCTGCAGGTGAAGAACCAAGGTTCAATTAGATGATCATCCCAGGGCTATACAGCTAGGGATGAGAAGAGGTGGGATCAGACACAGATCAACCTGGCACCCAAGCTGGGCTGTTTCCAGAATTCTGTTGTTAGCTTTCCATCAGTTTATTTTTTCTAGAGCTCAGGCAATCATTTCTTTTGACTTTTGTAGTGAATCTGTGGAACTAACAATACTCAGAAAAAGTACAAATTAAAAAATAAAATAATCTATTAAAATCATACTCTATGCTCATTTTCTGCTGTGTACAATAATGGGCTTATTACAGATTTAGGTATAACTATATATTTTTTTCTAAAGTTGACTTATCCCAGGCAACTAGCAGAACTTTTTCAAGTATCAGACATAAGTATAAACAGAAATAAGTTTGAGAATCTCCTTAGAAGTGTGACAAGTAATTCATATGTAATATGAATGTAATTAGAAAAAAGAAAAATGGAATATGTCAAATATTTTTAAACTGATAGGTTTTCTATATTCTATGGACTAATGTCAGTTATTATAGGGAAACTACTCTTTTGTTTGGGAAAATATTTTAGTAGAACTTTGAATATACTAAGATAGGGTCAAGAGTCTGTATGGAATGGGGAAGTTAAAACAAAGCCACACTAAACAATGTGATTACAAAATTTTAAAAAGTTAGTCACCTTGGTGGAGGGAAGGCCCAGGATGTTGGGGAATGGGACTGGAGGAAGAGAGAACTGAGGAATGAAGACAGGGCTTAAGAAAAATGTCTGTTACCCAAGCATAGGTGGGAGAAAGAGTCCAGGTGACTTAGTTGACATACTTTGGAAGCAATGATAGTGAACTGATTTTTAAGTCTCCCTTCTCTGTAACAAATTTCCTTATGATGGTATGGGGAAGTTGGAGTTCCTATGGCCAGTATCCTCACTGAACTTAAACCACTTGATGATGTAAATGGCCTGTTGCTAGGCTACTGCTTCCACAACCATAGACAATAAGCTATTATTGCACTATATAGAGAGCTCGGCCCAGGGCTCTGAGCAGAGGCAGAGATGCTAGTGCTCAACCTACCACAGGGAGAACAAGCCAGGAAATAAACCCTTTCACCCCAAGGACATTTTAATGCAATTTTCTTTGGTCACATTGAATCCATAGTGAACTTGCCTGGGGCTGAAACCCATTGGCAAGACAATTGGCTTAGTTGGCAGGGGTTCATTGTTGACCAAGGAAAAAGACAGGCTTCCCTTATGGGAGGGGTGCTTCAGTGGGCTGCCTCTATGAATGGGGAGATGGTGGATTGTCCCCCTTTGAATATGTGGTCTGAGATGGCTTGCCTCCTAGAGGGTTGGGTCTCACCCCAGGGCTGGAGAGAAGTGGAGGTGATACCTGAGGCAGTAGGGGTGGCCCTTGGTATAGTAAGTAGGTGTTTTGAGAGACAGATGGCCCATGAGACATCATGAGCACTTTTGAAAGTATTAAAAATGTCTATGGAAGAGAAGGACATGCACCTGAAAAAGACCCAAGAAATGGTGGCACAAGAATACGAGCTGCAAACTGTTGTGGATTCACTGAAGAAACAAATGGCATTGATGTGAGAGGAGGCAGCATGGTAACGCTGGCAGTGAGGTACTTTTTAAGAGGTAAAAGATTCCTTACAGAATGAGACAGCAGTGTGGCCAGGTTCTCCAAAGGAGGAAGAGGCCATCAAGGAAAAAGACAAACTCCTGAGAGAAACACAGGTGGAAGTGGCATGACAATGCCAACTGTGAAGCATTGAGGTGAACATAGAGAGCTGCTGAAGACTGAGCTCACATTGCTGCAAGGCACAGTAGAAAAGGTAAAGGTTGTAGCAGAGGAGGCACTCAGGGGAGGGGAGAGAAAAGTGCCATCAGCCCTGGAATTGGAGGAGCTGGGGAAGGATGAAGGGGTGGTGCCAGAGGCACTGACCCCTCCTCTATTGAAAGCACACTCAGTGACTGTAAAGAAAATAAAGACCCAACAGCCAAGAGTTCCCCAAGGAGAGGCACAGCCCCTTCCCAGGTCATGGAGCACTCTATGGTCCGCCCCTATACTCAGGCTGAGCTGGTGGATTTGGGCTCCCGGTTTAGGCAGAAGCCCTTGGAGTCAATATCAGCTTGGCTCCTGCATCTGTGGGACTTAAGGGGTGGGTGGAATTGTTCTGTCTGGATCAGAGATGGGAAAGATGGTTCAGCCCACCTTGAGGCAGCAGTTCCAAAGTGTACATCAGACCCCAAGAAATCATTCCATCCTCGATTGGCTTATGGCTGCACTTCGTGCTGTGTGGCCCAATCAGGGTGATCTGCTGTCCTCTCCTGCTAGATGACACACATATGCTGAGCTTGAACAGGTGTTACAGGAGCTAGGCATAAGAAATGCCATCTATAATCTAGACAATCATGGCCCAGATGAAGAGACTTTCACTACTGGGATATAAAATATTGTGCTTCAAATGGCTCCCACGTCCCTCTTTGGGTCTCTAGTGGCCATTCTTTCCCCTCACTTAGGGCAGCCCATAAGTAAAGTTACATGTACAGTAGCAGACATAGGTGAGGCTGAAACAATGAGAACATGGAAAGAAATAAGGTCTACTACTCAAAGGAAGAATTTAAAGGGCCCCATGAAGGTTACAAGGACCTAGATGTGCATTGATTTAATATGGGCATGAGCAGATGGAAGGAAATTAGATGGGAAGCAAAGTAGGATCTTACTGGAGCTATGGCAACAACTGAAACAAAAGCAGCAGTTCCAGCCATTAATACCAAAGAGGCAGAGGTCAGAGACAGAGCCACAAGTCCAGCCTATGTGCTTCCAACATTTCCTGCTGGAGAACAAGCCAACCTCACTTGAGCCAACACAGGAAGGTGATTGGGGAATATGGCTTGACTGAGAGGAAGGTCAAGGTATCTGCCCTGAGGGACCAGGGGGGGAATAGAGGCCACATGTTGAAGTAGCTATCCATTGGTCTCCAGTGAACATACAACGTGTCCTGGCTCTGGTGGACACTGGGGCTGAATGTTCACTGATTCATGGTAACACTGAGCAGTTCCCCGGGACCCCCACTGTCATAGATGGATATGGGGGGTAAGGCTGTCAGAGTGAAAAAAGCCCAAATCCCCTTGGTAATAGGGCATCTACCCCCAAAAGAGTATACCATGTATATATCTCCTATCCCTGAGTATATTTTGGGGATTGATATCCTGCAGGGTCTATGGTTGCAGACCACTGCAGGTGAGTTCAGACTGAGAGTACGTGTGGTGTAGGCAGTTCTGAGGGGACATGCTAGGCACCCACCCATAGCTTTGCCTGTGCCTCAGCCAGTGACTAATACCAAACGATACAAACTGCCTGGAGGGCATAAAGAGATTGGAGAAATTCTCCAGGAGTTGAAAAAGGTGGGTAATATAAAGCCCACCCATAGTCCTTTCAGTTCCCCAGTGTGGTCAGTAAAAAAGCCAGATGGCTCCTGGTGTATGACTGTGGATTACAGAGAACTGAAGAAAGTCATACCCCCTATGCATGCTGCTGTGCCCTCTATTGCAAGCCTGATGGATACCTTCAGCCACAAACTAGGAACATACCATTATGTGGTAGTTCTTGCTAATGCCTTCTTTTCCATTGACACTGAGCAGGAAAGTCAGGAACAGTTTGCCTTCACATGGGAAGGACGCAATGGACTTTCACCATCCTCCCACAGGGATACCTCCACAGCCCCACCATCTGTCACGGACTTGTAGCCCAGGACATGGCTACATGGGAGAAGTCACCAACAGTGCGGCTGTACCATTATATTGATGATGTCATACTCAGGTCCGATTCTCTTTCAAATCTAGAAGGTGCAGCACCTAGACTGCTGCAACATGTACAAGAGAAAGGATGGGCTGTGAACAGCACCAATGTTCAGGGACCTGGTTTGTCTGTCATATTCTTGGGGGTCATCTGGTTGGGTAAGACCAAAGTTATACCAGAAGCAGTTACAGATAAAGTCCAGGCCTTTCCTACCCCCTCAATTGTTGCATTGCTACAGGAGTTTTTGCGTCTTTAGGCTACTGGAGAGTGTTTATCCCCCTCTTGGCACATATTCTGAAGCCCTTGTACTGGTTGGTACAAAAGGGTGTCAGGTGGGACTGGGATGAGACATGTGCATCTGCCTTTACTCCAGCAAAACGGGTAGTCAAGGCCTTGCAGGCCTTGAGTGTGATAGACCCATTAAGGCCCTGTGAGCTGGATGTTCATGTGACTGAAGATGGTTATGGCTGGGGTCTCTGCAGTGGCTTGAATGAACTTGCCAGCATATTGGATTCTGGTCACAACTCTGGAAAGGACAGAGGTACAATACACTTTGATAGAGAAACAACTGACTGGCATGTGTCATGCCTTCCTGGCTACAGAACCCATCACTGGAATGACCCCGATAAAGGTAATAACCACCTATCCCATCTTGGGGTGGGTACAAGACTGGACCCAAAAGCCAAGGAGTAGTGTGGCACAAATGCCCACACTGGCCAAGAGAGGTACTTACCTATAGCAGCGTAGTGCCCTCTCTAGTATCCCCTTGAGTGAAGTACTACAATGCTTGTCGGGGCTGGTGACATATACTAAAAAGCAGAAAGAACCATTAGTAGCAGAGAGTCCCTATCGGGAGGGAAGAGCCCCTATACCCGAAGATGCATGGTACACAGACAGCTCCAGCCACAGGCAGCCCTCAAAATGGAGGGCCATAGCTTTCTATTCTAAGACTGAGACAATATGGATGTAAGATGGTGAGGGGAAGAGCAGCCAATGGGCAGAGTTGCGGGCTGTGTGGCTTGCGATCAGCCAGGAGCCCTCCCATACAGTTTTCTGCACTGACAGCTGGCCTGCTAATCAGGCCTTGACCCTGTGGCTACTAACCTGCTACAACTGGCTGGTTGGTCATTAACCGCTTGAGGGGGCAAGAATTGTGGCAAGACTTATGGGCCTGTGGTCAGACTATAATAATTACAGTATACCATGTGACAGGTCCTTTGCCACTGGCATCCCCAGGAAATGATGAGGCAGATAAAATGTCCCAGATACGCTGGTTAGAAGGAAAGTCTACCTCTGATATAGCCCAATGGTTACATTAGCATTTGTTGCACGCGGGGCAAAAGATAATGTGGAGTGTAGCCCATCGGTGGGGCTTGCCTTTGAAGAAGTTAGTAGAGCCCAGCAGGAGTGTGACGTATGCTCTAAAAGTGACTTACAGCAAGTTCCATAGCAACATGGAACAATAGCTAAGGGGCCTATACCCCTCATCAGGTGACAGATAGACTATATTGGGCCTCTGCCTGTGTCAGAAGGATATCAGTATGTGATGACTTGTGTGGACACAGCTACTGGACTTCTGGTGGCTTTTCCTACCTGTTGTGCAGATCAGCAGATGACCAAAAGAAGCTTGGAGTGTCTCTTTGCTGCCTATGGCCAACCCCAGGTAATTGAGAGTGATCAATTTTACTGCACATACATGGCAAGAATGGGTGCGACAGCTAGGAATCAAATGGAAGTTTCATGTGCCATACAATCCTACCACAGCAGGCATGATAGAGAGGCACAATGGCTTGTTAAAATCCAGACTAAAGTCAGATACCAATAGTCTGAGGGTATGGTCAGTCCCCCCATAAGCATATGGACTGTGCTATGGCATTTGAATGAGAGACCCTGAACCTGAAAGGGATCCCTGAGCCCCATAGATATGTTAACACATGTGGCTGCCTCTCCTATACAATTGCAAGTACAAACCATGGAAAAATCACTTAAGATGAGGTTCAGCCACCAGAATAACATCTTGCTGCCAGCACCAACTTCCCTGAACCCTGGAGACTCCATTGAGTGGATGTGGCCTTGGACCTTTCAATACATGGACTAACGATGACTGGTTCTCCTGGCACCTTGGGGACAAAACCTGGAAGCTGGCCTCCTGTGTATTCCTGGAATAACAGCAGAGTGGCCAACAAAGGTCACAGTAGTATATCCTGAACAGCTAGAAGGTAGGAGCGTCTTACCAGGGAGTTTTATCATTATAGCCAGTGCATGCACCTCCAGTAGCACTATGTATAAACCCTTTAGTAACCCCCATGGGGAAAGGAGTAAAAGTATGGTATACTAGACCTGGAAGGGACCCCCTTCCTGCTACAATCCTATCACACAACCCCTCTCTTGCATGCTTCCTACCTGATGGACAAGATTTACCTATGTTGGTGTCATTAAAACATGTGTCTTCTTGCCCCTAAGGTCTTTGTCTTTGTGGATTGAGAACCTCCTCTGGCTTGAGGATTATTATAATTTTTGTTACCTGTATCAATGTATTGTTGTATCTTAAATTTTGTGATTATCTCTAAGTTGTTGTTATCCTTTGTTGCTGTTGTGGAATCTGGTTACAGTACTCCAACTTTCTCACACAGGGACCATTTTGGAAGATTGAGAACATGTAGATTTTAAGGTGAGAATCCGGGAGGGGTGGAGTGTGAGGAAGTTGGGGTTCCCATGGCCAGGATCCTCACTGAACTTAAACCACCTGATGATGTAACTGGCCTGTTGCTGGGCTACCGCTTCCACACCCATAGGCAATAAGCTATTATTACACCATATAGAGAGCTCGGCCCAGTGCTCTGGGCAGAGGCAGAGTCTCTAGTGCTCTACCGACCGCCAGAGAACAAGCTGGGTAATAAACCCTTTCACCCCAAGAATGTTTTACTGTCATTTTCTTTAGTCACATTGAATTCATAGTGTACTTGTCCAGGGCTGAAACCCATTGGCAAGACAGATGGGTGCTGGGTTTTGTACATCCTGTGAATACACAACCACTCTGTTACCACTGCTTTTGTTCAGAGTGAAGGAAAGAAATTGTATTTGTGCTCAGAAAAGGCCAGTGAAGGGAGAAGCAACAGAACCGCATTCTGAGACCAGCATTATGCCAGTAGCACCATGCCAGAAAGGTGGAGTCATCTGTGAGTTTCAGGTAGTGACCAGCAGTCATGATCACTGAGGTCTAGGGTGGAGCTGAGAGCCAAGTTACCAGCAGGCAGTGAGAGATCTTGCCATTACATCTCTTCTCTGTGTAAGTTACTCACTTGTAGACCTCATCCTGTCTCATGGCTTTAAATACTGTCTGTATACTGATGATATTTAAAACAAATGTCCAGCTCCAACCTCTCTCCTGCCTTCCTAGCATCCCCATCTGTGTGCCTATTTCCAATACCAACCTCTTTACCTACTAATTCCTACCAGTGTGTCCCTCTATTAATGTGTTCCATCTCAGTAAATGACATCACCATCAATTCTCAGGCCGACCAAAAAGCTATATAGCCATCCTTGACTTCTTTCTCATGTGGATCCAACCTCCAAAATATATCTCATATCTGACTATGTCTCATAGTCTTAACTAATAATGCTCTAGCCAAAGCTGCTGCCCTCACCCTGGGCTGCCACAGCAGCCACTGACAGGATTCTCTGTCTTCACTCTTCTGGGCTACCTACCTGTACCTTCCAGTCTATTCTCTGCATGGCAGTGAGAGTGAGCCTTTTACAGCCTAACCAGAGAGAGCAATTATCTGTAGCTCATTACACTTCAATGAACTTCTTGAGGAGGTGTGAGGTGTGGCCGGCTCTCATCTCAAGAGTCCTTGTATCTCAGTAGCCAGCACAGTGCGTAGCACAGAGTCTGTGTTGAATAATGCCTGTTTGTTCACTGACTAGAGAAAAGTAATATTTTTCTACCCAGATAGAAAGGCGGTAGGAATTGGGGAGGTGTGTACTACTCAGGAAGGTGCTATGTACTCTTCAGCAGCTTTCTTCTCAAGGCTAATTTCACAGCAAACATGGGATTATGTTTTAACAGTTTCTGAGAAATGATAGCAAATGGCAGGAAATCTGTACATTAGCAACCTAGACATCTTCATGGCTCAGGAAATGAGAAAATGCAAAATTGTGATAGCATAAATAGGGGGTTTTCTGTATATATAGCTTCCTCTTAGCCCAATCTTGTTTTTATTGAATATTCATTGGGGTATGTTAGAACAGTGACTGATATTTTATGAGTTTGGCAAAAGGATAAATTGCTTAATGGCTTACATTTTTGGCTACCAGAAAGCTCCACAAAATGGACCCAGAGTGGGTCTTCAGTATACACCAGTCAAGGGTGACTGAAAAGTAAATTTATTTCACTGCCCCCTCAGTACAGTCTCCTCCTCTATTTGCTGAATCCTCCTATTTTGTACTACTCAGTGGCTAGCAACATAATTTTTATACACATTTGTCCCTTTGTGTATGTCTTCCAATCTCTTCCTTTATGTATGCCCTCCAATTTCTTCTAATAACCAATTTTCCTCTTCAGCAACCTTAGTTTTTTTCAACTATTATTTTTCTGAAAAGATTTGCATTGATAGTCCCAGTTAATTCAGAATATTGTGGAAAAGGTCTGTATCTGTTTATTACTCTACAGATTCCTAACCTTACCCCTGTCTCTTTCTCCTTCCTTCTGAATTAAGATTTGAGGAACTTTTCTTGATATCCTTAATCTTGTGGATTCTATTTGCTATATCTAAAAAAATGTTATAGTGATAATAACTATTTCTGTCCATCAGTTCTTCGTTGTGGGTTTTTTAAAGATACTTTGCTTATGGTACAGCCCTCATAGGAACATTGAAACAAAATATTTGATGCATAGTAGGCACATAACAAACTTCCTTAGAATAAGCACAAAGGCTGAGAGTGAATAAGTGGTTGAGTATGTGATTTAGTAACATTTAGATTCAGCTTGCTGGTTTGAAGGCAGATGTGAAATTCGAATGCAATTTGAATATGATGTTTTAAGTAGCCAATAATTTTAATATAATACATTTCAGAATGCTTTATGATACAAGCCATAATCCTGTCACAAAACATATGATCATTATCTAACATAGTGTTTGAAATCTTGCCAACCAAAATTATCAATAAGAAGTCATTTTTATCCTAATTAAAAGCTAACTTTATTTCATTACCATCTTATCATAATTGCCTTTAAAGAGTTGTTAACAGATTTAATCATTTACCTAAAAATATTATCCTATATTTCTTAGACAAATGAAATTTAGGACAGCAATATTTTTAATTTATTTAAAAAAATAGTATTTTTTTTCTCTAATTGGATAGTTGAGTGTCATGGTTCACTTACAGTCAACTTAGTTTGTCTAGAATTTTCTTGTTTTATTTTTCCTATCAGTCCTTACCTCTGGCCTTTTAAACTTCTTTCCAAATGACTTTCACTTTTGTTTTTTCACCTTTTCTTAATTTCATTTGTCTCTCATTTCCTCTACTTGTCTGTTTTTCCTTCCATTAGTCAGTATAACACTCTCATTACTCTGATTGCTTCTTTTTAGCTGCAACAATGATCAAGGTGGTGCCTTAAAATACATGCTGTAGAATATATGTGTGTCCCTGTAATAGAGGTCATTATTGGTGTAGATTCTTTACTCCTCCTGTAACCATGCCAGGACCAGTATGTTATTTGCAGGACCTAGTGCAAGCTGGAAATGCACAGCCCCTTGTTCAAAAATTTAAGAATTTCAAGACAGCAGCAGTAGAACCCTAAACCAATTATGGGGTATTTCTAAGCATGGGATGCTGTAGGACTGTATAAATAACACACCCATGGAGGCAGCCCTGTGCATGACCTTTGCCATATAACTTTGCAGTTTCTTCCTCTAGAAGTGAGCATTTCCCCATCCTACTGATATTAGGTGCAATCCTCTGAATGTTTGTGTCATATTTTGAAATTCTAACCCCAAATTCAAATTTTGAAATCCTAACCTCAACAGTGATGGTATTAGAAGGTGAGGCCTTTGCAAGGTGGATAGGTCATGAGGATGGAGTCCTCAGTAATGGGATTAGTGCCCTTGTAAAAGAGGTCAAGAGAACTACCTTACCCCTTGCACAATGTGAGGTTAGAGTGAGAAGATGGCTATCAGCAAGGAAGCAGGCCCTCATCAGACATCGAATCTCAGACTACTTAGCCTCTAGAATTATGAGAAATAAATGTTTGTTTTTTATAAGTCACCCAGTTTATGATATTTTTGTTATAGCAGCCTGACTGGACTAAGACTTTGGGCTTGCCCATGTGATTTGCTTTGTCCAATGGATCGTGGGCAGAAGTGACTATGCCAGGACTGTCTAGACCCTAAAAAGATGTTAGGTGTCTCTGTTTGTTTTTCTGTAATAGCCGTATGATGGACATGCCTCAACTAACCTATGGGACTGTGGGAGGCCCAATCTGTAACACGAAGATAAGCTCAGCTAAGCTAACCTTAATCAGTTAACCTCAGCCAAACTTCAGACATATGAATGAGAATAAATGATTGGTGTTTTGATCTATTGAGTTTTGGAATGATTTGCTAAACAGCTAAAGCTAACTAATACACTAAATGAAAGCAGTTTGTCTAAGAGGCCCTAGCAGGCAAAGTTGTTTTTAGTTATTAATCCTCAGCTCTTCCATTCTAACCCAGTTCCATTCCTACCAAGTTCAGACTGTGGCCCAGTGAGCTGCCATATCAAGACCGTCGATGTTTTTTCCTCCCAAACCAACCCCTTCAGCCACATTCTAAACTCTACACATTGCCTACTTCTCCAGCTCCACTCTTAGTTCTGACAGTTTGGCTGCCTCTCATGCTGGAGATGCCTATCACAAACATAACAAAAGCACCACACTCAGACAGAGGATTAAAGATGGCAGTGTGAGAGGTGAGATAGAGGCTTCCTCCTAAAACTGTATATAATATGAAAATATAACTAATACAACTAATCCTGAAAGAGCAACAGGAAAGAGGACTGTGCCAGACTGCATACACCTGAAGAAAAGAGCAGACCTCATGGAACAGGGTGATGTACCAAAGCTGTGGCTCAGCAGGACCCAAGTCCTTCCCCCACCCCAGCCCACCAGAGGGAGGAAGAGAAATGGAGTGGTGAGGGACTCGAGGCCTGGGACTGCTGAATACCTAACTCCAGAGATCTTCTCTGGGAGTACAAACCTACATTTCATGGTGCTTGCATGGTACTCTTGTGATTAGGGGGTTGGAAAGCTAATACAGGCAGAATTCCTGCACAAACTGAGATTCCAGGTGCTTTGGAAAGGAGGGATCCATATCTGGCTGCCCTGGGACAAAAGAAAGGTGGGCAGTCTGAGAGACTTCCGAACAAGGAAGCCTTTAACAAGAGGGCTGGTAAAGAGGCAAAGATTGCACAGAGCTTACTGCTCAGGAGAAAGGACAGGTAGACAAAATTATCTGGGTGCACTCTACCCAGAAGGTTGGGAGCTTTCACGATCTTCAGGTGCTCCAGCTCCCTGACTGGCTACACAGCTCCAAGGACCCCCTCCATGATACTGCGCCTTTCTCACAGCCAGCCCCACCTGCCTCACAAACCGGCAAACCCTACCCTGGTGTTAGGCCAGCCAGAGAAAAGATCTATTTACAGCAACTACAAACGCAAAGCATAGAGGCTTATACCTATGTGCTCAGCCCACTGGTTCAGGCAGTGGAGACAGGCACAGCAGCTGGGAAGCAGGAAACAGCTCTTTCCTCCCCCCAGGCACCAATACCACTCCCCTGTGATTAAAGCAGCCAGAGAGAGAAATAAGATCACATACAAAGGAAAGCCCATAAAGCTATCATCAGACTTCCTAGCAGAAACCTCACAGGCAAAAAGGGAGTGGCATGATGTATTTAATGCAATGAAGCAGAAGGGCCACGAACCAAGATTACTTTATCTGGCAAGATTATCATTTAAACTTGAAGGAGGGATTAAATAATTTCCAGATAAGCAAAAGCTGAGAGAATTTACCTCCCACAAACCAACTGTACAGTCTATTTTGGAGGGACTGCTATTGGCGGAAGTGTTCCTAAGGTTTAATAGCTGTCACCAGAGGTAATAAAACCACTGTAAAGAAAGTAGAAGAGCTAATTACTAAGCAAATGTAAAATTAAATTAACTATCCCCAAAGTCAATCAAGGGATAGACAAAGAGTACAGAATATGATACCTAATATATAAAGAATGGAGGAGGAATAAAAAGGAGGAGAAACAGAAAAGAACCTTTACATTGTGTTTGTAATAGCATGTTAAGTGAGTTAAGTTAGACTCTTAGATATTAAGGAAGTTAACCTTGAACCTTTGGTAACCATGGATCTAAAGCCTGCAATAGCAATAAGTACATACCTATTGGTAATCACCCTAAATGTAAATGGACTGAATGCACCAATCAAAAGGCATAGAGTCACTGAATGGATAAAAAAACAAGAACCATCTATATGCTGCCTACAAGAGACTCACTTGAAACCCAAAGACATACACAGACTAAAACTGAAGGGATGGAAAAAGACATTTCATGCAACTAATAGGGAGAAAAAGCAGGAGTTGTACCAGACAAAATAGACTTCAAAACAAAGAAGTCACAAGAGACCAAGAAGGATATTACATAACGATAAAAGTGTCAATTGAACAAGAAGATATAACAGTTATAAATATCTATATGCCCAATACAGGATCATCTACATATGTGAAACAAATAGTAACAGAATTAAAAGGGGAAATAGAATGCAAAAGGACAGATCAACCAGACAGAAAATAAGTGAGGAGACAGAGGCATTGGACAATATATTAGAACAGATGGACCTAACAGGCATCTACAGAACTCTACACCCAAAAGCAGCAGAATACACATTCTTCTCAAGTGCAAATGGAATATTTTCAAGAATAGATCATATACTAGGCCACAAAAAGAGCCTCAGTAAATTCAAAACGATTGAAATTGTACCAACCAGTCTCTCAGACCACAAAGGTATGAAACTAGAAATAAATTACACAAAGAAAAGAAAAATCCCACAAACACATGGAGGCTTCACAACATGCTCCTAAATACCAATGGATCAATGACCAAATAAAAACAGAGATCAAGCAATATATGGAGACAAATGACAACAATAATTCAACACTGCAAAATCTGTGGGATGCAGTGAAGTCCATGCTAAGAGGAAAGTATATTGCAATACAGGCATACCTCAGGAAAGAACAATCCCATATGAGCAGTCTAAACTCAGAATTAATGAAACAAGATAAAGAACAAATGAGGCCCAAAGTCAGTAGAAGGAGGGACATAATAAAGATTAGAGAAGAAATAAATAAAATCAAGAAGAATAAAACATTAGAAAGAATCAATGAAAGCAAGAGCTGGTTCATCAAGAAAATAAACAAAATAGATAAACCCCTAGCCAGACTTAGCAAGAAAAAAAGAGTCTACTCATATAAACAGAACCAGAAATGAGAAAGGAAAAATCAGTACGGACTCCACAGAAATACAAAGAATTATTAGAGAATACTATGAAAAATTATATGCTAACAGACTGTATAACCTAGAGGAAATGGACAACTTTCTAGAAAAATACAACCTTTCAAGCTGACCCAGAAAGAAACAGAAAATCTGAACATACCAATTACCAGCAACGAAATTGAACTGGTAATCACAATAACTACCTAACAACAAAACGCTTGGACCAGACGGCTTCACCACTGAATTTTATCAAACATTTAGTGAGGAACTAATACTCATCCTCCTTAACGTTTTCCAAAGAGTAGAAGAAGAGGGAACACTTCCAAACTCATTCTATGTGGCCAGCATCACTCTAATACCCAAATCAGTCAGACACCACAAAAAAAGAAAATTACAGACCAATATCCCTGACAAACTTAGATGCAAAAATACTCAACAAAATATTTAGAAAACTGAATTAAAAAATATATTAAAAAGATCATCCATCATGATCAAGAAGGATTTATTCCAGGGATGCAAGAATGGTACAACATTCGAAAAATCCATCAACATCATCTACTACATCAACAAAAAGAAGGACAAAAACCACATGATCGTCTCCATAGATGCTGAAAAGGCATTTGACAAAACTCAACATTCATTCATTGATAAAAACTCTCAACAAAATGGGTATAGAGGGCAAGTGCCTCAACATAATAAAGGCCATATATGACAAACCCATAGCCAACATTATACTTATCAATGAGAAGCTGAAAGCTTTTCCTTTAAGATCAGGAACAAGACAATGATGGCCACTCTCCCACTTCTATTCAACATAGTACTGGAGGTCCTACCCACAGCAATCAGGCAACACAAAGAAATAAAAGGCATCCAGATTGGCAAGAAAGAAGTTAAACTGTCCCTGTTTGCAGATGACATGATATTGTACATAAAAAAAAGTAAAGAATCCACTCCAAAACTACTAGATCTAATATTGAAATTCAGCAAAGTTGCAGGATAGAAAATTAACACACAGAAATCTGTGGCATTCCTATACACTAACAATGAACTAGCAGAGAGAGAAATCAGGAAAACAATTCCATTAACAGTTGCATCAAAAAGAATAAAATACCTAGGAATAAACCTAACCAAGGAAGTGGAAGACCTATATTCTGAAAACTGTAAGACACTCATTAGAGAAATTAAAGACGATACCAATAGATGGAAACACATCCTGTGCTCATGGATAGGAAGAATTAATATAGTCAAAATCACCCTCCTGCCTAAAGCAATCTACAGATTCAATGCAATTCCTATCAAAATACCAACAGCATTCTTCAATGAACTAACTAAAATCATTCTAAAATTCATATGGAACTACAAAAGGCCCTGAATAGCCAAAGCAATCCTAAGAAGGAAGAATAAAGCTGGGGGGATTATGCCCCCCAACTTCAAGCTCTACTACAAAGCTAAAGTAATCAAGACAATTTGCCACTGGCAGAAGAACAGAACCATAGACCAATGCAACTGACTAGAGAGCCCTATATAAACCCAACCATATATGGTCAACTAATATATGATAAAGGAGCCATGGACATACAATGGGGAAATGACAGCCTCTTCAACAACTGGTGTTGGCAAAACTGGACAGCTACATACAAGAGAATGAAACTGGATTATGATTTAACCCCATACACAAAAGTAAACTTGAAATGGATCAAAGACCTGAATGTAATTTATGAAACCATGAAACTCTTGAAAGACAACATAGGCAATAATCTCCTGAATATAAGCATGAACAACTTCTTCCCGAACACATCTCCTCAAGCAAGGGAAACAAAAGCAAAAATGAGCTCATGGGACTACATCAAACTAAAAAGTTCCTGTATGGCAAAGGACACCATCAACAGAACAAAAATTCATCCTACGGTATGGGAGAATATATTTGAAAATGACATATCCAACAAGGGATTAATATCCAAAATATATAAAGAATTTACACTTCTCAACACCCAAAAAACAAATAACCTGATTAACAAATGAGCAGAGGATATGAAGAGACAGTTCTCCACAGAAGAAATTCAGATGGCCAACAGACACATGAGAAGATGCTCCACATCACTAGTTATCAGGGAAATGCAACTTAAAACCAGAATGAGATATCACCTCAGACCAGTAAGGATGGCCAGCATCGAAAAGACTAAGAACAACAAATCCTGGCTAGGATGAGGAGAAAGGGGAAACCTCCTACACTGCTGTTGGGAATGTAAGCTAGTTCAACCACTATGGAAAGCAATACGGAGGTTCCTCACAAAACTGAAAATAGAAATACCATTTGACCCGGGAATCCCACTCCTTGGAATTTACTCAAAGAATACAACTTCTCAGATTCAAAAAAATGTATACACTCCTATGTTTATCGCAGCACTTTTTACAATAGCTAAGATGTGGAAGCAACCTAAGTGTCCATCAGTAGATGAATGGATAAAGAAGAGGTGGTACATATACACAATGGAATACTAGTCAGCCATAAGAAAGAAACAAATCCTACCATTTGCAACAACATGGATGAAGCTGGAGGACATTATGCTCAGTGAAATAAGCCAGGTGGAGAAAGACAAGTACCAAATAATTCCCTCATTTGTGGAGTATAGCAATGAAGCAAAACTGAAGGAACAAAATAGCACCATACTCAGAGACTCGAAGAAGGAATTAGCGGTTACAAAAGGGGAGGGGTGTGGGTGAGCTGGTGAGGAGGGAGGGAGAAGGGGATTGAGGGGTATTATGTTTAGTACACATGGTGTGGGGAGTATCACGGAAAAATAGTGTAGCATGAGAAGGCAAATAGTGAATCTGTGTCATCTTACTACACTGATGGACAGTGACTGCATTGGGGTATATGTTGGGACTTGATAATATGGGTAAATGTAGTAGCCACATTGTTTTCTCATGTGAAACCTTTATAGGAGTGTATATCAATAATACCTTATTAAAAATTAAAAGAAAAAAGCACCACTAACTCAAGGTATTTGTTGTGATTATGCCCTGTGTTTGGTCTTTCTACCTTAACTTTTGCTGCTTTGTGAAGTATATTCCATCCTGCAGTAGAAGAGACCTTTTAGAAGTATAAACCAGTTCACATTATTACCATCCTTACACTCTCTCTGGCAATGTTTGGTAATTGGAGCAAACTCTAAGCTTCTCACACTGCCTACATCAATTGTACTGATTATCAAAAAAGATGTTATCTTTATAGTATTTTAATGGGAATTTAGATGGGATATATCAGAAGCTATAAAGCAGATACTATTTTAAACTAGAATTTGATATTCTTTGCTTTTTCATTGACTTAACCTTTCTGTATTTGACCTCATGTCCCTATTTTTCATTCACAAATCAATCTCCATGAAGATATACTCTTATAAAAACTCCTTTTTAAAAATTTGTCTATTCTACACTAAGTAAAAATAGTAAAAAATTTTAATTGTCTTAAAAATAATAGTCAATAATATTACTCCTTACTGTGATTATGAAAAAAGTAGGAATTTGTAAAGGATAAAGAAATGTTATAGTAAACAATTATCATAATGGCCTTCTGTACAAAGCTTAGGAGCCATAACCAAGGTCAATAGGAATAATGATTAGGGCTGTGAATTTGACCACAGCAAGAGTCTACCATGTGAAATGCACTAAAACTTTGTCAAACTTAGGCAAGGATCATAATAAACAGAGAAGGTGAACAGAGTGGAGAGATGGGTCTCATCCATTGATGGCCAGGGATGAGACTGAAAGTTCCCAAGACTTGTAATTATAAGCAGTCTGGCAGAACTGAGCTGTTTATTCATCATACGATATATGGTGAAAGAATGTCCTTCAGTGGAGGTGGAAGGTTGGAATATGGCAGAAACTACCTAGCCTTTGTCTGGTTAGGACTAGAGCCTGGGAAATATTCCAACTAAAAATGAATAACAAACCAGAAAGTACAGGAAAGGAAAAGAACATTATAATTTGAAAGTATCTCATTACTTAGATTCCTTTGGTATATAGCTGGGAAGCAATGCTACTTTCAGGGTTTAGTCTGGAATATATCCTTTCCTGTGGTTTGCTTTATATTCATTCAAATAGTACATCATACTAATCTTCCTCATAAAAGGTATTAACATTTAATACAAAAATATATGGAATAAATTGATAATAAATTTATTCACCTATTATATGTATTTTGTTTAAATAGGTAAAATATTTCACTTGTAGAAATTTTGTAAAGAAAAATAAGGGGAAAAATAGAATAAAGGTGACTCTTATGATGCCCCCGTCCTAAATTCTTATGTACGACTCTTGACTCTTGTTTATGCAATGTGGAATTTTGATCTTATCATTGATGAATTTTATTATAAATAATTTATTTTCTAGCAAAAGTTTTTTTAATGACTTTGCCTTATGTTTTCTAACTACATTTATAATAAATTATTTAGATATAATATTGTATTTTAAAGCTTTTAAGTTTTTAATTTTTCTTCTAAAGCTAAATCATCTACATTTTGAATTTTGTATATCAGTTCATTTCTTGGTTAGGTGAATAATATATGTGAATTCCTTTAGGAAAAAATTTTTGGTAGTAACCTTCTTGAACCATTAATAATTTGTGATTGCTTCCCATGACAACTTGGCTGGGTATAAAATTATTCAGTTACATCCTTTTGCCCTTTCTTACTCTAAAGATGTTGTTCCATTATCTTCTGACATTAAATATCACAGAGAAGTTGGAATTCTGCATGATTTTTATTCTTGCACATGTGAGCTGTCTTTGCTTCCTGATGCTTGCAAGAGTCTTCATTCTTAAGAGGTTTTATCAGCAGGCTGCATTTTGATGTTTATATCTTCTCATTAATCACCTTTACACATATTAACCTATTATTTGAAGTCTTATTTTAAGTTGCTTATAAGACTCCGTTAGCATATGTGTAACTCTATGGATTATTTCTTTCACAGAAAAATTAGTCTATTTGACTTATCATTTCACCAGTCATCAGAACAAGACTCAAATTAACATCAGTATTTTCTGCTACTTCAGCTTTTAACTCCATAAAACTTTATTTAACACCACTTTGGCAGAAGGTAGAAGGAAATAAAGGAAGAATAAAACATGTTCTCTGTCCTCAATAAATTTATAAATATTCTTATGTTGTGACTCTTGATAATTACAGAAACTAGTCCAAGATGTAGAAATGGACTTGAATTTTTCAATTGACTATCACATGCTGCCTGAGTAAAAATCCCATCAGTAGTCCTGTTGTATGCCTAACAATAACAATACATATACGTAAATCTATGTGCAGCAGTTTATATCGGTACAAACAGATGCTTTACAATAATAGCATCTATGTTTATTGTGTGGCACATGCTGTGCTAAACTCTTTTTTTTAGACCATCTGATTTCATCTTCACAATAACCCCATGAGTAATATTTCATCTCTTTTACAGATGAGGAAATGAAATCGAGTTGAGTTCAAATTAAACAATCAAAATGTACTACATAGAGAATGAACTGGTACTTAAAGCTAGGACAATGTGAGTATAAAACCTTTGTCTTGACCACTATACTAAACAATTCATCAAAGGGAAACAAAAATAACAATACATATAAAAACAAAATAATTGTGAGTAATGTTTAAAGATAAGAAGACAGGATTTAAACCAATCATGAACTATGATTCTATATCAATATCAATTTTCTGATTTTTTCTTTTTAAGTATAACTTTAATTAGACATTTTAGCACATAAAGGTTGATAAAATTTTTCTCAGATATGAAAGCTCCAAATATTAACTCCCTGAGGTTTTGATACCAAATTAATAAAAGCTAGAGGAAAGCTTTAAATCATAATTAGGCCTATAAATTTATATTTAAATAGAAAAATAATTATGTTTAAATAGAAAAATAATTATGTTTCTTTAAAAAAAAGCTCAACAACTTATTAAAAATAAGTTCTTTTAAAAATACTTATTATTCAGTATTTAGGCTGATATGATTTAATTTATCTGTGGGAAAAAAATGATAGCAGGGAGAAATCATCTAAGTAGCCACTGCACATAATGAGTCAGACAGTGTGATAGTTAACAGTTTTCATTACAAATATAAATGGAAAAAACTAGCTTTTTATGAAACTCTTTCATATAACATAAGTATTTCTCTCAGTTTTGAAGTATTAAGTGTATTTACCTTTAAATATATTTAAATAAAGATAATTTAACAAATTTGCATAATTATATAAAATGTAAGTAATGTATTTTTATGCTAATAAATGTAATAAATACTTACTGTGGAAAGTTTCAAAAGAAAATACAAGAACATCAATGTCACTAATTATCCTATTACCCCTAGATAACAACTGTTGACATTTTTATGATATCTTCATTGGTTTAACACCTAGCACACAGTGGTGGATGCTGGCACAAGTCATTAGCAATGTAGCTGGACAATTTGATTGATTACTACACTAACAACTTTCCACAATGGAAAAAATATTTGAAATTTATCTGATTTGTTTTTAATCAGTTATTTTCTGAATATTCTCTGTAACTTGATATACAATAAGTGATATTATGGAACATAATTTACAATGATTCTACAAAGTACAAGGAGTAAATGAAAGAAGTTTAAGAATGAAGGAGAAAAGGAAACTGATACAGTTATAATATCAAGAATCAGTATTATTTTTTAGCTGCTGAATAATAATAAATAAGAAATAATATGCTGTACCTTTAGACCAATAGAGAAATTCCCACACTTCTTACTTTACACAATTCTTTATATGTACCTCTAAGGAGCTTCAGTGTAAAAACAAAGATCTAATTGTTTGCTTTTAGAACTGGTTATACAGTTTACCTAGTTTAATAATCTTGAACAACAAAGGAGGGACTTTTGGGGGTGAGGGTTGGGGGCTGGGGTTTTGATGATCCATGGAGGCATGGGAAAGAAGAGTCCATTAGGAATGTATTGCATTTATGGCAGGAGTTGATTACTAAGTGGATAATTAATGGTGGCAAAAATAGGAGATCTTCCTTTCCTCCTTGGGCTTATTCTCACACTGAGGTTATAGCCCTGAGGAAGGTTTTTTTGTTTAAAGACCATTCTTTCTGAAACTTCTGGTCTTAACAATGGTTTATTGAGCTAGTCTGTAAGGTTCAAGGGGGGTCAAAAAAGAAGATATCTTCTCCAAGGCATTAAACAGACATTAAAGGAACAAAGCCAGTCTGAAGAGTTTTCACAGGGTCTTCTTCAAAGATTTAATCTACAAAGGAGTTTTTTTTTTCCTCACGTGAGACGTTTACTTAACGACTTTAGGAGTCTTAATTTATATCTTTTTCCCTTTTCGTAGTTTAAACTCATCAAATTTCAGCACATAAATTAATATTAACAGTGTAGATAACCCTAAAGACTAAAGTAAAAGTTTGAAGGTAGGAGTCAGTTTATGTTAGATTTGTGTCTTGATTCTTCCCACATATTGGATTTTTTAGACGTATTAATGAACACTATATAAACATAAACATAATACTATTATGCTGCTCAACTTCCAATAACCTATACAAAACATACACATATAAACATGTAAATTTCATTCTTAGATTGTTTAAAATTATATTCCATCAATTTAGTAACTCTTTTTGGTGTACAGGCAGCAAAAAACAACAAATACATGAATTATCAAAGCATGTTTTCCCATTGATGTCATTATCACAAATACATAAAGCCAGAGAAAGGGTAGATAATTAACAGCAACATGTGTATTGACCAAATTTATCAATTTAGTCAATAAGGTACTATTATAGTACAACAATGATTATCTGGATATGTTCATATAGTCATACCTATCATATGAATAAAAGCCTTCATGTCATTTAAATAATAATGTTTTGTATTTTTAATCACAATATAAATAATTACAGAAGAATAAATTTTAGATGTCCCATTTTTACTGCATGTGTGTGTATGTTCACACATGCACATAGATCATGTGTCTTCATTTAAAAGCCGTGGCTTCTATAAAATTTAATTACATCTCCCTGCAGCTTTAAATTGTGAGTGGTTTTAAATCAAGTGTGTCTTCAAAACAGGGGCAGCTTCTATTAAATTTAATTATGTTTCTCTGCATATTGCACCGTGGAGGTGTAGCTGCTAAATGAGGACATCTTCTATTAAAATGGCACAGGAAAGATGCAGGAGTAAGCAGGATGGCCCTCGTGTCTTTTGAAATAGATAAAAATACTGTTGTCTTCCCATAGTCAAAATTCTCTGGAACCAGCTTTAGTAAAGTAAAACAAAGCCAAGAAGATTGAATTTTTCATGCTATTTTCACGTATGATATGTACATTTTGGGAAGTATTCCATATATGTTAATTTTTCAATACATTAAATATGAATTCAAATGATTGAAATGTAGAAAGTCTTTTGCATTATATTTGAATTTCAGAACCATATGCATCGCTAATTTCCAGCCATACAAAAGGCATTAAAGAGGCAAAGCAGCTTGAAATTATACTTTCTTTTGTTAGAAAATAAACAAAAAAAAAAGAATACTGGGATTGGTTTTGTAATCTCCAATGATAAAAACTTTTCTTTTCTTTTTAAAATTAAGAAAAGTATGATTTCTAATTTCTTAATATTTTGATTATAAGACTAATTTTTATGAGGATATGTATTTGATCATATGTGTTAAATATTAAAAGTTGGCTTTTAAAAAACTGGTAGAAACAGAACTCATGAATGGATCACCTGTAAAATGAGATTGATTCAGAGTAGCTCGGTTGTTAGGCACTTACTGATTAATATTATAAATCAGGGTAATATACACTATTTAAACATAAAGTCTGCATACATGCAGGCTATGTAAAATGGGTAATTATTTCCATTGTGTTTCACAATATTTAATAATGTGGTATCATATAATTTATTGTTGTTACTATTATTATTATAAAATTGCCTCTGAGAGGGTGGCAGGAAGTTGATTATCTCAATATTCCTCTCCCTCAGGGACATGGAATTTTAAAACATTACCATTTTAGGAGTGTAATGCTTAGAGAAAGTAGGCCTAATTACAATAGACATAACAGAAGATCATGTTCCCAAACTCACTCAATGGAATGGTCTTTTCATTTTTTGTTTTTCCTTTTTCTGTATGCTAAAGTCTTTTCCTATAATAGAAGGAAAAATAGCCTTTTACTCTTGGGCAAAATTAAAGTCCTGGCCAAACATTTTCTCATCTTTTCTAGAAATAAAATGAACTCACTCAACTGGCATTTCTTTTGACATGCAGACCTCTGTAGTCTCATGCTCTAGTCTTGAGCATTACCATGCATTGCAGTGGACATGTCTCCATGTGTAATAAGCACAGCTTGTGATAATAAAGGGAGTACTCTCACAACTGTCTGTTTTCTAAGCTGTACAGAAATGTAATGGAGACAAACATTGCAGTTGACTTTACCTGAAAGTCACACACTCAATATTTTAATTCAGTTTGAAATAATGTCTTCAGAAATCATGCCAGATGTTGAAGATGTACCTACATAACCATAAAGAAGTGAAAATTAGAAATGATCATCTAATTTAGGTGGAATCTAACTTTTAAAAGTAAAAGAAATCAGTCTTTAAGGGTCAACTTTTCATTATAGCCTGTTTCCATGGGCTGAAACTAAGAATGGGATTTTCAACTCTAGAGATCCTACTTCTTACAGTAGCTCAAGTTGAGAATTCTCTGCAAATTTACAGTACTGATTAACCATTGATTTTATATTATTCAGAATGTATTTTTAGTAGAACCTCTCACATGCCATTATATTTTCTGTTAAATTTATCAACACATCACAATGTAATAGGTATAGCTTATAAAAATGATTTGTAGATTATTTGTTTAAATTATGGTCATTGGGCTGATTTGCTGGCTCTTTTAGAGTAAATGTGCACAAATAAATTACAAACTGAAATGTTCATTAGTAAATTGGGGGCATGAGGGTAGAAGAAGTAAAACCAGCTGGGTGCACGGAGCTTAGCTGAGTATAGATGTACTCAGGTACCAACATCTGCTACCTTCTTTCCAGTTTTTAATGAGTATTTTTTTTTCACTGAAAAAGCAACAGAAAAAGTTCCATTTTTATGGCATGTAAGAGTGTGCTATATATATATGCATTAAATTGCAACTTTTCCCCATTTTATTCCCACTACTTCTAAATACTGTATAAAATAAAACGTTTAAAATGTCACTGGATCCACATGCATTCCACTTTTGCAATAAGCATTTCTTTCTACAAAAGAGAAATGTTGTTTAATTTCACTGTGATGGTGAATTTTGTAAATTGAGGATGTAATAGCATTTTACTTAAACTTATAGCATCTTCTGCTCATATTGTGGTTCAGAATAGTTCCTTCATAATTAAAGTGTCAAAAAACACATTTGTAACAAGAATGATGAAATTCATTTTGAATAATCTGTCAGCAAATAATAACCTGCATTTCTTGCTCTCAAATGGAATCATTTAATACCTTTCAATCATTTGGTTCTTCCCTCTTTTTTCTTTTTTCTTGTTACTCTTAGAAAATAACTTCCCATAACAGCTGAAAAACTATTTTATGGACTTAATGGAGGTTTTTCTTTAGCTGGAATGTTATATGGTTAGCAAATGTTTCCATAAATATGTAAAATGCTCTTCCCTGAGTCTCCACTGGATGCCTCCCAACTAGAGCATTTCCAAAACAATAAACAAGGCAAACAAAGAATGCTGCAATAATCATAACTTCACATTTCCCCTCAAACATTGTCCATATATTTTTCTATTTTACTGATGAAAACAGAAATCATATTGAGTGGAAGATTCTCTGGCATGTAGATACAGAGTTACACTGACATTTAGGGCTATAGTATATTACATTTCTGAAGTATTAAAGGAGTAAGTCAGATTATTCAAGAGGATTGATTATTCAAATCCATCCAAGATTTTGTTTTTACTGTTGCCTTTTAAAAAATGACATTTGTTTTAAGACTCTTAAAAATTTCAAATAAAAGACAATATTTTTTATGTATATCTAAGTGTACCTGCCAGGGCTTATAATAAAGTGCACATATGAATAAGCAAGTGATGTCCATGTAAATAACAGCTTATATCCTGAGAATCATTTGACTCAATATTTTCATAATACATTTGCTTGAAACTTAGATTTTGAAGAATTACTGGATTGAGCAGTATATGTCAGGATGATAAACGTATCTACATAGTCCATACATTCTGAGTTTTGCCTTTCTCCTTTACATGAAGTTTAGTACCCTATTCAGACTGAAAGGCACGGAACTATAAATTGTTTCATAATGTACCTTAAGATTTTACCCTAACACAGGTCAAGCATAACTGTAAGAGGGAAAAAAGAAAATCTTTGCAAGTAATTTATTCTTCTAAAAATGCTTGCGCTATCCACCGCAGCTGCAGAGCCATAATGCTTTCATTAGGGATCACATCTGGGCTGAATTAAAACAGGAGCCTTTCCCAGCCCTGGAGCGCTTGTCAGGTTGAAAGTTTTTCTCATAGCTCCTGCAGCTTTTCCAAAAATCGAGGGCTAAGACAGAGAACAGACCTTGTCACGAGCTGGTACCGGGCTTTAAGTACATTCCTGCTCTGTTATTCACCGTCTGGCTCTAATTTGGAGGTACATCTCCCCTGTGTTCACTTTATTAACTTACGTATGACTAGCTCTTTTGTTTAATATGGAAATAAAGAAAACAGGGTTTGTTGAAAAATTGTGCCATAGACTGAGACTTTTATTTTTCCACACGTTTCCTTTTCTGCCTGCATGTTTGCTCTTTAAAGCAATTTCTCCATGTTCGAACCACTTGCATAATAAAAAAAATGTAGATAATATGAGGAATTCATAACAGGCCTTCTTTTCTCCTGTATTTATGGAAAAGGAGGGGAAATAACTACACAGGCTGCAATGCATGATATTCTTTCGTGTTGACTCTTTTATTGTAAAATTGTAAAGAAAGAGTCTCTTAGTGCTATTCATAGACATGATAATATGAAAGTAAAATTACCTAAATTTTGGAGAAATTATTTCAAAAATGTATCACAAAGTTGAAGAGAATGTCAGCTAAATATTGAGAGGTCATAACCTTTAAGAAGAGAGGTATGTTCAAAACTTGAAAAAAATCCTAATATATTATTAGGATGAAATCAACCAACCAAAGAGAAAAAGAGCCTTTAGAAAATTATTGGGAATATTTTTCTGATGACTGGAAAATGTTAATTCTCTAGATTATTAGTATACAATAATGAATTTGTACAGCACACATATTTCTATTAAAATCCCAAATCTTGGGGCCAAAAAGAAAACACAAACTTTGTGAAGCTCAGCATATCAAAAGGAAGACAGTAAACAAGTAATTCTGATGTAATGTGATATGTACTGAAATACAGGTAAATGTCCAGCAGTAGATTAACTCTGCCTAAGGAGGTCACCTCTGAGCTGGTCTTTGAAGGATGAATAGAAGTTCACCAGACCTTATAATAGTTACAGATTTTAGCAAATTTCTGACATTTACTCTTTACTTGAAACACCAGTTGATAATTCTTTTTGGATAAAGAATGCACCTCACTATTGCATTAATTAATTTTCCTTTATTATTAATGCCAAACTCACATTATTCTGACAGATCTTTTACCTAAGTGCCCTAGTATTATAAATTACAAATGTGTTGTTCCTTCCCCTGTGTAAGAAAAGCTTACTTTCACCACATGTAATAGTAAAAAAAGCTATAAAGAGGCAAGTTGACCCACATGATATGTGAGAATGACAATTTAATTAATCTCTCTGAACTTTAACTTTCTCATTAAAAAGGATAGCAGAAATACCTATCCCATGGAATTATGAAGATAGAGTGAGATGATATATTTTGTAAACTCAGACAATAGCTCACACATGGTACCTTAACATGCAGTAAAGGGTCACTCTCTTCCCTAGCTTTTGTCTCCAAGTAGGATGAACAAGCCTTGGCCCACACTAGTTCTCTTTTAGTTTACTAATGCATATTTCAGGGTGTAATGAGATGTATATATGATGGACATTAATGTTCACATACTTGAACAAATAAATGCAAATTGTTTGACAGTTAGCTTGGTGTAAAGTCAATTCACGGAAGAACACAAATAATAAAACCTCCCCTAATTTCATCACCTATGTATTTAAAGTTAATTCCTTGATGGACCAAATGACTGTGCATTCCCAAGATATATTCCTCTCAGTGAAAATCCCATAAGCTTTCATGAGAGCCAGGGGGACCCCTTCCATGGCTTTCACAAACACCTCAGCACTGAGGAAAATGCTCCCCAAGGCTAGGTGTGCAATGGGTGTTTGTTGCTTTACCGTCTCTTGTTCTTGACTCAGTTAGGATTTCCCAGAGAATGTTGGCACAATTTTGTTTAGGAGGAAAGATGCAGATGAGAACATCTAAGTCAAGTCAAATTGCCTCTGTCTATATGTGGAAACGTCATAGTTTATGAAATACTAAAACAAACAATCAAATATAAAGCAAATTAAATGCTGTGATAACACTGAGTTTATCTATGAAATGATCTGATCAGCCTCTTCGGTACATGAATGATTAACATTTAAGAGGATGTAGGTTGGGAACCAGGTTCCTTCTTTTTCCTGCACTGTTCTTCAGTTCTACTTCTTTATTAGATTGTGAAAGTAAAGGATGTGTTTTACTTAACAAAGCCAGCTAGCTGTTTTTATGGAAATTCTTTTTCAGTTTATACTTCATATGAATGTCAATGTCAAAGTAACAACAGCACCACTGGGATGAAATGAATAAAAGACTCCTGGTCAGATGAAGTTCTCTTTCCATTAAGATTTACCCTTCATGTTTTCCATTAAGAATTGTCAACTCAGCTAATTTCTTCATTAAAAGTCGCCAGCTGATGGATGCTTCTGTATAGTTCTGTATAGCACAAGATAGGAAAATACCTCTATTTCTATATGCTTTTAAAAATCTTTGCATGGAAAAATTTGATAGTATTTTCTAGGCATCATTGTTTTACATATGTAAGTTGTGAAATAACCTCATTTATTAATTGTAATTTTTTGATGGTCTAGTGTGTTTGTGTGCACACCCATGATAACATTTTAATCTTTCTACTTGTTTGTTTATTGTGTTTTATATTAGTGTACCTTCTGTGAAGTGTTTAGTTTATAAATCTGGATAAAGTTCAGACTCATAAACTCACGCTTAGAAAATACACTTCAAGGTAGGGTTGTAAACTAAAGAAATAAGCCCAGTTTAGCACAATTCATTCACATTTATATTTCAAAACCTTTTTCCAACCTGTGAGAGTCTGTTACTTAGAATGAAATATTGAAAAAACATGATTAAATGTCACGTTCTTGAAAATTAATTTATCTTTGGAATGATGGCAGTGGGCCTGCAGTTCTATCAACTTCAGTACTAAGAATCAAGTTTAGTACATGGCTTCTAGGAACAAATTTCACTAAAACTGAAATTACAAGAAAAATTTATTTATCTTCTTAGTCAAGTATCATATTTTTCCTTTTAACAAGGAAAATCTTAAATACAGTCTCTGATTATACATGACAGATTTTTGGACTCGAAAATTTGTCTTGGTGTTTTTAATGGTTTTCCATAAATAGGCTGTAAATATCACCAGGAATTATTTATTTGAAATTAGGAAATGTCATAATCATATATAATTGTTTGGGAATATGCTAATCCTATGGTAGATCCATAAGTATTAAAGACATTTGTGGAGTCATTTCAAAACATTTAGATAACAAAGTCAAAGGGGTGTATGTTTCTTAGCTGCAAGATTTTAAGAAGCAGTTACCAAGAAAATATATTTTTTTCTTATTAAAAATTCTCTAGGATATACTAGTTATATACTTAGAATAAAGTACCTTTTACCCAAATAAAACAATTAAAAAAATTAACACACCAAATCCAAGAATATGCAGGAAGGTCCAAAAGATTGTTGTAGTACTTGCCATGAGATCATAGCAGTTGGAAAAGCAAAGAGCGGCCTATCCAAGAAATATCTTGAAGCAAGGAAATCAATAAACTTTGTGATGTATTAGATGTGAGAAGCTAACGAGTCAGTATAGCAGAAGTCTTGTAGCACTGGGTATTTGGGAAACACTGATGATTACAGAAGGGAATGTTCATTGCAAGCATGTCAGGTGCTGCTGACTTGATTTCTCCCTTCTCCCCCCCTCCATGTTTAGTCAGTCACTATAAACCAGGATGATTTCAACACCAACATATTTTACAAATCTATGCCCAACTCTCCATCTTTACAACCTTTGTTGTAAATGGCCTTTGAACTAGTATTCCCATTTTGAGACGGGCTCAAGGTTCAGTACCACACTGTTGTTAGAGATATTCCAATCTAGATATGTCACATAAGTACAATGCCTTCAGATGACTGTCAGGGCAAAGCCAGTCTCTTTTCCCTGACCAAAATGAAATGCCCTTCAGGGTCCTTACTTGCTTCCTTGCTTTTCTAACTGCTTGCATTTTTCCAAGTGCATAGGTTATGTACTTCTGTCCCTCTCCATGTGCTACTTCTCCTTAACATTCCTTCCCCAGTCTTCTGGGTCAATTCTTATTTATCTTAGAGTTTGGTTCCAGCACTCAAGCATCGCCTTCTGCAGGAGTCCTTCCCAGGGCCGGTTAGACACCCTTCTCTGTACTTCTCTATCGTTAACCACTGACATTGCACTGAATACAGATAAGCATTCTAAGTATTTTCAAGATAATGAGCTCCTTGAAAGCAAAGACTGTTATCTCTTGCATTTTGTAAACCCATGCAGGGATGACTAGGCCAATAGTGAGTGCTCAGTGTATTTTGTGCACTAATTAATAAATGAGTAAATTAATAATTAATTATAATAAAGTTCAAATCAGAGGCAATTGTTTATACTTTTTATTTTCTTCATGGGTCCAACAGGCAGTACTGAGCACATAGGTATTTAGTATTTAGTGCCATCAACAGAAGTTGTATTTGGAGACACAAGTTAGGTCTACATGGTATTTTCAGCTTGAAAGTTTGAATTCTGTTTAAGAGAAAAAATGTCAACTTGTGCTGTGTCTAACCCTTTGATTCATTATGTTGCTCTGCGAAGGCCACTTATTTGTTCAGTGCTTTATATTTTCCTTCTTGGGCAACTCTACTAGTAATTCCAGATCCCTATTTTCTTAAAGTAATGTGATTAACAAACTATGCAATCGGGTTTTCTGAAAAATAAGGCAAAACATAAAAATAAACCTTTACATCTTTTTATATTTTATAAAAAATACATACTTACATAGATCTAAATAGCTATGTAATAGTCATGCACCTAGTATTTCAGAATTTCAGTCAATCTTGATTGCCTTCCAATATTTCCTATCTCAGTAAAGAGTACTTCCATCCACCAAGTTGCCCAAAAAAAACCCCATGATTTTTATTCTTCCTTTATCATTTGTTATATTTATGCGCCAAGTCTCATCCATCCCATTTCCTAAACCATGCCCATTACCAACTCCCTATCCTGGGCCACCATTAGTTCTCAGCTAGACAGTTGCAATAGACTTCTGATTCCCCTGCCCCAGTCATGCTGTTTTCTAGAATATTCTTGGCATGGTAGTCAGAATGATTTTCCAATGCTCACACCTTATCATGCTACTCCCCTACTTAAAACCATCAATGGGGTCAGTAGCTTCCAATTAGATGAATCTCCAATAAGGACTGTGCCTTGTCTCTGACATCTCCTCATCTCGTACTCTGTACTCCTACTGCACAAAACTTATCTTCATTCCTTGAATGTTCCACTTTCTCTGGAGAGTGGTTTTGGATAGATGCTGTTTCTTTATCCTAAAGCCTTCTTCCCCATCTCTTCTTGGAGTAACTTCCACTCATCATTTAGTTAGAAGTTTAAACTTTACTTCTTCTATGAGGCCTTCCTGGTGGCTGGCCTTTTAAGCCACCCAGTCTCAGAAGAACATCGTACTCTCATTTTTAGCACATTTCATTGTAATTGATTGCCTGATGTCTCTCTCTTTCCATATAAACAGTAAGGTTTCTAAGGACAATGCTATTTGCCCAGTACCTTGCAAAATACCAGACATATGGGATGTGCTCAGTAAACATTTGTAGAATATAGTGAATTGATTCTAGACACATATGGCATTATTTCTGTGCATTAAGTCAATCTAAGCAGTTGTTTCAGATAATATTATTGATTTACAAGTAAAATGACATTTTTATTTCATTAAACCTCTGCAAAATTCTTTGTTTCTTGATGGGAATAAAATAGAAAAATAGGAAATAATTAAAAATCCTTGAGTCCCTGTTGCTTAAGATTTTAAATAATGAAGAATGGTATTTAAGAAAACAAAAAGAAAGCTACAAATATTACTTTAATTATTTAAAAATAACCCAGCCCTCATAAAATTTCAAAGATCAGTTACATATAAAAGCATTTAACCCTCTAACTTTGAGTAGCCTACACTTTCTTACTAACTTTTTAACCTCAGTTCCATGAATTTGCCTCCTTTTTCTAATTGTTGTTTTGCTTAAGGTAAACTTAAATGTCAGATTATGGTCTGGTGTTTGAATACTTTGCAGCAGTCTCCTTAAAATCCTTTCTTACTAGGTTTCAATCTTGTTTCAATCCCTTTGACTAGAGTGACTGCAAATTACAGTTTGAAAACGCTGACCTCTTCCTCTCTGCTAATGTTGTTAGAATGAAGCTACAATGGTACCTATCAGGATAACCAAATTAGAGCGGTTCTCATAAGGCAGACATGCACACAAATGTACTTTATGTGCCAGATGTATCCCTCAACAGGAAAATGACAGCCATTCAGATAAAATGCTCTTATTATTTACTTTCAACAAGTATCTATAGCTGTGGCATGACTATTGTTGAATAATTTCAATAATCTTGTTACTGGGCTGGTAATAAAAGAAATAGCACTTCAGCAGAGAGAAATGACCTGCTTGCTGACATCTTCAGTGGTAGCGGATGACAGTGATATGTAGATTACTTTTCTGTTCAAACAAACAAGAGCATTGCCAGACCTTTTTTAGCCTACTTTATTTCCTCAAAGCAATGATGTAGGCTTGACAAGAAAGATAGGAGGCTACCCTGCAATTTCACCACTGCCAGTAGGTGTAGCAGTTGGTGTAGTTTGACATGTTAAGTAGAAGATGGAGGCATCCTTGGAAATAGCTTCATAGTTACCAGAAGATGTAATGACTTCTGCAAAGACTGTATCTTCTATATAAGCAAGCACTGATGAATAATGATGCTTAGAAACATAAAAGGCTTTTGACTTTATTAAATTAAGCAGAGAGAGATATCTCACAATTTATGTGTATGCTTTGCCTTTTAAGGGCCAATATATAAGTAATGTATAAGTATTTTTTTCTATGGTAATAGCTAGAAGGCAGATATTTCTTTGAAATTAATATCCATTCACATATAATTCTTGAAGAAGTTTCAAGAAAACTAGCAAATCTTAACATTTACAAATTGTATTGTGCTCCTCTACACTTTGCTGGGTCTATTACTTTTCAGATAATCTTAATATCAGAAAAAGGAAATAAATTCCTTTTTATTTCACTTTTTTTCAGTAATGTCACACTGGTCTATTTGATACCTGAAATATTGTAATATTGAAAAATTTGGAGTCAAGGACCAGCAAAGATGAAACCAGTGTAACAGGTAAATAAAATGAAACAAAACAAAGAAAGAGATCAGTGATTTTAAGGTAGCATAACAATGTGTTTTTTCTTCATCTTCAAAGCATAATAGTTACCAAATGAACATCAACATCTTAGATCTAAAATTTGAATTGGCTCTTTGATTATTTATGCTACAAAAAGTTCTATTCTCCTTTTTGTGTACAAGAAAGAAGTTAATAGTTGGCAAATTGGCTGGATTCTCCCAAGGCCCTTCTACTCAAAACTATGTCTGGCTAAAAGGTTAATTAACTGAATGAAAATGTTATTTTTCAATGCTAAGTTTACCAGTAGGTGAGCATGGTTTGTCCCTAAAGGTAAGGCACCTAGCCACATAGATGCTGGGAAGCAGAATCAGTTCAGTTAAGAAGTCAGGGGTCAGACCTACAGCTCCCTACCATCTCCTGGGTTTTTCTTACCTTCTATATTATTATAATGTATTAATATTTTATAATGAATATCATTGCACTTATGCCTAGTAATCATTCATTTAGACAACCTATTTCTTCAGATATGAAATGTTAAGGCATTTTATCAGGATAAGCCCCACTTAAGAGATTTAGAATACAGGCTCATCATCCTTTAAAATCAGGAGACTTGGGTTCAGTTCCCCACCGTGCTGTTAACTGACTGTATGATCTTAGGCAGACCACCAAAGGCTTTCTGAGCCTCAGATATTTTTTCAATGGTAAGATGAAAATAATGGTATTTCTATGAGGATTAAATGCTATCATTAAGTAAATTGTATAGGGTTATGCAGCTGATACTTTTTATTCTTCTTCTTAGCAAAGTTACTAAGGCAATTTTAATTCTAATTATGTTGGCACTGCTTACTGCAGACTATATAGACCTTAAGGTTTACCGAGTATAAACTTGTTCTACAAAAGTGTGATAGTTGCTTTAGTTCCCATGTGTTTTTCATAAAAGCCCCCAAACCCAAGTAAATTTTTTTCCTCTTTTTTGATAGAGGAAGAAAACAAGACCTGGAGACTCAATGCTTTGCCATTCATTGATATAGTAATTGGCAGTCAGCTTCAAGCCCGTGTCAAGCTGTCTTCATTGTACCATTTTAGATAATAGCCATTGTAATGATGTATATATAAAGTAACATGAACTAATGTGGCTTTAAGTGGGACAGGCACATAAATAGACTCATTGTGGTAACATACCCATTAAAAGATTCACCAGATCCATGACAAATTAATAGTAGAGAGTTGATAGCCTAATATTACAAAATGCTGTTCTAAAATATAATATTATGTATTATTGGTTAGCTTATATATCAGCTACTTTATATAGCATTAAATAGAATATTTTGCCCTGATTATAGGACTATCTATCTATCTATCTATCTATCTATATATATATATGTATAATATATATATACATTCAATGCACCTAGTAAAGTATGAAAAATTGTTTATTATTTATACATGTTACTGACAGGTGTTAATAGTTTATTACAGTTGGATTATATTAAAACTAAGGCAAGAGGTATTTAACATTTCTTTTAGTTATTTGTTAAATCTTGAAGTGACCTCGTGATGAAGCTGGACACTATATATGAGGAGAAAATAATCTGATTTGATTTGAAACATACTGGGGGAATGATTTGTGGAGAAACTGGAGCTTTGAGGCTATTGTGAGGCTCACGGCAATTTTTCTTAGAAGGTTCTGTGGTCACTCAGTTGAACAGCAAGAAAATTGATCAAATTCATATCTTGACTTCATCTGTCTTTCTCTAGGGAGATGACATCTTATAGGAACTGTAACAGAGAGAGTGCTTTCATCTCCAGAGAGTCACATAATTACAGCATTAAGGCTAACAATTATCCAGGCAGCTCCCAGGAGTTGGGGGATCAAAAGGCAAAAGAGATTCCCCAAGTGGCCAGCCCTGTATGACTTGGGGTGCTGGGTGGTGATTCAAAATCTCTAGTCAGAGGGCAGAAGCTTTATCAGTGATGCTGGAGGCTCTCCATCCCATCGTGTACTTGAGGCTGTGGAGTCTTTCCTGACTCACTCTCCCCTTTATGACTCATGACTACAATCTGGCTTTGTAGCCACACTCGGCTGTGTTATTTGCATTTTCCAATCTTGGCTTCAGTAACCAAATTCTGGAAGGAAATAATGGCTCCCAGACTTAACCCTTGGCACTTGCATGTGTTGCCTGTCTGCACTTGGCTCTGTTTCTGAACCATCCTCTCTTGAATCAGGCACCCACCCCAGCCTGAGAGAACAGGCGGCCCTGCCTCAACCTGGGTTACTCATTAGTAATTTCTCACCTGTTCTGACCAGCAAAAAATGAGATGGGATATAGGTAGTATTTGAAATGAAACTTACTGGTTAATTTTCATTAATCTGTAATTAAAAATAGTAACAATAATATTTTAGAAATTATTAACATTTTTTGTGCATATACATAATATTTTATAGTTATTCTGTTGAGTGCTTCATCCATATGTATTTAATCCTGATAATTTTATGATATGACTGTTATTATTAGAATGAACCATATGAAATTGCTGAAATTTGACCATTTTTGACTTATGAAATTGGCAGTTTTCATATGGTTGATGCAAATGTTAGTCCCATTTGACAGATGAGAAATCCAAGGCAAAAGGAAATTAACTTTGCGTAGGTCATTGTTATAACTATCAGGACCACAAAATGAAGTATGTAATGGCTTTAACCCTTTCTTTCCCATCTATTCCATGGTTTTATAACACATCAACTTCTCAGTCTTTTGAGGGGCTCCTGTAGTTTGAAATTAATTTTTTGATCAACTGCTTGGAGTCAGCAACCAGCTGCCACACACATAATTCCTTAAGCCTAAGGAACTTTTACATTGATTAAAATAGCTTATGTGAGAAAGAGCTATGTAAAATGTGGAGAGGGCCAATTTAATCATCTCAACTATAAACAAGCCAAGTGCCACATATATCGGTTCAAACTATTTCAAATATTCAGCATGTGGACCATAAATATAGCACTTATCCAAAAATTAGGAAAAGCAGCTATATAATTTAAGCACAGTGTAGATTAGCCAAGTTAGACCATCCCTAATGAATGAAATGAAATAACTTTCATCTATCTGCCCGTGTTTATAGCAGACTGTAAAGTAATTTTCGCTTTGTTGAGAACTTTGAGCATACATTTTCCTGTCTGACTTCCTGACTGTACAGGTTGGAAGTGGAGTCTGACTGAGAATTCTGCAGGTGATGTAATTAGTGTGGAGGCACTGTGGAATCTTTGCAGAACTGCCAATTAGCACTTAAAATTATTGGATTCTGGCACAAAGACAAAGGGATAGACAATACATTTGGAAAAGCTGTTGTTATATTTGAGAATGTCATGTTTTCAGAACAAATGGGAATATTTTCAAGCTCTCTGTGCTAGTCCTATTAAGTCATGTTAATTCAATCAACTCTATGATTTACCTTTGGATGGAACTCATTTAGTGCCAAAGTGTTTATGTGTATGATATATTTTCAAAATTCTTTGTATGGACTAACTATGATTTTCACCATTTATACACCATGAGATAGAACTTGTAATCACAATTATTACAGATACATCTTCTGGTATATAAATGAACAATTCTGGTCCCTGTTATTACACATGATTTCCTAGCTACATGATGTTTTACCTCTTTCCAAGAAAGCATTACAAAGTTGAGCTATTCATGCTCCTAAAAATCTGATATCCATAATACACCCAAATGTAAAAATGAGGTTATCACCATCCTTCCCTAACCTGGATCAGCCGTGACTGAAGTGTAGATCTAAAAGTCAGAGTATAAGGACTGGATCATTACTTGTACATATTTTGTTCTTTAGAAAGGATTTTGAGGCCTTCATAGAAGAGTCAGCTTTGACAATTCCTCCCAGAGGGAGGAGTTCACTGTAGCTTTATCCATGGGATGGAAATGTGCTAATGAGGTTAAGGTCATCGATTTGATCTCAGGAGTGAGTGCAACTCTGCTTTGTTCAAGCTCTGTGCTTCTAATGGCCTCGCAAACCAACGTTGGCCTCTGGTATGTGCCACTGATTGTAAAGGAAGCATGAGAGAGAATGCACATTTAGCAGAAAAAATTGTCCATAATAAAACAAAAAGCATTCAGAGAACATGTCTTACTGCTGTTGGGTCGATAGTATCTCCACTTCTGAAGCATGCACAGCTCATGTACTTTCTAAGGGTGCCTTTTTTTTTTTTCTAACGTTATGTGATAATTTAAAACTAATGAGGATGCAGTGCAGGTAAGCCAAATGAAGAATTACATGAAGTTTTAAAAAATTTTTTTGAACAACCCATTAAATAATTCTATTTGAAGGATGTATTGACATGTTCTTACCCCAGAATTTATACATGTTCCATTATTGTTCACATTAACACCTTTTTTTAGAAAATTAAAAATAAATAAACTCTTCCTTCTTCAGTCTCAAAGAATTTATGTTTCAGACCAACTGTGTGAAGTTTTCAGTTAAAAAAAAATTAAATACAAAATGCTTTATGTTTAGTATGCTTTCCAAAACTTATCACATAGTTCCACTGAAGTGTGAGTACTGTGTGCTTTTGAGTAAGAAGTGCTGTCTAGAAGACTGATGCATCCCCAGAGGTTGGTTCCAAATCTACATCCCAAAAGTTTGACAAGGAAGGCTAATCAGAATTACAACAGTCCTGATGGGGGTGGTAAGGCAGAGTGGGGCTTCTAGCACAGTTGTGAAAACCCTAGACTAGGAGTCAAATGAGTTGGAATCCTATTTTTCCCACTTATTATCTGTGTGATCTTGGACAATTTAATCTTCATTTTTTCTCGTGTGTAAAATGGGAAAAATGAAACCTACCTCATAGGTCAGTGGTAGTTCAGAACCCAGAAAACTGTGAGTTCTCAGTTAATGTTTTCTCTTACTAACATTTATTGATGCCCACCTGACTGCAGCTTCTTCTGCCATCTGAATCACCGCTGTCACTCCTCTTCCCGTTCCTGGGCCACCTCAGCTCTCAGTGCTTGCCAGGAATCATACTTGCTTTGCTGTCTTCCTCTGTATGGAACAACCTCAGTCTCTGCCTTACTCTTGGAGTTTTCCAGGCCTTCCCCACATGTCCGGGCCTTTTCTTCTGCAGCCCCAGGCCCCTGCCTACCTGATTCATGAAGTTAGCTAGCATATTAGTTTCCTGTGGCTGCTGTAACAAACTCCCATAAAAATGGGTGGCTTAACACAACAGAAACACATTCTCTCAGAGTTTTGGAGGCCAGAAGTCTGAAATCAAGATGTCAGCAGGGTCGTACTCTCCCCAGAGCCTCTGAGAAAGAGCTTGTTCCTTGCCTCTTCCAGTTTCTGGTGGTTGCCTGGCATTCCTTATGGCTGCTTCACTGCAAACTCTGCCTCTGAGTTCATATTGCCTCCTCCCCTTTGTGTGTTTGTTTCAAAACCCCCTCTGCCTCTCTCCTGTAAAGATACATGTGATTGCTTTTAGGGCCTATGGGATAATCCAGGGTAAACTCTGCTTCTCAAGATCTTTAACTTAGTCACATCTTTTACAGTAAAGTTAGTATTCATTCTTGTCATACAGGTTAATACTCACAGGGGATTAGGACATTAATATATCTTTTGGGGGAGCACCCCTCGGCCTCCTACAGCCAACCTCAAAAAAATTTTGAAAAAGAAATCCAAACATCCACAATTGAGTTCAATAAACAGTTATGGAACACCTACTAAGCACCATCACATAGCATACAAATTCCCTCACACACCCAAATAAGAGAATTCAGAACACACACACACACACACTCACACACATTTGCATTCATTTCTCACAACCTCCTGTTGAGACCGAAAGAAAGATAGAGAAAGGGAAGAAACCAAGGGAGAGAAGCAAAACCTGTTCTGTGTCCCTTAGACTGACACTCATTGATGATAAGTGCTGGACCTGTATTATCTTGGTTATCAGAGTGACACATACTTAAGAACTGTTTAGGTATAAAAAAGACACAGTATTAATCCATGTGGACAGCATACGTACACGGGGGAAGACAATGGATTTGTGAGTGGAACCCCCTTAACACATTAAACACTGCAGCCCTGCTCATTTATTAAACATGTTTTGGACAATTGACTGTAAATCAAAGTAAGGGCCATGAACCATAAATATGGAAGTTGATATTGTATCTGAAGACTCTGGCAAGTGAAAAAGGTTTATTTATTCTGCCTATAAGAAATATGTAAAGAAAAACAAACCTTTTTTTTTTTTTCCCAGAAGAGAGAACAGGGTGAGGGGGGTGGCAGGGGGAAACTGGCAGAGAAACAACAGTGTAATGGAGATGATTTCTGGGCCACCCAGCTGCCTAATTACTGGCAGCATCTCCAGATTTTTACAGCATGCCTCTTGTGACACCACCCTTTGAAAAGCAATAATCCTGCATTGTAACAAAAACAAACAAAAAAAATATGCATGCCATCACAAAAAAGCAACTCTGAACCTTCTAAGTAGAATAATTCAGCAAAGGATTTCATGTCATGAAAGACAAAGCAGAAGAATAAATAATTACTTTGCAATTTTCCCCTCCAATGTAGTGTTTTGAAAAGTCTATCCCATGTGTTAAGTTGAAACACCACTTTAAAAATTTTAAACTTATTACAATTTAATCCAGCAAGATGAAAGCTTTGAACATCCAATTTCTTTCAACATCTTATTTGGAAGGACAACAGTGGTGATATTCATATTGTTTCATACAAAACAAAAAACAAAATGAAAAAGCAATGGTCTTATGCAGCCTAGCACTTAAGATATTTAAGCAGAACTATCGTGAAATTATTTGGTAATTCCCCTAAGTGTTCTCAAACGTTTCTTATAACAGATTTCTTAACAGTATTATCAAAACTTGAGAGTGAGTATGTGGGCTATAGCTGTGTCCCTGTGGAGGCTTTCTTTGAAATGACAAAGCAGCAGTATATGGCACTCAGGACAACCTGCATGTGTTAGTATGGCTTCTTCTAAGTCATAGAATCTGCTGTTGATTAGACAGCTGCCCTCTCCAATAGTGCTTACACACTTTTGCAATAAATGAAACAGATGTGTTCAATTAAGAAAGCATCTTTTAAAAAGATTTTGCTTTGTTTTAAGAATTGCTGGATATTGTCTTATCTCTTCTTTGGGTGGTAACAATCTTGGAACCATTGATTGGAACTTGTTGATTGATTCATGTGTTCATTCAGCCACTCATCAAACATCTGTGTGTCTTCCATAGGAGACACTGAAGATTCTGAGACTTGAAGGCTAGTGTGACATGCTTCCTGTCCCTGAGGAGTCCATAGTCCAGAGAAAAAGACAAAAATAAAAGCAAATGGCTGCCATCCAATTCATCAGTGCCATATTAACAGGAGAAACAAGGTACTTAGGAGAATTTGAGCAGGGAATGGCCAACTTACGAGGAGGATGAGGACAGTTTGGAACTGGAAAAATCTACAAGTAAGTTTGTTTTAGTGTGTTCAGGCTGGTATAACAAAAATACCATAGACTGGATGGCATAAACATTTATTTCTCATAGTTCTGGAGTGTAGGAAGTCCAAGTTCATGGTGCCAGCAGATTCAGTGTCTGCTGAGAACTTGCTTCCTGGCTCCTAGACAGCCATCTTTTCCTTGTGCCCTCAAATGGCAGAAGATGCAAAAAAGCTCTCCTTGATAAGGGCATGAATCCCTTTCATGAGGTCTCCATCCTCATGACCTAGTCACTTCCCCAAACCTCACCTCTGATTATCACATTGGAGTTTAGGATTTCAACATGTGAATTTGGGGGGCACACAAGCATTCAGTACATAGCAAAGTTGTTTTAGACAAGAGGAAAGTGTCTTTTCTTTGTCAACATATGTTTACTAAAAATTAAGGAAACATTGCAGGAAGTTTTCTTCTGTATTTCTGTAAAGCATCAAACCTCTGTTGTGTATTGGTCTTTTAAAAGGTAAAGTTACTGAGTGACTAATTTTGATTACTATATACAGTTTGGTCCTGAATATATACTATTTGAGAAAAAGGGTATAAATGGTATAGTCTCCTTAGGATAAGAGGCATAACAACATACTGATTAAAGAGAGAGACTCTGAAAGAAGATGAAAGAATGTTTTGGTCTGAATCCCAGCCCCAGTACTTAGTAGCTGTGTGCCCTTGGGGAAGTTACATAACTTCCTGAACTTGTCTGTATCACCATTGTTTTCTTATTTAATCTATAAAAGAAGGTGTTAACTATATTTTCTACCTGATAGAGCTGTTATGACTAAGGCTTCACAGACACGTAATAGGTTTTCAGTTAACTTTAGTGCTTATTATTTTAGATATTATGAAATAGATTTTCTATTTTGCTTATCATTCAGTAGGATTATTACAGATGAGAGAAGAATCTACAGTCTCACTGGACCACAGACGGTATATTAGATAGACTATGTTTCAGTAAACTGAGAGAGAATTTACTTCTCTGAAGTACTAACTTTAAGCAGTATTCATATTTAATCGTCTGGCATAATATGTTATATTTTCTAAGGTGAAAGGCTTAAGAAATTCTCATCTGGTAAATGTGAAAAAAACCCTACATACTTATTTCTTTAGGGGTAGCATTTAGTGAACACTTTTGACCTATGGGGCTTATTAAACTTACGACCATCTTCTTTGACTAGTAAAAGAAATCATACTGCTCTTGTTCCCAGAAAGTCCTTTCATTCCCTGAAATGTACATTGCTGTCACACGTAGTTTATAATTGCCTATGGAAATGCCAAATCCCACTGAATCATGCGTCTTCACAGGCTCTAGGTAAAGTCATGCTGGAGGTATTTTCCTCTGCCTTCAGGTGTCTTCATTGTTTTCTCCTTCCTCTCTACCTTTTTTATCATAACCTACCTGTGAAGTCTACATTTACACTAATGAATAAAAAACAGCTGATGCTAACTTACACTAATAGATTATCCAGGAACCATTTGACTCTCTGGTAAGTTTTCAGGGGTCCACAAACTATAGTCCAAATCAGTACAGGACCAAATCAGGTCTACAGCTTGTTCTTGCAAATAGAGTTTGATTGGAGAACAGTCACACTCATTTGTTTACATATTTTCTGGCTACTTTTACACTATAAGGGCAGAGTTGAGTAGTTGAGACAGAAACTTATGGCCCATGAAGCCTAGACTTTATACTATCTGCCCTTTCACCATAGAAGTTTTCTGTTCCTAGTCATAAATTCTAGACATGATCCTCTGAAGGGAACTTTCAGCAAGTTGGACATTGACTTCCCTCTCTGTCCTTAAAAAAAAGTTCTCTCTCTCCTTAACCTTATAGACACACACACATGCACACACTCCAGGTACATTTATTCTGTCTAACCATAAACTATAAAACTTGGGCTAACTAAAGAGTCACCATCACCCAACTGAATGTCCTGGATAATTATCTTATTTATTGTGATGTGGTATGATTTCAATAGGTTGATCCTATTTTGACCCTCTATTTAAGCACAAAATTGAATCTCATCTTTTATATTTTACACTAAATTTGTATCCCTTAGCCTATGATTCCTCTAGGGTAGATAGGAGTCATTATCTTCATCTTTGTATCCAGGGATCTCAAAAGGTAAGACTAGAATAGATGTGATGAAAAAAATGAATGGATATAATGAGTATAATCTTTATCATCTATCATTTTCTCTAGCTTCTTTGAAAAAATCTTAAAGTAGAAAAATCATTAAGTGTAGGGATAGTGTGATCCAGAAGTGATCCTTATTCACTGCTGATACAGTGTAAATTGGTACAAGCACTTTTGGCATAATAAGTAAATCTAAGGTGCAGGTATCACATGACTCAGGAATTCTACTCCTAAATATGTACTCTAAAGAGATGTGTATCCATGTATACCAGGAAATATATATAGAAATGTTCACCAATTTTTCATAAGAACCAAAACCTGAAAAATAACCAAATGTCCATAAACAACAGAAAGGGTGCACAAATTATGTTATTTCTGCATGCGTTTGCAAGATGACAGGTTTATTTTTGTAACTTCTTCACTTATCCACTGGATACAGCTGCAGAATTTTATCACTGTTGTAATGAGCATGAGTGGTTGAGTATCTAATGAATGGGCTTATGAGCTTGGATCTATGTGGTCCCTACAGAAATTCTCTTCTATCTGGAGGATTCAGTTTTCAGATAATCTGTCAAAGATCTGACTTCCCTTGAAAATGTTAAGAAGAGCAAAATTTTATAATTCACTATTTTTATATCTACAGTAAATATCAAATTCAGGAAAATCATCCCTCTAGACAAGACAACATATAAATGTTGTTACACCTGAGTTGAACAAGCACTAATTCTAATCATCATAGTAAGGCAGTTTCTGTGACATCAATATAATTTAGTCATTTCAGTTGACTCATCTCTCTAGGGTCATGTATGCATTTCATACTTTGAAGAGTTAATGTTATTACACTTTTAAAATGTATACTTATATAACCACTTTGACACAGATGGAGTAAGGGACTGGGATTCCCTTACTGAAACAATGAATGAAACAATGAACCCTGAGACACAGGAAACAAAGAGACCCTATGATTATCCAGCTTACGGTCTTAAGAGAGTTTTCCAGCTGTGTGCAGAGAGAAAGAGCCCAAATCGAACCTAATAGACTTCCTTAATTGGTTTAAAGAGATAAAACTGAGACTTTATGAGACCGAAGTGGCTATGGTACTTAGGGTAAAATACAGGTGAGAAGAAGCTACATAAGAGAACTCTTGAAATCTACATAGGGTTCCCCTCGAGTATGCAGCAGAGTACCGATCAGCATGTGTATGTGAAGAAACTAACCAAGAATGGGAGAAGAATCAAACAAAGTGATTAGAAGAATAAGTACAGGAAGCTCTAACAGGTAGACTGGAAAAACTAATAATTCATAGGATACTGTGTAGTGTACTCAGATGGGTTGTGCTTTATCAATGGGAAATAATTAGCCCTAGACTAAACACTTCTCTGATGTTACTCAACAAATCTTTAAAGCTAGGATGAAAATGTTTCTAAGTAACTTAACTGCATACCAGAAACCAAACTCAAAATACTTGTAGAAAAACAAAAAATACTCAGCTTTCAACAAGGCAAAATTCATGATCTCTGGCATCCAATAAAAAATTATGGTCTTGCAAAGAAGCAGGAAAACACAAACCATAATAAGGAGAAAAATCAATCACTTGAAAACAACCCAGACCTAACACAAATAATAGAACTAGCAAATAAGAACCTTGAAATAGTTATTATAGCTATATTCTATATGTCCAGCAAGCTGGAGGAAAGATTTAATAGGGTAAATAAAGACATGGATTAAAATATATATACTGTGGGACCCTGCCTCCATTTTGTGTCTGCCATCTTCAATAGCTGTGTCCCCTACATGACCCCTGCCTCCATTTTTGTGTCCGCCATCTTCAATAGCTGTGACCCCACATGACCCCTGCCTCCATTTTGTGTCTTCCATTTTGAATAACTATGTCCCTCCATTTTGTTCTGTGTCCCACTCAACCACGCCCATTCCTGTGGAAACCTTGCCCAGCAACCCTCCTCAGCCAATCAGCTAAGGTCACAATAGACCACCCCACCCTTGGAAAGCCCTTAACGGTTCCAAAAGTATAAAAGCAAAAAGGGAACTTTGTTCAGGGTCTCAGACTGAGTCCTGTGTTTTAACGGACTGCTGGGACCCTAGTTCGAACTAGCAAAAAGACCTATTTTGCTCTTACATCTCGCGACCTGGGCTGGTGACTGCGGCTCCACATGGGGGACTCAAGGAAATGGGGCACAACATTTGGAGGCTCGTCCAGGATCCCTGTGAGGAGCAGCAGCCCCAGCCACTGGGTAAGGTCTTTATTGAATCTGGAAAGTGACTAGTCACACCAGCCACAGGCTGGCTGGAATAGAGGAGGCAGAAGTCCTTCTGTAGGACCTGCCTCCGTCTAGTAAAGGGCAACGTAAGGCCGGGGCCAGCGAGCACGCCAGGAGGCAGTTGACCCAGGAGGCAGAAGTCCTTCTGCAGGACCTGCCTCCGTCTGGTTCAGGGCAACTAAGACCAGGGCCGGCGGATGTGCTGGGAGGCTGTTGCAGGCTCAGGACTGTAGTGAACAGTCCTGGGTCTCTTGGGTCAGTCTTCTCTAGAGAGAAGACTAACTGAAAGATATTTCTGTCAGACTTCTGGGAGAATTTGTTTTTCGGTTGGTTTCGTTAGACTTATTGTCCTGATTTGTGTTGTCATTATTTACTTTTGTTAGTCATATTGTCCTGTTTTGTGTTGTCATTGTTGTCTGGCCAGTTCTGACTTTTTCCCTCTATCACTCTTACTTTCACAGCTATCATCCAACTATGGGGCAAGGGCAATCTTCACCACTGACCCTCATGACTGACCATTTTTCTGCTTTCAGAACCGAGGTTCATAATCTTAGTTTGGAAGTCCGGAAGAGCAAACTCATTACCTTTTGTTCTGCAGAATGGCCCACCTTCAGTGTGGGATGGCCCCGAGAGGGATCTTTTGCCCTCTCTGTGATTCAGGTGGTTTGAGATAGAGTCATGGACCCAGGGCCGGGAGGCCACCCCAAACAGGCCCCCTACATACTCACCTGGCAGTACCTTGTTAAGAACCCCCCTCGCTAGCTAAAACCTTTTCTCTTTCCACCCGCTCCCACGGCACCTATCCCCCAGGGCCACCACCCCCAGCAGTCCAAGCCATGATAGCAAACACCTCGGACAACAAGAAGCTCCAAGGTCCTCTCAGAGTCAGCCCCCTATCCTAGTGCTCTTGATTTGGAGGCCGAAGCAGTCCAACCCACTGCACCAGCATTACCGCCTCTCCCTCCCTCATATCCACGGGCTGGCAGTCTGCCTCCAGAGGACCCTGAGCCCAATCGGGCCTGCCCCACCCGGGACGGCTACCAGGGGTGCCAGCTTTTGGCACCAGGGGTAGACACCAGACCAGGCCACCGGGACTTAATGAAGTACTAGCTGGACTGGAACTGGAAGATGAATGTGCGGGCTGTATAGACGGAACCTTCAGGGGCACTCGGTATTTCACCTGTGCCCTGAAGAAGGCACTGTTTGTTAAACTGAAGAGCTACAGGCCCGACTCTAGGTTCGCATCACTGCAGCCAGTTTCCAATCAGATTGAACTCTGTAACTCTCTAGCATTTGGAGGCTACTTAAGTGAAGTGGTAGAATAAAATACTCCACCAAAAATGGAAAAAGAAGGTTTAGAGATAATGACTGGAAAGAAGAAAGGTATCCAGGGTCATTACAATTCTTGTTACTTAGACTCAACCTTATTCTGCTTGTTTGCTTTTAGTTCTGTTCTGGACACTGTGTTACTTAGACCTAAAGAAAAGAATGATGTAGAATATTATAGTGAAACTCAAGAGCTGCTGAGGACAGAAATTGTTAATCCTCTGAGAATATATGGATATGTGTGTGCAATAAAGATTATGAAACTGAGGAAAATACTTGAAGAAGTTGAGTCTGCATCAGGATTTACCTCTGAAGAAAAAGATCCTCAAGAATTCTTGAATATCCTATTTCATCATATTTTAAGGTAGAACCATTGTTAAAAATAAGATCAGCAGGTCAAAAGGTACAAGATTGTTACTTCTATCAGATTTTTATAGAAAAAAATGAGAAAGTTGGTGTTCCTACAATTCAGCAATTGTTAGAATGGTCTTTTATCAACAGTAACCTGAAATTTGCAGAGGCACCATCATGTTTGAGTATTCAGATGCCTCGATTTGGGAAAGACTTTAAACTATTTAAAAAGATTTTTCCTTCTCTGGAATTAAATATCACAGATTTACTTGAAGACACCTCAAGGCAGTGCCGGATATGTGGCGGGCTTGCAATGTATGAGTGTAGAGAATGCTATGATGATCCTGACATCTCAGCTGGAAAAATAAAACAGTTTTGTAAAAACTGCAACACTCAAGTCCACCTTCATCCCAAGTGACTGAATCATAAATATAACCCCATGTCCCTTCCCAAAGGTTTACCTGACTGGGACTGGAGACATGGCTGCATCCCCTGTCAGAAAATGGAATTATTTGCTATTCTGTGCATAGAAACAAGCCACTATGTTGCTTTTGTGAAGTATGGGAAAGATGACTCTGCCTGGCTCTTCTTTGACAGCATGACTGATAGGGATGGTGGTCAGAATGGCTTCAATATTCCTCAGGTTACCCCATGCCCAGAAGTCGGAGAGTATTTAAAAATGTCTCTAGAAGACCTGCATTCCTTGGACTCCAGAAGAATTCAAGGCTGTGCATGAAGCCTTCTTTGTGATGCATACATGTGCATGTACAGAGTCCAACGATGAGTCTGTACAAATAAATGGGGTTAGATTGGAAATTGCATTCCCTTAAGGTAGACGGCATTGGACCGTGGATCCATTACTCGCACATCCGGCGAGCCAACCCAGAGAAGACACCCGCACCTGCTGGGGAACAGTGGACAGTGAAAGCGCACCCACAGAACCCCCTTAAGCTGAAGCTGCATCGCCACCAATGTCACCAACTGAATGCAGACCCATAGTGGGACAAGAATGCTCACTCAGGCACAAAAGAAAAGGGGAGAATGTGGGACCCTGCCTCCATTTTGTGTCCACCATCTTGAATAGCTGTGTCCCCTACATGACCCCTGCCTCCATTTTGTGTCTTCCATTTTGAATAACGATGTCCTTCCATTTTGTTTTGTGTCCCCCATTTTGAGTCTCCCGCTCAAGCCACGCCCATTCCTATGGAAAACTTGCCCAGCAACCCTCCTCAGCCTATCAGCTAAGGTCACAATAGACCACCCCCCCCTTGGAAAGCCCCTAACTGTTCCAAAAGTATAAAAGCAAAAAGGGAACTTTGTTCAGGGTCTCAGACTGAGTCCTGTGTTTTGACGGGCTGCTGGGACCCTAGTTCGAACGAGCAATAAAGACCTATTTTGCTCTTACATCTTGTGACTGAGGCTGGTGACTGCGGCTCCACACTGGGGACTCAAGGAAATGGGGCACAACAATACAAAATCACCATATCAAACCATATTCAGTAAAAAATTAACTGGATGAGATTAATGATAGATTAGGCATCATAGAAGAAAATTAGTAAACTTGAACACAGCAATAGAAACTATCCAAATTAAACAAACTGAGGGAAAAAATGAGAGCTCTGGGACAACTTGACACAGTCTAAAACACATGTGATTAGAATCCCTGAGGGAGTGTGTAGGTAAGGGATGAAACACACACAAAGAAATAATAGCCAACAAATGTCCAAATTTGAAAAATACCCTAAATATACAGTTTTAAGAAGCTCAATGAACCCCAAGCGTAGAAAACATGGAGAAAACTACAGGAAAGCACAAGTTGCTCAAAACCAGCAATGAAGGGACAATTTGAAAAGTGGCCAGAATAAAAAGACACATCACCTACAGAGGGGAAAGAGATAAGCATGACAGATTTTTTTTTTGTTCTTGGAAACAATGCAAGCAAAAGACAGAAGCAACATCTTTAAAGTAATTAGAGGGAAAAGAAACCTAGACTTATACATGCACTGAAAGTGTTTCTTCAAAAATGAAAGTGATAATGAAGACTTTTTTCAGACCTATAAGATCTGAAAGTGTTTGTTACTAACAGACCAACACTATAAAAAATGTTAAAGGTGAGCTCTCAGGCAGGAGTGAAATGATACCAGAGAAAATATGGATCTATATAATGTAATGAAAAGTCCTGGAAATTTTAACCATGTGGATAAATATGTAACTTATTTTATTGCTCAAATTTCATTAAAAGACAACTATTTAAACAAAAATAATAATCATGTAGTATGAATTTGTATCGTATGTGAACGTATAATATATGACAACAACAATGTATGGCCAGGAAAGAAGAAATGAAAGTATCCTACTGGAACATTTTTATACTATACATGAAGTGTATAATATCTCTTGAAGGCAGACTTTGATAAAGTAAAAATATGTATTATAAACCCTAAAGCAACCATTAAAATAATAAAACAAGATCATAGTTAAAAATCCAATGAAATAGATAAAATAGAATAACAAACACATGTTCAATCCAGAAGGCAAAAAGGAAAAAGGAGGAACAAAATACAAGTGGAACAAAGCAGAGAAACAAATCACAAAACCATAGATTTTAAACTGACTGTATCAATAATCACATTAATGTCTGTGGTAAGCAAATTTCTAAACTGACCCATAAGATTTCGCTCCCTAATCCCCAGGACTTGTGAATATGAAGAGCTATCAAGACAGTGGTTATATTAAATTATAGGGCAAATGGAGATTGTCTAGGTGGGTCTAATCTCATCACTGACCCTTCCAAAGCAGGGATATTTCTCTGTTGGAAGCAGAAGTCAGAAAGATTCAAAGCATGAGAAAAGTTCAATGTGCCATTTGTGGCTTAAAGATTGAGGGGGTCATATGATGAAGACTCTGGACAGCCTTTAGAAGCTGAAAAGAACCATTGGCTGACAGCCAGCAAGGAAATGGGACCTCAGTCCTACAATCACAGGCAGCTGAATTCCGCCAACAACTAGAATGAGCTGAAACAAATTATTTCATTGAGCCCCAGATAAAAGCCCAACATGGCCAACACCTTGATTTTTGGCCTTCTGGAATTAAGCAGAGAGCCTGTCTGAGTTCATTTGGACTTTTGATCTATAGATCTGTGAGATAATGAATGGGTGTTGTTTTAGCCTGCTAAATTTCTAGTGATTTATCATACAGCAATAGAAAACTAAGAAAAATGTAGTGATATAAACACCTCAATTAAAAAACAGAGATTTCTAGACTGCTTGAAAAAGCAAACCTACCTTATATTGCCCACAAGAAACTCACTTTAAATATAAAGACAGAAACATATTAAAAGTAAAGGTTGAGAAAGTTATGCAATACTAACACAATCAAAAGAAAGTTTTTGTAACTGTATTCAGATCATACAAAGTAAAATTCAGAGTAAAGAGTATTATCAGGGCTAAAGAAAATCATTTCATAATGAAAAAGAAGTCAATTCATACAAAAAAATTCTAAGCACTTATTTACCTGATATCAGAACTGCAAAATGCAAAGAAGAAATCAAAAGTGAAATCTGAAATTGTTTGAACTGAATGAAAATACAACATAAAAAACTGTGAAATTCTAATAAAGCACAATTTGGATAATGTATAACACTAAACACAAAAATTAACTCTATCACAGATCTAGATGTAAGACCTAACACTATAACACTTCTGATTACCTTGAATTTAGCACAGATTTCTTAGACACAACACAAAAGGCATGATTCATAAAATAAAAAGTGATAATTTAAATTTTGTGAAAATTTAAAATTTCTGCTCCTTGAGAGAAACTAGTAAAAGAAGAAAAGGACAAGCAACAGAGTAACACAAAATATTTACAAATCACATAACTGACAAAGGACTTGTATCTGTAATATATAAAGAACTCTAAAAATTCAATAATAAAGTATCCCAGTTTTTAAAATAGGCAATAAATGTAAACATATAATTTATCAGAGCATATATTTATGGAAAATAAACGTGAATATGTGCTCAATGTCATTAGTCACTAGAGAAGTGCATGTATTAAGACAAAAATGATGTACCAGTACATACCTATGAGAAAGGCTAAAATGAAAAACACTGATCATGCTTTGTTGCAAGGATGGCCACTGGAATTTCCATATACCACTAGTGCGAATGTAAGATGGAACAAGTTCTTTAGAAAAAAACTGAGAGTTTCTTTAAAATTAGCATATGCCTACCATATGATTCAGATATTTCATTCCTAGGTAATTACCCAAGGGAAATGAAAGCATATGTTCATATAAAGGTTGTACATGAATGTTCACACTATTTTATCTGATAGTTCCAAGCTGGAAACAGCACAACTGTCCATCAACAACTGAATGGATAAAGAAATTGTGGTCTACACATACAATGGAATACTACTCAGCAATAAAAGGAAATGAACTATTGATACAAACTGAAACATAGGTGAATCTCAAAATAACTGTGCTGGGCAACAGAATCCAGGCAACAAATAGTACCTGTTGTGAGATTTCACTTGCTGAAGTTTCTAGAAAATGTAAACTAATTCATGGTAACAGAAAGCAGACCAAGGTGGTAGGAGGTGATTGGGATTGGAGAGAGAGGGTGAGATTACAAAGGACATGAGGACACTTTCGGAGTGATATGTTCACTAGCTTGGTGTGATGGTTTCAAAATGCATTCGTATGTCCAACTTAACAATTTTACACTTTAAATATATGTGGTTTATTATATGTTAATTATATCTCAAGCTGTTAAATAAATATGAAAAAGTAAAAATGCTTACTTGAAATGAATTTGAACCTAAATTTCAATAACCTTTAAAATCAATAAATTAAAGACACACCAAATACACTTGCTGTAGCACACTTTCAATCAAAAAATGGACTCTTGCTGGTGTCACTGGGAGAAGAATGAATTTAAGGAATAAATTCACCTTGAGATCCTGATACATATCCTTAAGAAATTAATCTGCATCTTCAAAATATCTTTAAGATCAGATGATATGGTAGTTGCTATGGAAACAGCACATTTGAGGCAGAATCACAGTGTGTAAAAGTTGTACGTTAGAAACACCTTACAGTAACTGCTGCTGTGCAGTTCCTGTCACCATCCTCCTGCTTTGGGAAGGAAAATCATTTCTTAATAAACTTAAGAATCTCTTAAAAATATTTTTTCAAAATATTGTTATCTTCTGATTTCATCCCTTACTAGAACTTAACACCCCTGTGATACATAAGTGAAAAGTGACATTTAAGTAACAGAGAATGAAGATTTTGCAGTCAAGAATTATTTACAGAGATGAATGAAATCATTTGGTACTTGTCTTTCTCCATCTGACTTATTTCACTGAGCATAATACCCTCTAGGTCCATCCATGTTGTTGCAAATGGTAGGATTTGTTTTCTTGTTATGGCTGAATAATATTGCATTGAGTATATGTACCACATCTTCTTTATCCATTAATCTACTGATGGACACTTAGGTTGCTTCCACATCTTGGCTATTGTAAAAAGTGCTGCGATAAACATAGGGATGCATATGTCTTTTTGAGACTGAGAAACTGCATTCTTAGGGTAAATTCCTAGGAGTGGAATTCCTGGGTCAAATATTATTTCTATTTTTAGTTTTTTGAGGAAATTCCATACAGCAGCAGACTCGCAGAACCCAAGAATAGACTAACAGTTGCCAAAGGGAAAGGGACTGGTGGGGGGTGGTAGGAAGGGAGGGAGAAGGGGAATAAGGGGCATTATGATTAGCATACATAATGTAGCAGGGGGGCATGAGAAGGCAGTATAGCACAGAAAAGACAAGTAGTGATTCTATAGCATCTTACTACGCTGATGGACAGTGACTGTAATGGGATATGTGGTGGGGACTTGATAATGGGGGGAATCTAGTTACCACAATGTTGCTCATGTAATTGTATATTAATGATACCAAAATTTAAAAAAAAGAACTATTTATAAGGAACTAGTGTGGAAAATTGCAGGCAACTTCTTTGAGACATGGCCAAAAAGTAAAAGACAATGTGTATGGCAGATCTGTTAATCCTAGTAGATGGAAAGGAAATGATAAAGTGTTTGGGCACATCCGTGGATGTTCTTGTTATCTCCAATACTGTATTTGATTATATTTAACACATGGTTAAGAATTAGTTTTCCTCTAGGTATTTCACAGGATAAATGTAGGAGGATATGCAAGTTTGGACTATTTAAGGAACCAGTGAAAAACCTCCCTGCCTTCTTAGATCTTATAAAACAGGGTCATGACTTTCTGATACACAAGAAATAATTGTATTTCTTCACTATCCACACTCCAGCTGATATATTTATTTCAGATTAACTAGAGTCACAGAATCTGTAGTCTTTCTGGCTTGACATCAAATGTAGTCTCAATCAGAGATATTTTTACCACTTGGTTCTCTTGCTTTAATTATACCAGGTGTCTGGGATATTTTATTTTATAGAATCTACTAGATTTTCTGAAACCCACATAAAAAAAGACCATAAAATTGAAATTAAACATGAGCTCATTTCTAATTTTAATGGTTTGAAATTGCCTTTGTTTTGCTAGTTAGGTTTGTTTCATTTTTAGGGGGCAATCAAATTGGAATTGTGTTTAGAGTACTCTGTCTTTAAGTTATTGCTTGTGGTTATAGCAACATGAATTAATATCTTTATCTTTCCTCTAAGGAAATTTCAACCTTATACTTTGAGTGTTCAATTCATACTCTGGAAATAAATTTCAAGCTGGGAAGAGTACACTTCCTTTCTCAGACCACATTCCCTCTGAAGGATTACACTAAAACTTAAACAGAGCTACTTCAAACCCTCTGTTGGCTTTCCTATCCATTATAGGATAGAGTCCAGCCAGATGTGGTCCTCCATGATTATGTGGCCCTTGCCTACTTCTCCAGTGTCACTGATTGCCAGTTCCCCGCTGCCTTCAGCACTAAAGACAAATGCGATTACTTGTATTTCCCCAAATCCATCCTGCTGTTTAAATTTTCTGTGGCTTTTTACGTGCTTCCTCTGAGAACACTTGCCCCCTTTTCTAAATCTAGAGAACTTCTCAGTGTTTGCTCCTTTGAAGCCTTTTCTGACTTCCTAAAGGAGAGCTGACAACTACCTTTTTATCTATGCACACATCTCTGCTAAAACACTTGCTGTAGTATATTGCACAAATTCATCCCCCTTACCAGATTGCCTATACTCTCTGAGAGCAAGGTGGTCCCAATGCTTTTATATTCTCTAATGTACAACAAGACCCAGGTCCATCTACAGCCCTAGTCTGGTGCCCCTGGTGGGCATTGGCATGTGTAAGGAATATGATTGTCAATTTTCTACTTGATGATGGCATTTCATTCAAGGATGTGAGAATGCTAGAATCTTGCCCTGTTTGCTTCCCAAGCCATTCTTTGTACTGGTGCAGAAACGGGTGCAGAATGTGCAAGCACCTGATTCCCAAAAGGAGAATTCTAGCCCAAGGGTACATTGTAATTCATAGCTTATATTCAAGGTTTAACTGAGATCTTCTTCCCCTCTGACTATTCAGTTGGAAGAAGACAGTTTAAGAGAGTAGATGCTGAAACCCCAGAGCATAGCCTCCCATCTAGTCTTAGGAATGGTCGGGAGCCCTATTAGAGTAACTGTGGTCTAGTCAGTTGCAGACAATAACCCATCTTTTCTTGCAGGAAATAAAAGAGTCTAGGCAGGGAAAGCATAGAGATTGGCTGTAACTCTGACTCATCCCTACTCTTGTGCATTGTAAGGTGGCTGCTGTAGTTACCAGTATATTCCAGTTAGATTGCACTGTCTTCCCAAGCCATGCAGCTCTAATGGTCAGCGTTAGATCAAAGTTGTTTATGGTGAATTTATTCATGATAAGGACAGCAAGAACACAATTCGAATAGTTGCCACTGATAATAATAACTAATGTTTATTTAGCACTTCTTATGCATTAGGCACTTATTTTGCACACTTTATAAAGATTAACTAATTTAATTCTCACAATAACTCCATGAAACAGAAACTATTGCACCCACAATCTAAGTACCAAGATGTTTAGTAGCTTGTCTCAATTATATAGGTAATAACTGGCAAACCAGGACTTGAACCAGGGCAGTTTGCTTTGGAGACTCAGCCCTTAACTACTATACTACATTACACATAGCAGAATAGCTCCTATGTGGCAGCTACTATGCCAGGTCCTGGAAATACAGTGGGGAAAACATGGACGTGGCACTCACTCTCATAAGGCCAATAGTCTAATGAGATAGGGCATTATGATACAGTGCAGTGGGAGTACCTATGAGAGTCCCAGATGCATACTTTGGAGTATGAATTAAGGCTTGGGGAAGAATTAAAGATTAACAGGCAGATTAGGTCAGGCAAAATGGGTTAGAAAGGGGTTAGGATACTGGCATTAGCAAAAGCCCTGGGATGAGAGAAAGCAAGGCATATTCAGGGAACAAGATACTACAGTTTCATATGCAGTTTTAGAGGTTTGGACTTCATTCTGACATGTTTAGTTTGAGTTGTCTGTGGTACATCCACACAGAGATCTGTGTCTGTAATTCAGAAAGAGATTTGGACTGGAAATGTTTATTTGGGATTCATTAGTAGAGAAGTGGGAATGTAAACCACAGGGTGGATGAGAATGTGTGAAGAGATAAGACAGAGGTTATGAAGCTCAGAGGATGAGGACACAAAGTTGCCAGTGAGAGAAAAGAAGAAAAGATAAAAAACATGATTGAGCATTTCAAGGAGAACAAATGGTGAATAGTAGCCAAAACTTCAAGGATAAAGATTTAGCAACAAGGTGGATGAGAACAGCTTCAAAAGTGTAATGGCTGTGGAAGCTACTCTGCAATGAGTTGAGAATGAATTGGAAATGAGAATGAAGATGTGAATAGACAGCTCTCTCAAGGGGATGGAATAGAGGGGCATATAATTGTGTGGTCCTGTGGGCTCTTCACTCTATCACCTGAACTAAATTATAAATTTATCAAAACCAATGATTATGTCTTCTAGTTTTTTCTCTAAGAAAACTCAAAGAATAATTTGCATATATTAGATGCTTAAGAAACTTGAAGATGGATTGGTGGTGGTAATGGTTTGTTTACTTAAAAAACAGTATCTGTCATGTGTTACCATGATATAGAATGTAAAATTAATGATATCCCAATGTCAAGAAAAAGACAGAGACTTCATAAGGAATAAAATATAAGCAGTACTGGGATTAAGATCTATAATGCATTTTTTCAAACAATAATTTGTAGATAACATGGCATTTAGTTAATTGGCATATTCAATAAAACAGTATTCAATTCCCTATCCTTTCTTCAGGAAAGAGAATTTAACTTGAGTAAGATTTTATATTTTGAGGATTTAGCAATGGTGAATGAAGTCTAGTCAGTATAACAGTGTATGTGTGACTTGAAAAATTAGTGGTAAGAAGAATTCAACTCATGATTTCTAAACTTAGTCTTGAAATTCAAAGATTTTAGTGTTTTATTTATTAGATATTGTTTTTATTGAGAACATTTGATAGATCTTTGTAAATATAATAAACACATTTATATCTACAAAGATAGACAAGTAGGTACTTTTCATAAATTTTGTAAGACTTCAAATTGAGCTTTTTGTCATCTTGTCCACATATTATTTTCTCCAATTGATGTTTCATTCAATTCCCTTCAAAATTAAAGAAAAAACTTAAAAGCAAAGATATGGCTCTACAGTTTGAGGATTTTATGTTATCATTTACTAAATTAGGAATTGCATTTTAGGAACTATCTGCTTATTGGAAATTACTGATAGAAACAATGGCCCTGGTTTGAAAGACCACACAATTTGTTGTCTAAAATAATGATATGCTTGTAATTATACTGAGTCAATTATTTATGATACTTTGGATCACAGAGTAACTTGTGAAAAGTTACCAGCTAATTAGTTGTATTTTTCAATGGAATGTTTTGGTCACATATAGGGAGTGTTGATTTTCAAAGAACAAAATTAAGCAAAAAGAGAAATTTATTGGAAAAGAATAGGGATTCTAAAGAGATATTATTATAGCAAATAATGCTTAGTGCTTTGTGTTTGCTATGTGCCAGGAATTTTTTAAGCACTCTCCTAATTAAGTCATTTCTATATTAGCCAGTCTTTTTTGGGTTCTACTGTGATAACAAAGAAGTCCAAATCTCAGTAGCATACAACATCAAAGATTTATTTCTTGCTCCCTTGCATGTTGGCTGTATGTTTTTTATTTAAAGATCCAACTGAAATAGTCGCCCTTATTTTAGTTTCAAGGCAGAGGTAAGAAAAAGAGAAGTAGCCTAACCATGAAAAGGCCTCTAAAACTTCCACTTGGTCACGGTATATTGAACAAAGCCAATCCAGTGGCTAAGCCTAATAGTCAATAGAATGGATAAATGAGTTCTTTCCATGGATAGCATTATAAATTGAATGTCAGTGAACAAGGATGTATCATTCTCCTAGAAGGAGAGTGGAAACTATTAGAAAACAATAATACAATCATCCTCAGTCCTTCCTCTTCATCATATTTGCTTCTCTGCTTTCTGATGTTTCCCACTTTGACCTCTGTTGGTGCTCCTCTTCATTCAGAATCCTGTGAACCAAAAAGAAAAGAAAAGTTATCTTGCATGTACAAACCCAGGAATCAGTGGTGAAGTGTGGACCACAATAAACGTTTCCATCCAAAAAGGGATTCAGGCAAGCAGTTCTTAGGCAGTGCAACTGTCTCAAAATGTCTGCTTTTTCTCTAGTTGATTCTAATCACCTCCATGCATGATTAGCCACAGCAGTTATGTACCAATTAATGTATAATTAGCTTTTTCTAGATTATTCTGTGAGATCGAACAATTCTTAAAATTCGAGTGACTCACCACAACAAAGATTTTTTTCTTGTTTGTATTACATGTCAATTGTGGGCTAGCTACACTGTGGCACTGTCCAAAATGTCTTCTTTATTTGAGAAGTCAGGTTTTGGGCAGAGGGATAAGAAGGAATGGCTGAACTGTGCCATGTTTCTTAAAATTTCTGCTCACATGTGCCATTTGTCATTCTTGCTTGTATTCCACTGGCCAAAGCAAGCCAAGGATCAAGTTTGCCTGTCATAGTGCAGGGGTGTACTACCAGTCATTTGTCAATGGTGGAAATGTATATAATCTTACAGGGAAGGTGACAAATAACTATAAACAAACAAACAAACAACTGCACTACACCCACAATAACCCTGCAAGGTAGGTATTGTTACCACCCTCCCTTTACATTTGAGAAAATTGTAGCAAAGGTAGTTTAAATAGCTTGGCAAGATCACATTGCTGACTGGGATTTTAAGTCTGGTTAGTGAGCTAACCATCTTAACCACAAAACTGAAGTAAGGACAGCCGGGCTTCAGAAGGGACTTTACAAGTCATCAGGAGCTGCACTTTTCTCTGTGACCATATGGTCTCTTATCGATGAAACATTCTTGTGTCTTCTGTGGAATAAAGGAAAATACATTCTTAAAGTCTTTTTTTTCCTTTCATGAATTCAGAATCTCAGCACTCAACTCTAACCTTATTAGGGTCTCTCATTCCCAGTTTCAAATTTCCAGGAAAAATTATGTCAGTGGCTGAGTTATGGGACAGGTCTAATGAGTTTCAGCCAGAGATCCAGTTCATGTGGCCTATTGCCCACTCCAAACAGAATATGAGCAGGCTATGTGAGAAGGCTGTTTGGGGTTGGGAAAAAATCATTTTGAATAAAGTTTTTGCTGTATAATGAATTGAAACTTAAGAGAACCTCACTTGCTTTACTTGGAAATATGAGTTATGGGCTGATGTTCATGTTCATATTTTTTCTCTTGGCAATAATTTTTGGCAAGGATTGGAAACTCAGCTTCCAGTTAAGTTTATGAAACTAGAAATAATATATAACCATCAATTATTATTATCATTCAGTTATTAATACATATACACATACTAAATAGTGTTAAAAGGATGAAGTAAGAAATAGCAGTACCTACTGCATTTTCACACAAATGGCAGATTAGAGACCCTGAGTGACTCTTCTGCTGAAAATGATGCTTTGGTTACAGAAGGTGTATCAGTGACATAGCTAGAAAGTGAAACATTCTCAGAGGCCGAACTAGAAGGCAGATGAAAGTGAGAATGTGATGCGGTAAGCAGAGCTCATATCCTGAAGGTGCTGCCAAATAAATCCAGTTTTCATGGCTTCTTAGGGGGTATACAGGGCGGAAGGCAGGAGGAAGACTCAACGCCGCCCAGCATGCGCAGTGTCACAGGAGAGCTGAGCCTAGAGAGCACCGCCGGAGTACATTTTCAAAGGAAGGAGGAACTGGAGTAAAACCTCCTTTCTCTAGGCCCAAAGAGTGAAGAACAAGAATCGTCCATTTGGAATTTCTTTGAGCAGAGAACATATATTCCCTGAGAACTGTTAACCGCAAACCACCCTCTCTCAGATTTGTAGACAGAATTCGCAGGGATTGAGCCCACTGGAGAAGCCGCTGCTCCTCCCACAGCCCAGCCTGCTTGCTCTGTCGTGGTGGGGCTTGTTCGCATCGTTCTGCCGTACCCCTCTTCTGCCTTTGAGCTCAGGGCTTCTTCTTTCTTGGCTAACACTCTCACTTTGCTGACGCATGGCTTCCGTTGGTTTTCTAAACAAAGTGAGCATTGAAGGAGTCTTTGTATGATACACTCTGCTACCTGTTTACCAAAGTCCATTTTTGCTTCTTTCTAGGTATATGGTTAGACTAGAGTTCCCATCCCCCATGAAACTAAATTATGATCAGCGTAATTTGAGAGGTGAGATGTGTCACTCCCACGCCATGCTTATAGCACTCTCCTGTGTGTGGTTCCCAGGTTCTCCCTCATTCTGTGTAACCTGGAGGGAGACAGCCATGGTGGCCCGAGAAGCTGCTTGTCGAAGGCGGCAGGGCCTCCTTAGCCTGAGTTCCATGAATGACCACTGGGAAAGGAGTGCTGATACTGATTCTCTTCAGTTAGAACAATAAATATTCTATTATATTTGAGAATTTTATATATATATATATATATACACATATACATGTGCATATATGAGTGTACCAGAAAACACATATATTAGTATTCTTATTTTAGCAAGCACTATTATCCTAATACAATGCACTTTGTATGCTTGCAAATACCTCTGTGTTACCTTCACACTTGAGTAATTTGTATATAAAATTTGGTTAAAAATAATCTTTCCCTTGGAATGGTGGAGACACGGCTGCACTGTCTTCTAGAATCCATGTTGCTGTTGAGGCGCTGTTGCCATGTTGCTTCTAGTCCTCTTAGAAGACTTCTTTCTTTTCTCCGGGACCTTTTCTTTCAGTCCCCAGACTTTGCCATGTCAGGGCAGCGTGCTTTGAGGTCTGTCTTTTTTTCACTCACTTTGTTGCACTCAATAGCACTCCCAATCTGGGGGTTTGTATCCTTCACTTTTAAAATTGTTTCTTGTATTTTGTATGTGATAATTCTCTCCCCTGCATTTTCTCTTCCAAGAAGTGTTACTAGAAAAATGTCAGAAAATCTGTATTACCTTTTCCTTTATATTTTTCATATTTTTTTCTTTCTGTTCTATATTGTATGAGATTTCTTGTTTATTCCAAATCTAATTTTTATATCAATTTTCATACTTTGTAATTTTTTTTAAGGCATTTTTTCCCCCTATTCCATTTTCAAATTATTCTTTTTTGTTGCATCTCTGGTCTTATTGGCCTTGTAGGTTAATACCATATTAAACACATTTACTGTTCTTTGAGTGTTTTTATAGAGAGAAAAGAGAAATGCATAATCGATCTGGCATTTTGGGTAATGGGGTCATTATGAGCAAAGTTTAAGGTAAAATACAACTAGAAATTATTTGTAGCTGAAGCTTAGTGACAGGTTATGTTTACGTCTGGGTAATTTCAGTATTTATATTGCTTAGTGCCATTCAGCCAGACAGCTCCAGGGTTGTGGGAAGAGGTGCTGTAAAGCTGTGACAATTTCTCTTGTGTTATCTAGGACATCTGGCCTCACACCCTTTTGGGTGACATTAGTTATATACAGATGATGTGTATCAAATTAAGATAAGCAAGTGCCAGTGTATTCGGACTTTTAAAAACATAAGCTTTAAAGTCATGAAGAACTTAGTTCAACCCCTGCTCTCGGATTACTAACAGTGAGACTTTGGTTATGTTTCTTAATTTCTCTGAGCTACTGACTCCTCATCTGTAAAATGGGGATTAATTATTATCCCTACTTCATAGGCCTATTGTGAGGATTAATTGAGATAATGTATGTATTGTGTTTAGCACAGCATCAGGTATAAGAGGTATTGAATGAATGACAGCTGTTATTATTTTAATGGTACATAATTATGCTTTAACAAAAGCTATAAAACTCCACATATGGGGATTGTCTATAATGAATCAAGGCATATACACACTCTTGAAATGAAGAAATATAATAACTACATAAAATATTACTTACAGTAAGTATTTAATTTGTGGTGAAAGAATTCATTTGAAAAAGAGTATTGAAAGATTTGTTCAAATTTATAGTTGTGCCAAGGGTCCTGGAGAGATGTCGAAAGGCCCTTTACTGATATATATAATTTATATACTATAAAGGCTTAAACCTACTGTAAATAAATAATAAGTTTTGGTAAATTATTTTTCTTTGATTCCCTCTTATTTTAATTTCTATTAAGCCTAGTTTCATTTTTATTTTCATTCACAGAAGTCAGCACACTTTTCCCTCTAATTTAGATTCTTTAAACAAAAGTTGCAAATGAATGTAACTTTCATCTATTATAAAACTAAAGGTACGTAGTTCATTGTATTAAAGTTCTCTTAGTGTAACAAAAATAGAAGGATTTATTACAATTATGCTTTAATAACTTTCTCCTCTTTAATTTCCAACTTTAATTTCACATCAAAATAAATGCCACTTATGCTCAAACCACTGTTTTAAACATGTAAGAAGAGAAAAAGTAGAATTCAGTTTGTTATACTAGTTTTATGTTCTCACTATTGAGACCTCCACAGGGATGTATATTTTTAAATGTTTTCTAGAATGTGAGTGGTAGCTATTTTGAACCATTAAGAGCTGTGTAGATGTCTTGATGCAATAGAATAAAAAATACAATAGGTTAAGCCTTTATTGTTTGTATGTGTGTCTGTGTGTGTTCAATGTGTATCCTTTTAATTCCTGAATAATATTCCATTGTATGTATATAACACATGTTATTTATCCTTTCACTAGTTGATAGACATCTGAATTGTTTTCATTCTTTGGGTGTTATGAGTATTCATGCAATGAATGAACATGCATGTACAATCCTTTGTGTGGAAACATGTTTTCATTTCCCTTGGGTAAATATATAAGAGTGTAACTACTGATTCATAGAGTAGGTATATATTTAACTTAATAAGAAAGTGCTAATTTTTTTCTAAAGTTGCTCTTCCATTTGCATCCTGTCAGTATCATATGGGAATTACAGGTTGACTACATTCTCCTTAGCACTTGGTATTGTCAGTGTTTTTCGTTTTAGCCATCTTAGAAATAGAATCTCAGTTTTGGTTTGCATTTCCATCATTACTAACTATGCTGAGCATCTTCTCATGTGTTCATTAACCACTGATATGTCTTTTTTATACCAATTCTTTTGTCCATTTTTGATTGGTCATCTGTATTTTTTGTTACTGATTTGTAAGATTTTTTTTACTTATATGTAAAGATTATGGATACATAATTTGAGAATATTTTCCCAGTATATGGCTTGCCGTTTATATTCTTTCTCAAGTGTTTCTTTACCTGAAATTTTAATTTTGATGAGGTCCAATTTATCCATTTTTTCTTTTATATTAATACCCTGTATGTCATCCTTAAGAAACCTTTGCCAAACCCAAGATAACTAAATTGTTCTCTTATGTTTTCTTCTAGAAGTTTTACACTTTTAGCTCTTGTATTTAGGTCAACTGTCCATTTCAGATTTCATATACAAGGGCTAATGTTCATTTGAGTGTGTATGATATGGCTATCCAGTTATTCCAGTAACATTTATTGAAATGGCTTTCCCTTCCCCATTGAATTTTACTCATATCTTTGTCAAAAATTAATTGACCATATATATTTGGGCCTATTCCATGTTATTTCTATACTTATGTTAATACCAAATTGTCTTGACTACTTGGCCCATAAAAGCAAATGGAAAATCGGGTGTTTTCAATTTCCATGTTTGTTTTTTTTCAAGATTATTATAGCTATTCTAGGTTTTTTTGCCTTATCGTAGAAATTTTATAATTATTTTGTCAGTTTCTACAAAAAGTACTTATTAGGATTTTGCTTGGAATTGCATTGAATCTACACATCAATTTGGAGAGAATTGGTATGTTACTATCACTGAATCTTTGAATATGGCATAATCTTTGACCATCTAATCTTTGAACATGGCATAACTCCATTTATTAGGTCTCCTTTAATTTCTCTTAGGAAGTATTCATGTGTTTTATTGTAAATGTATTCCATGTCTTTCTGAATTTTATGTCTAAGTATTTTATGATTTTTGATGTTATAAGTAGAATTACCTGGTAAATTTTGTTTTACAGTTGTCTTTTCTGACAAAGTGTAAAAGTGATTTTTTTGAAACAAGAACTTTTTATTCTGAGACCCTGTAAATTCATTTACTAGTACTCCTTAGTAACTGTATTGAGAATTCCTTAAGCTATTTTACACTGGCTGTTAAACAGAGTCAGTTTACATTTTTCTTTCCACTCTTCATGCCCTGTATTTCTTTTTCACACCTTACTGCACTTATTGCAGGACTTTTTGTGCCTTGTGCCTTATTGCAGAGTATCAGTGGTAAGAGCAGACTATGTCAGTCTCATAATAACAAACCTTAAGTGGACCTTCTTAGAATTTAGAAAAAAATCCAAAGTCCTTGCCATTACCCATATGTTCTTGCTACCTTTTCTGACTTCTCTGATACTACCATTAGGTACACTCTGGCCAGCCTGACCTTTGGCATCTGGAAGGAACTATGCCTACTTCTGGTGTGGGGCCTTTTCTCAGGCTTTTCCTCCAACTCTTAGGATGTCTAGCCTTCTCTCGCTTTCCAGGGATTCTCAGATATACTTCACCTGGCCAGCCTGTAGTCCACTATTATGTACCTAGCTCACTTTCTATAGAATATGTGTCTTGATTTATAATTATAAGCATATTTACTTTCTCATGTAACTGTCACACTGAACAAACAGTAAACATCTTTTCTCCCTTTGTCCCTTTGGGTTGCTCATTTGGATAATTCTTCCCTTGTCAATGGATAAAAAATTTGACAGCAACCGTAACTCCTCAATAAGAGGATCTGTGATCATACTCAACTTGGTATCACTGGTATGCCTTGCACACACAGCCCTCCCTTATCGCCTCGATTTACTAGCTGCAGTTTCTCACCCCAACAGAAATTGGAGCTGATGGTTGTATTGGAAAAGGAAGAAGGATGAAAAACATGGGGAGCAGCCTAGACTTAACTGCTTGTTTCTGGGATAAGAGAGCTTCATTCCTCTTGGCCTGGCAGATATTTAAAGCTAACTCTTGGGTACTTTTTTGGTTCTTCAGAGGTCCTACCTAGGAACATTCACTGCAAGGCCATGATTAGACTGAGGCAAGTGAAGCAGGGATGGATCCTGTCCTTTATAGAAATTTTTAACATTTTGTTCATTATTGGTTCTTTGGCATTAATTCAGTATTTTTGAAATACTGCCCTAAATATTATTCATCTGGATTACTGAGTTTTTGGGCTTTGGCATCCCTTAAATCTTGTGCCTGAGATGAGTTACTTTACTTATTTCACTTGTCCCAATCTTGATTCTCTGTACTTGCTGTGACATAGAAAATGCATTTTTCTCTTGCTGGCTGCATACACCTTAACACTTCCACTTTTATAAAGTCTGTGTCATGTAAAATTTATCTTTGGGGTCTTATCTCTCTCTTATATTGCCTTCTAAGGTAGTATGTAGGACACCTCCAGGCTAGGTCTCTCTCCTCTGGCACAACTCTGATGCATAGAATAATCTTATGTTCCTTTACAGGACAAATTCTGGATGAGGAAGCCAATCCCAATACAGTACCAGTTCTTCTTTGTTCTCTTTTAGAAGTAGCTGACAAGCCTGTTTCTGCAATTTGGCTTTCTAGGTTGCAGCTAGACCTCAGTCCATTGTGTTTGAGGGGGTTAACATAAGGAACATGGACACTCAACCCTCCCCCTGCAGCATCTGCTGTTCTGGAGACTCATAGCACAATTCTGTTCAGAAGAACCTTTCCAACAAATCTTTTCCCAATCTCCAACTACATGACACAGACTTTATAAAAGCGGAAGTGTTAAGGTTAGAGCTTTGACTAAATCATTTACTAATTCAGCCTGTGGTCTAAAACTTCCTGTGGAATGCAGCATTTAGCTTACCTTGATATTATAGTTGACCCTTCCAGTCTTCTACCCAGTTACTCTCTCTCTCCCTAGTGAACCATAAACTCCTTGAAGGCAGGGACGGTTTCTGTTTCGATCACTCTTATATCCTCTGCTCCCAGCATAGTACCAATGTAATAGAGTGAATAAGCCCTTTTTCCAGTACTGTTCTAAAGCATATGTAAAAATAAAAGGCTTTTTGGTATATTTTATTATTTTTCAGTAACAGCATATATTCTTACTCTGTAATACTGATGAAGAGTTATGAATGCAGAGTTGATTATGAAAGATGTTGGAAAAGTGTAAGATGAAAGAGATTCAGCAAAGATCAGCAAAAAACATTTAATGAGGAAGTTAAGGCTGGCTGATACTCTCCAAGTCAGAGCATGAAACTCTTAGAAAACAGCGTGGAAGTGGCCAGTTGCAGGTTTTCACTCTATTCTATAATAGCCTCTGCACCCCTCTATCCTGAAATGATAAACCTTATTCTCTGTGGACTTCCTGGATGCAAACCAATCAGGCAACTGTACAAATACTACAAACACCTGCACATTGGAAAAATTTAACAGTGCCAGTACCAAATAGTTCTTTTAGTTTATCTCAAAAATGTTCCCACTTAATCCTCTCTTGGGGACATAGATAAACACTCTGAAGCTAATACAGTCTTAACATAAATTAAAAATAATGCAGAAAAGACATTTCAAAGCATACAATATTTTGTTACCTTTGGATTTCTATTCCCTTTTGTAAGTCTCATTGTTGAAAAGAAAACATTTTCCTATTATTGTTCTGAAGAGGCCAGTAACCTCAGCACTGCACGCTGTGGTAGATTTTTCTCCCTTTTCCTCCCTTGGTAACAACTTAGAAAACCCAGATGCTAAGCTGTAGAAGAGGTTCTCACAAAGCACCTGGCTTCTTGGCAGATATCTCAGGTGGCTGAGCGGGTGGCTGCTTTTCCATCTGAATTTTTTAAAGTTGGTTTTAGATCCAAGACTTACTTCTAAATTTAAACAATCTGGATTCTTGTCATACTGTCACTTAAAAAAAAATTGAAATTGTAGTGGAATTTTATCCAAGTAAAAGTCATATGGTTTATATAAAAGTATAGACTATATTACTTAATAATATAAAATATAAATTGTAATGTATAATATAAATGGTATTTTATTTGATTTTTAGTATAGTTTTATTTCTTTAGGTGACTTGTATCTTCAAAAATATTCCAGGAGTATATTTCCAATAAATCTTTTTTCTCCTAGAATAATCTAAAATATCCACCTTTCTCTAACGCTTTCCCCTTATTTCTAAAAACTGTCTAATTCATAAAGCATCTTAGTAGGAGACCTCGTATTTCAGATTGTTATCTTAATTAGCTGTTGCTTATATCCTACCTCATCTAAAAATGATTTCAGATAAGATTATATAATTTAAAAATGCTTTTTTGTGTATATCCCTCTCCCAATGTGAGAACAGTTTCTATATATCTACACTCTGATTTCTAGGTTTCCCCAGTTGTTTCTAATGTTCTGCACCAATGCTATTTGAAAGGCTTTTTATTAATATCTCCATTGATCTCTAAAATGCCTTGATATTTTTAGTCACTCTTTTTACAATAATTCTGCCTGTTTCCTTTATATCTCATTTATATATAAATTTTTGTTTTTTCCTCTTTACTTTCATATGAACTTCGTTTTTTCTATATCTCTATCCTTATTAGAGTTCAGTAATACTACCCTCTAAAGCCATGCTTAATTTTCTAATGCATGTTTAGGCTTATGCTTTATATGAATAAAGCCATGAAAATGTAAATTTCATAGATGCTTCCCAACATCTCAGTGGCGTATTCCTCACCTATTTCTGTAGTTTTATATTTCAGAGAGCCTAATTCAAGAGGGCTTCAATAACATAAACATATCTGGATAGATGCAATAAAGATATGCTCTCTAATTGCAACAAACTGAAATCTTACACTCTATATAAAGTAAGAAAGAATTCAGTCAAATGGGTATATAACTTCACCACTGAATTTGCCTCTTCCTCCTGTTTATTGTATGTTATCATGTAAATTTGCTACTTATTCTTACTATTAAACATAAACACATATTTATTATTATTTGAGGTATGAGGTAAAATGACAAGCAGAAAAATCCTTCTGGCAATGAATAGAGATGCAAGACAAGAATATTCCCCAAACTGATCAAGGCATAGCTGGGAATAGTGGATCCCAAGAGTAGAAGAAACAGGAAGAAGCACTAATAGAAGTGACAGTGCAGATCCCAAAGGACTGGGCTCACTTTGTGTCTGAAAACTTTCCAGAATGAGTTCTCAGGCTGTGTAACCGCTATCCACCCCAGCTTCAGCAGTTTTTCAGAATGTACTGCACTCAAAATGTTTCAAACAAGGACAAACCCTTATCTGATTGATATGTAGCTGTTTCCAAATGCTCATTTAGTGTACTTTAAATATTTAATCTTAACTTACTTTACTGTCTTTCCTAAAATGCATTCTAAAGCTCAAAACACTGGAGAGTGACCACAGTTGTGAGATTTCATCTTGGATGACATAAACTATAACTGTCATTTGGTTTCCTTAGCTCTGATTGAACTGGTGGCCTACCATCTCTGCTTTCCTCAAATGCACTTAAGTTTTTTCCGGTCACATAATAACTTTGCATAGCTCTTAAGCTAAGAAGTCAGTCCAAGGTTAAACTGTTGCTTAACAGAGAAGAAATAAGAAATTTGATATGAATGTTGTGGGTGACATGGGCATATGATTTCAACAAAGTGACTGGAGATATGTGATATAGATCAATTCTTATTCGAGAATATTTGGGTGTTCTAAGGCAGACTGAAGCAGGTCATGGGAGCTGATTGTCTGTATGCTGCTTTTTGGCCTTCGAGAACAATGTGGATGCCTGTGGTGTGGTTTGCTCTAATCAGGTATGTGAGCACCTGCAGTGACTCTTAAAGCATCACATTTATTCTAGGAAATAACAAGGACAGACAGGAGAAACTTGAAGAAAAGTTAAAAATAAAATGTGAGTAAATAAATCTATAATTTGAAAATACTTATAAATTAATTACCCTTTCTCAGGTCTTCCTGGGATCGGTGGGTTTTGTGAATCCTTAGACACTTACTATGATCTGGAGATTAAGTATATATTTGTATTTGTCTCACAAATTTTTGGTGAATATGGGCATGCATGGTTCTTTTAGAAAAAAGACGTGAAAGAAAATGCAAAGCTGTGCTGTGATAATTCAACTTGGAAAGAATGTTGTCTTACCCAGACGCGCATCAACTGATAACATTCAAAGGAATTTGAGTCCTAAGGAAGAGCTCATTATTTTCCTCTTAGATCTCTTTCCAATTTTATTTGATTTTTTTTCTTTTCAAATCCCTTCATTTCCTTCCCCAGAATTTATCTCTTCCTTATATTTCTTCATTATATTTCTATAGTGTCTTCACTATATTTCTGTGATCTTCCATTTTCTCTCTCTCTTGCTGCCTTCTTTAAATTCAATAGGGAACTCGCATATGTATGTATCTTATTTTCATTGCGCAAATGATAAAAATGATCATTCAGTTTATTTGAATCTAAGTGATATTATAATTCATTTTAAATTATTTATATAATTTTACTAATGTAATTCCAATGGATTTAAAAACATTAATGATTAAATAGATACTCTCTTTGCATTCAGTATTCTTCATAATGTTGTCTCTTCTCTAAGCATTGCTGCCAAATTTTCAACTTTACATTTTTTGTAACTTTATCAAGATATATTTCACAAAGCATAAAATTCACCTATTTAAAGTGTACAGTTCAATGACTTAGTACATTCAGAATTATGCAAAGATCCCTACAACCTAATTTCAAAACGCCAAAATAAACAGAGTATCTTTTAGCAGTCATTCCCATTTGTACTCTTTGCCCTCATCCAATTCCAGCCCCAGACAACTCCCAATTTTTCTGCCTCTGTAAATTTGCCAGTTGGGGCATGTCTTGTGAACGGAATCATGCAACATGATTGGTAGTGTTTTGTGACTTGCTTCTATCACTTAACATTTTCAAGTTTCATCCGTGTTGAAGCATTGTTTCAATCATGCATACATTTTTATAATAATAGCAATAATTCTACATTTAAAAATGTACAAATAGCTTCTCTTTTTTTACAACATTGTATAATTCTGCTCAGTCACATAATAAAGTTCAAAATGATTTAAGTAATACCTTCATTTTTTATATTTTCATTCATGATGAAACAAAATCTACTAACATGTGTTTCCCAATTCTAAAACATTGTTATCTTACTATCTCAATGTGCAATTGTAGAAGGAAAATAGATGAATAGCTGGTATCTTTTTTTCTTTCTGTCCATTACAAAAATTAGTCTGGTGGTGGGGAAAAATGGAAAAGCATATATAGTCTGTTTCTGATGGAATGAATTAGAAGGCAGAGAAATTTCTCCTATTAATTTGTTGTAGCACATAATTCAAATATCAATTGATTAAATCCAGTATTCAGTTACTCAATGAGCATTTATCCATCCTGATGCTCTCATGCAATTAGTTTTGTATGAAATTAACTTTGTGTTGGATGATAAAATGCAAGCTTAAAAATAAACTGTAACAAAGACTCGTTATAAAATACCAGATGCTCTTTTCAGTTTTTGGTTCTGAAATGAATACATGTCAGTCAAGGCCAAGAGGAATTTTCTCCAACTATATCAGATTCATCCAGCTGCATCCCAATAGATGCTTCTTCCATAATGATTTTTCCATTTGGACACAATAATTTTTTTGGTTTGTCCCTACAGTGTGGAGTTATGAAGAGGGATCAGATGTGCCTTCTTTCCCAGGTTTACTGCGTTCTCAAATGTACTGGAACACCACTCCAAAAATAGAAAAGCTTACAAATGTTTTGTACATAGTGGGAAACTGATTGCATTTGCATTTATGGCCAAATCTATCACACCTTTTGGGAGCCACACCCCATTGCTGGTGTAACTGTTGTATCTTCTTCTGGCTCAGGGCTTTGGCCATGTGACTTGCTTTGGCCAATGGGTGATCCAAGAAGAATCTGGAAAAAGCACTTGAGCACTTCTGCTGATACTCTTCCTTCTGCCATCGTGAGAACATGACTGTATGGCCAGGTAGTCTACTGGAGGACGAGACATGTGAGAGAATGCTGACTTGGCACAATCCACCCAGCCATGACTGCACATGACAGCTCACCACTAGATATGTGTGAGCTCATGCAGTGCCACAAGTTCCCAGCCAACCCCAGAATAAAGTTCTGACCCACAGACTCATGGCTTCATAAATAGTTATTGTTTTCCATACATATTTATAGGGTAGCATTATCATGGTAATGGATAGTTAATACATATATGCATTCTCAAAAAATGGTCATTCATACTTATTATTAATGCTGTCACCAGAATACTTCCTAGACTACATAGTAATGCAAGTAGAAGTTGGAGATATTTGTAAGTAGTAATATCTAATTTATCTGTCATCACTGGCAAATAACATGTTGAACTTTGGTGAAGATTTCCCCAGACAATTGAAACTTACCACTTCAAGCAGAAAAACATATTTATTAGCTTAACCATTTTGAAACAAACCTATCACATAATAGCTGGGCTTCAAAATTCATATGCTGAAACCTAATCTCCAGTGTGCTGATATTTTGAGGTGGTACAATTGAGAGGTGATTAGGCCACGGGGGCAGGACCTTATTAAGTGGTTTACAATTGTCTTTATAAAAGACACCCCAGAGAGCTCCTTTGCATCTTCTATTATGTGAGGACAAAATGAGAAGATGGTCATCTATGAGCCAGGAAGCAAGGTATCATTAGATACCAAATCTACTGCCTCTGTGATCTTAGACTTCCAGCCTCCAGAACTGTGAGAAACAAGTGTTTGTGGTTTATAAGCCACCCAGTCTATGACAGTTTGTTAAAGCAGCCCAAACAGACAAAGACAGAGGTCTCTCCAAAATAAGTATCTAGTTTTAAAAATATGTGTACCATTTGAAACAGCAATCCTCATTTCTGGTGCTTTATACTGTTAATATTCATGCATTACACTAAGAAAATACTCATAAAGATAGAGGGAAAGTTTCATCTCCAAGCTTTGTATTAAATACATTAATAATAATAAAAATTAGAAAAGCTTGGCCAAATAAGTCATGGTGCATCTATATAGTAGAATACTGCATTTACTGAAAAACATGTAGATAAAATTAAGGATGCATTAATTGAAAAAAGATTCTATAAAAGATGATATGTAGTACATACACATGCACATATATAGCATGGTACCAATAATATTTTTTAAGTTTGTATGCAATTGCCTAAAAAAAAGACTAGAAGACTTTCTAGTATACTATAAACAGTATTCTGTGTGGAGAGATTATTGGATTTTTGTAGAATCTTTTTTTGTTGCTTTTTCTAAGCTTTCCACTTGCATGCTCTGAAATAAGAGAAAATAGGTGTTAAATGAGGGCTTAGGGTACTCACCTATGAGTAAAGTGCCTGAGTTCTATTGCATGAATGTTATGCCATATCTTTAGTCTGCTCAGATGCTTCTTTATCTCCCTTCCTGATCCTAGCTATGTATTGAGGTTGACAGATAAATTACCACCAAATAGCCTCTACCATTACTCCTGGGTGATTGTACACTGAGTAGCTCTCTTGACATTTTCCATTGCTCCTCTGTATTTCAATAGATATGCCAGTTATAATATAAGCTTCATTATTATTCATCATTTGATAAGCTAAATATTTGAGATATGAAATTTATTAACTCTCTCAAATTTAATGCCCTCACGGGCCAAGGAGGTTATGCAAAATAAGTAAATAAGATTAGCCAACAGCCAGGTGCAAAGGGAACAGCTACTCGCCATCAACTGATTATTGGCAAAAAGCAACAAGGGACTTGTGGTGCCCGCTCCAGTGATTTTTCAAGAGAAGCTAGAATTTCAACTTTTAAAATTATCTCTCTATTTTTATATCCTATTAATGCAAACATTAAAAAGTTTAAAAATCACTGCAATATGACTGCAAGTTGCATGTGTCCTGTAAACGGCCAGTTTGTGATTTCGTATGTTCAGACACACACATGTCAAATTTGAGGCACCTACAAGGAAAACATTCTAATATTAATACCAATAATTTTGCAGTGAATAATCAATCCATTTAGTAAATAAACATCTAGGTGTAATGTGACTGCAGTTGTCGAGGTGAATGGGATGACAAACATACAAGCCAGTGTTTTTCAGTTGTGCACCCAGGATCTTCAAGTGAATCACTTGAATTTTCTTGTATAGGAGCAATGTCAAAATTTGTAATCCTCAATGTGTATAATTTTCTACTTCCAAAACAAAGGGCCATTCCAAAGGACCCTTTCCAAAGGGAAAGAAAACATCACAGGAATCTGAGCAAACGATGGCCTGACTTAGGCTCATTAGATGTAAGGCTCTGTGCAATGTGAGTTTCTGTCCCAGAGCAGGGATAGTTTTTCCCCAGTGATCTCTAAGGTTGAGAGTAAGTGTGACAGGGACACCCAAACTGCTTGGACAGCAGGCAGTCCAAGTTATTGGATGCCTTGGATGCTGGTTATTTATAGGAATTGTCTGGTAATGAAGGGTGACAAATACCTGGGAACTTTAGGCTTTTGGGGAAATTACAGGTCCTCTTATAGGGAGTAAGAAGCCACTGATTCTATGGAAAGCTAAGTTCAGGAGCAACCCCTACCATGGAGAAAAAGGGTGTTATCAATCCCATTTAGGTTTCCCTGGAAGAGGGGGAAGTTGATACCATTATTCAAGCTGCTCAGCCTGAGATTCCAGGGCCACTTGGGGACAATTCCCATTGCACTACCATCCACAAACAGACACCATGCTGCAGCAGGTAGGGTTGGCGGGGCGGATGGGGGGATGCAGACTGGAATCTATTGCAACTTAAGGAAAATGTGAACTATCCCTGTGGCTTGGTAACATGTCCATCAAGCAATTTAACCAGCATTCACATGAATTAGTCCTGGAAGGGATCCACAGACCATACTTTGAGAAACCTTAGTGTGTGTGTGTGTGTGTGTGTGTGTGTGTGTGTGTATCATATACATACACGTTCAATAGACTGATGCAATCTGTAGATTCAAACATCTGTATCTACTTATTCACATCTGTATCTATCTGTAAATCATTGTGTTTTCCTAAGAGGCCATAACACTACCATGTCCTATTCTAGAACTTTGCCACTTTCTTAGAAGGGAATCAGCCTAATTCCCCCTCCTTAATTCTGAGTGGGATTGTGACTTATTCATAACCAATAGAATGTGGTGGAAATGATGCTGAGTAACTTCTGATGCTTGTCAAAAAAGCCGATATGGGTTTGGCCTTGGGGGCCTGACACCGCAGTGCTGGAGCAAAAGTCTCCAGGTAAGCAGTGCCAGTGCCCTGAGGCCACCATATTGTGAAAGTCAAACTGGTCCACGTGGACAGACCACATGAAGAATCTCTGTGGCGGAGAGGGAGATGCCCTGCCAACCCTGAGCTGTTCCAGTTGCAGCCACCATCTGACCACCTGCATGAGCCTCTAAGCAAGGAATAACCATCTAGGCATGTTCTTCCCAAATTTCTGACCCAGAGAAATTGTGAGAGAAGAAAAAATGATTGTGGTTGATTTAGCCACAAATTTTTGAATGTTTTTTTTTATGCAGTGATGTAACAGAAATCATTCGATCAGCCCCTTCTTCAAAGAGAATCTTCAAAATGGGAGAAGTTCTAATTTAAATGAGATGGAGCTCTTAGGGCCGTCTTCTTGCCTTTCTCTCTTGTACTCAAGGCACTTCAGTATATCCCCAAGATGGTGTGGAGCAGTTTATGGTCAAATGACATTTTTGAAGACAAGGTAAGAAATGTCTGGAATCTCTACCACCCATAAATAAGTCCCCGTGAAAGAAGAAGAGTGAGGAAAACGTGATCCCAATGTACGCTTATTCAGAAGGTTGAGAGGCAATTGGCTTTTCCTCCTGAATAACATGCAGGGGTCACTGCATCTGCCAGCAATACTGATGTGGAAAGCAAAACAAATACCATCTAATCCACTGCAGTTCAGATGATGAGAATTAGGGATGAGCTCTGACCTAGACTTGGCCAAGGTTTCCCAGGCCTTGAAAAACATCTCAGGTCACGGGGAAACTGAACCACACAGATAAATTAAATGCGTATTTGGGGAAAAGTTAATCAGTACTTGTAGAACAGGGCACATTTACTTTACCAACTTGACTGTCAATCACAAATCCGTCCTTTCCAAACCCTGGGCAGAAGAATCGAGTGCCACACAGCAGACAGAAGACTTGCCCTGATTCCACAGTGGCTAGAATGAGTATCTTTGCAGTGACTTCACTTGTCCTTTATGTTACTGTACCTACCAAATCCATCATAATTCTGTGTCAGGAGACAGAAAATGTGCCCTGGATCCCTGTCTCCTTCCTCCTAGGAGTTTTCAATTTGGAAAGTTGGAAAAAGATCATCATTAAGAGAGGTAACTCTGACGTCCTAAGCAACTTTGCCTCCGAGCCCTTAGTTTTCTCATCTTTGAAATGGAGTTGTCATGAGGATTAAATACAATGAAGTGCTTAGGTAACAGGTCTGGTAAAAGTTCTCAGCTAGTTCATGTTGCAATGTTTTGATGAAGAATGTGTGCAGTCATTCTGTGCTGCTGCTGAAACTAGGTAGAGCTGGTGCCCTTACAAGCCTACTTTTATGAAGAGTTTGAAAGAATTGGTAAGAGTAGGCACTTGAAGGTCAAGGAAGGCTGAGGGAGTGTGACCAAAGCTAGAGGAAAGAACAGAGCAGAATCCCGTTCATTTCTGTCTCCCCACTCCTGTGTGTACAGCCTGGATGGTCTTTATAGTGGAGGGTAGGGCTGGAGTGAGCTGGGAGGACACTGCTTCTAAACTGGGTTTTGCCTTCTGTCCAGGAAACTAACCTGGGTGATACTGAATCTCCGCCCATGAGTCTCAGTCAAGAGGATTTCCACTGAGGTTTAAACTCTGAACAGATTGAAGTTGGAAGACCTTCCTGAATGCAAATGAGAGTGGTACTGAGAACCAAAATGTGCTGACTCGGGTTTATGACGTTCAAGTCAGTTGACCTGGAAGCTCTGGTATGAGAAGAGGTGGAACTCTAATGTGCAAAGTGGTCATTTTCAAGGCATGTGCCATTTGGAGTCAGTCTTTGTTAGTGAGAGTCTTACCCATCCCTTTTCTGTTGACAAAAGTATTTGGGCCATGGCTGGCAATAAGGAATGATAATAATGCTTATAAAAAGTCACTTTTCATTTGGTGTCGCATCCCACATTGAACGATGCAGTGTCATATCCATTATCGTATTTGATCCTTGAAGCAATTCAGTGAACTAGAAAAATTACAGCAGCCTGAGCTTAGGCCTGTTCTTAAAGGACCCTTGGTTGCTGGCATTCACTGAGAGTGCTCCTATTCCCATATGTAAAATGACTTCCTTTCTGTCCTCAGTGTACATGCTCTGCCATTTAAATTAGATTTTTTTTGTAATTCATTTGTCTTTTTAAAATCTCCCCATCCTCCAGCCCTTTGCATCTTGTTCTAATATCTCTCTAGCATTAGTAAAACTAATTATTGAGAAGAAATGCACATTTCAGACTAGATTTTTGGCTGAATTTCTGTTGGAAATGGTCCCTATAACAGGTGTTAACATAGTAATTTACTCTTTTCTTTATTTCCTTTCCTGTTTTCTTCCTTTCTTTTTTCCATCTCTTCTTCCTTCCTTCCTTCTGTTGCTAGGAAAAAAGTGTGTGTGTGGGGGGGGGGGGGCTGGAGGAGGGTAGAGATGAAGGATAAGGAAGAGGATGGATTGAATTAATCAAAATAAAGAAAATAATAAAGTTTCAAAAGAGATCCCTTAGAGGTTGAAGGCAGGATCTATTCACATTAGGTGTGAATTTATAGTAGCTATGATGTTATGGGACATGTTTCTTTTTGGTGAAACAATGTTCTTAGGCTCTGATGATGCTGCTTAAACTATTTGACTATATATACTGAAAGCTAAAGTCAGTGATCACTGATCATTCTTTTCAGCAATTTTCTGCTTTGGAAATGTATTCTCTTCCTAGTTTTAGTTGTTAACATTTATCAGGTGAATTAACATTCTCCAGTGTGTGTGTGATAAATATTGCACTGCAATTATCATGATCCTTTCCCTAAATGATTCTGCCTTGTATTTCAAGATCTCTATTTTGCCAGATGGTATTGAGATCACTAATACAGCAATCAGGAGTTCCCATATATGCAGACATGTAACCATCAGAGATGGGTGTTAACAGAGTGAGAAGTATATTTTTTATACTTGAGAATTTTAGGATTCTTAGTGAGATGCATGTTTTATATATGATATAATATAAACGTCTTTTAAAAAAGTAAAAGGTTAAATGCAAACCTGCCCCAAATCATTATTGTAATAATAATAACAACAATAGTTGAACACATGGGAAATTTTCCAAATAATACCTAACATATGGTAGAAACATAAACCTATTTGACACTTATAAAAATTTGATTTAGACAGAATTTACCAAATATTTTGATAGAGGAGAGGCCATTTAATGTTGTGAGTAAAAGCTTAGACTGTGGAATCAGAGCTGGATTTGACTCTTGCTTCTGAAGCCTTCTAGCTAAACTTTGCAGACCTGCTTTTCCCATCCCATACAATGGGGACAAAATTAGTAACTAACAAGGTTGCTGAAATTATAAAATAAGATCAAATGTGCAGTCCTTAGCATAGTGTTCAGTATAAAGTCATGGTTCAGTAAATGGTGTTGTTGATATTGTATTACTTATTAATAGTAATATCAATTCAGTTCTATTAACCAATACTTGGTATGTGTCAGATATTCTGGAATATATGTATTTTTTTCTCATAGACTTTCTAAAAGCAGAATTTGATCTGTATTTTTAAGTTTATTTGTTTGTTAAGTACTTATTGAGTAACTGCCATGTGCTGGATACCTTGTTAGAAGTTAGGTTTAAAATGATGAGCTAAGCAAAGTCTTCTTCATGGAGCTTGTGGGCACTATGACAAATAGATAACAAACAAGCAAACTAAGAAATCCACATTTGTTTGTTTAGCGACTGGGTGCTTATCAGGCATTCATGTCTTAAGTCAGACTCAGAGCATTTGTCCTGAGATATGGAACAGTGTGGGGAATCATCAGGAGGCATGAATCTAGAAACTTCACTGCTTCACTTGGGAGCTTCGGGCTCTAAGACATTGACTACACACTGCAGGTTATGCCATTCCCTCCGTTTCACAAAACACAACTGCGGAACACGTGTGTCTGTGCATGACGTTCAAATCACACCATCAGCGCTCAGCAAATAATATACCAAGAATACGTAGGTTAGGGGTCATTTTTACAAAGGACCATAGTTCAAGAATGTTCAATATCTCTAAGGCATGCTGAATATGGACAGTGATAAAACAAGTCTGTTTTCCTACTTTCATTTATTTTCTGATCAAACAAAATACGCATCCCCACCCCACACGTCTACTTAAATCTTAACATTCAAAGTCTTGGTGAACTAAGAGAGAATTCTTAAAAAGATAGCCTCTGGAGTGCCAGTGCCGGACTGCAGGAGGGCTTTGGTTCCTGTTGATCTAGGCTTATTTAGTAAATACACATGGAGACCCTTTCTGGGCACGACATTCATGGAGGCTTCCTCCCAGAGCCCGGGGCCTCGGAGCTAAAGTCAAGCCTCTTCCAAGGCCGTGGGTGCTCACTTCAAAAGAGCCTGATAAAAGCACTCAGAAGGAAGGAAAAAAGTTTTCCTCTTGGCTTTCAATAGTGAATTACAAACTGGCATTCTCCCCTTCCATTCTTAAAACTCGAAGGGTGGTACAGGCAGCGATGCTGACAGTGTGCATTCGCAGATGCCACCATATGGGTCTCGAAAAACTAGTTGCACTGATGAGTCCCTGCACATGTAGGAGACAGTTTGCATTGTTGGCCTCGTCCCTGCACAGAAACAAGCACAGCTTAGCAAGGCTGAGCAGATGGAACCAGATCTGGTGCCAGGGAAGCAGTGAATTAAAGGTTATACCCACCAGGTTTGATGCGGTGCCAGTTTGAATTGGTACAGAAGCTTCAGCCCACCTGCTTATTGGCCTCATGACATCTGGCATCTTTTTATTTTATTTTTTTTTAATTTGGACTGAATTGAAGGCAGCAAGGAAAAATGTCATTTTAAAAGCCAGTTACAAGTCAATAGGTTTAAACTCTCAACAAAAAAAGGCCTACAGGCCCTCTGCATTGTTTTATATTAATGATTTTTATAAAACCTTGGGGAAATTACACAGTGATGTGCTGAATTCTGTTGCAGTTTATAGCATCACATAATGGAGAGGGTGGACTGCTAAAAACTGGCTAAAAGTTGCTAAATAGTGACAACAGAAAAAGATGATTATCTGTAGCCTATATATTGTAATTAGGAATCAGGGAGGAAAATAAACTTGTTTCTGTTTACTCGACTGATTTCACTTTGTAATAATGAGAAAACATTGTGGCATTTCACATGGAAACACACTCTCAAAGGTGTTTTTCACCTTTATATTGTTCCTGTAAAGTTCTTTTTTTTAGCGGTGTATTTAGTTACGCTGTACTTCATCTGTAATCCCCACTTGCTTTGCACATACTCATATACTGTATACACAAATATGCAACGTACCCAGCCCCAGGGTAGCAGTGTGTGCATACTGAAACCTGTTTGTATATCTCCTCCATTTGGGATTTTCATGCCTGCTCCCTGGGTGTGAAATGAAAGCGTTCAGTGGAGTTGCACTCCAAGGTGATTAGCTTTGTAACTCTCTCTTTTGATTTAAAGTGTGTACAAGGCCTGGCTTATAGCATCCACAATTTATTGACTTTAAATTGAATTTGACTGAAATTGTATCGAGCCTTGAATCAGCATTCTAGATGTAAAATAAATTATCAGTAAATAAATGTATATTAAATGTCTAAAATGCCATCAACTTTTCATCCCACAAATGTCATGTACCATGATTAATACTTGCTTTTTTTCCCATTGGAATTGGCTTGATTTTTTTTTTCTTTTAGTGACTATAATAGCTATGAAGCTTTAAGGTAGTGTAGCCTCTTCCTTTCTGAAAAAAAATTTAGAGACGAAACACTCAGAAAAAGAAGTAGGAAGTGCTTCTAGATTGTGCTCAATGAATTTGGAGGGAGAAAGATGAGAACCAAGTACAGCCATAGTTGTGAACCGAAAGAGACTGGGAAGCCAATAAATCATTCTGTTTTGAACTCTGGAGACTGTCTGCAGACAGAGACAGTGAAGAACTGTTAATACCTCTATAGCCCTAGGAATATGTGAGAGAAATGGTAGGTGTCTGATAGAGAAGACTGCATCTGTTTCTTTAGTTCTGGGTAAAATCTGGAAACCTACTGTCTGTTTTGAAACCTTTAACTGAATATTGTAATAATAGTAATATGATAGTAATAGTAATACAATAATAGTAACAGTAGCAATGTCTTCTCAATATTAAAACTATTAAGAAACAAGCACAGCTTAGCAAGAAAATAATTTTAAAATATTAAAATGTTATTGTTAATATTAAAATAGCAATTAACTTCTAATTCTGAATTGCATGAATCATAACAATATCTTTTTCCAGTGGCAAATCCAGGTTAAGAACTATTTCCCAGGAGAGGAAAAGAACTATTTCCCAGGAGAGGAAAATAACTATGGAAAAAATAATTAAACAAAACTAAGGAACAAGGTTGGAAATGATGGGGTTTATACAAACGCATTTGTGGTTATCAGAAATCTGTAGGTTCATCTTAAGTTTAAGAAGGGGAAAGAAATCTCAGATTGATTTGATCTAATTAAAGGGTATATCAGTCAACATTTCACACTAGAATAAAGATGGAAAGAATAAAACCACCCATATTGCAGAGACTTCCCAACCTTGGGGCCACTTAAAGCTTTCTCCTGTTCATGAAACTCATTTATATTTGATACTTCTTCATAACTCTATTAGACTGGAATTTCTTTCACAAGCTTCTAAGGTATTCTTCTCTAATAATGCTTCTTTATTATGACTATCCAGAGATATCTTACTGTTGTCACAGTCAAAATTTATACATTATTCAGGGTTGTTATAAATAATTCTTGTTAAAGACCAGGTACTAAATTGCTACCTCATAGTCATTGTAGCAAAAGGATCTGTTTCAAAGTTCTCTAGATAAATAGGTAGCCCAGAATATTCAGGGGAAATAAAGGAAATATGTTCTGTTTCTTCAACTGAGCAGTTTTAATGAGGCAATGGTTTTTTAAAAAAAGAATCCCCAGTGAGAGATGCACTGGAAGTTGTAAAGTTGTAATCACAACACGATGATATCCAAGCAGAATTTTTTTGCAATGTATCAGAAAACATTGCCTTCTGGGCTATCTATAATATGTTGCTAAGTACTCTTTTCTCAATATACTTGTAATCTAATACTCATTGTAAACAGACACAAGAACTGGTAAAAATGGGTCTGAAAAGTAAGTGAAGAGGTCAGTGAATTAACTGGGAGGAAAGATATTAAGAATTCTCTCAGCAAACCAAATTGTGGATTTTATATTCATCTTTGTACAGATATATTAATTATCTGTGTATAAAATAACCAACCTGAAGTCCAGTTTAATGCTCATGTCTCAAGTTTTCAGAAATTAAGTTTTATTTTCCTACCCATGAAAATGGGCATTTCTGAAATGTCCTAGTTATATTCTGATATCTCAATATATTTTATGTTGCTTCTATTCTTCCTTAACATCCATAATACATGGGAACTGTTAATCAGATCAATCAATAAATATACATCTTCCAATTTTTTCTTTCTTCAAAATATCTAATTTTTTAGTTCAACTCTTTGTGGAAATCGTATCTCTTAAATTTCCAGTCTCTAAAATACTACCCATGTATCTATTTGGGATTTCTTTATGGAGAAGAGGTAATCCATTTTGTTATTAACAGCATTGATTTTGAATATTTATCATCAAAGTTTCACTCTGGGTGCTTCAAAAAATAAATTCAGAAAATCTATAATTTATCCTTAAGCTAATGAAATAAAAGATAAAATTCCTGAAGACTCAATTTACATGGACTCTGCATTGAGAAAAATTATCTCATAGATTTAGCTCAGGAAATCTTGATCTCTAGCTACTAGCAACATTAATGGATATTTTTGCATTGCCTAAAATGTGGTTATACCACAGAGTAAGGTAAAATACAGTTTCTGGCCTGAAAATAGGAATTCAAAATATTTGTTTAATGGATTTATGAACCATGTAATGAATCATTCATTATTTCTGTCATTCAGTAGTATTGACAGACACATATTATGAAAGTGGCTAAGAGCACAGATTCTGGAACCAAGATTGCCTGGGTTTAAATTGTCTCTGCCTGTTGCCAGCTGTGTGTCAAGGCAAGTTCCTTAACCTCACAGTGCCTCAGTTTCCTCTGCTGTAAAATGGAGAAACTGTAACTGCTACTAATACCAAATTTGTAATGCTTTATGAGGGATAAAATATCAAGAATTTATACCAATGCTAGGTACATTATAAGTGTCTTTTAATTATTTGATCCATAATTAGATGAGTAAAGATAGATTGAGGATAAAATTCCCAGCACAGAGAACAGAGCAAGGCAAGGCCTTTGTTCCCAATGTGCTAAAAATATTCAGATATTCTTCTAGTGTGGAAATGCCTCACATGCACAAATCAACTTTTAATGTGAATGAAAAGTTTAGGTTTGGAGATTGAGAAGATGGAATTTACCATATTGACAATCAGCACCTCTTCAAATTAACGTAGCTTCTCTTTATTCCTATAGGCAATACCATAAAGTCACTGAGATGTGTGTTCATCATTCCAAGTATCTTCTTCCTTTGAAATGATTCTTTTTTCATTTAAGGGAGAAATAATCTAATGTCAGCTTTGCACATGTTTTAGTTGATATTCTAATTAAATGTGTATGTGTGAGTGTTTTCTGCTGTGTCTCTTCAACCAGTCATGGTTAGATTTTTAAGCCTTTTTCAGTAATAATAAAATGAAATCATTTTTTCCCTTCAAAACTAACTTTCAGTTAGTGCCAGACAGATACAAGATTTGGAGGTGGAGCAAGTAGGACCCTGAAGACTTAATATATGAACTATGTGCTCCACATCCTATCATCCCAAACATCTACTGATTCTAAACCAGCAGTGCTTTTCCATTTCTATCTGCATCCCCAGCACTACTGCCTTAGTTCAGATCAACATCATTTATGGCCAGAAATACTGGTTCCTTCCTTGCTTCCTAGCTTGTTTGTTTGTCCCCTATATCCCAAACCTGTTGCCCATGAGACTAGCCTGGTTGAACTCTGTCTCTGACAATGTTGATTCAGTATGCTTCTGATGAACTCAGGGATTAACCCCAGGAATTTTGTTGGAGCTACTCTGTGGGCCAATGTTAGACAGCCACCTACCAGAAGAAAAAGGCAAGGTACACAAACCCTCTTTGGATTTCCCTCACCTGTCTCTCTCCATTCCCACACACCCACTCTCCTCCAGTTGGAGTTCCTTCCTTCATGCCTTGCAGGTGTTTCACTCCTGGTCCAGTAGACACCACCACTTTGTGACCCTTGGTGATTGCTCTGGAACAATTGGTACCTTCATCTGGAGTGTTCTCAGAACATTCTACCTTCACTACATTTCATGCTTCTTACTTTCATAATTACTAGAATATGTAATACTGGAATAATGGCACTAAAATATTCACAGCTTAATTGGGCAAAATAATTTAATGCAATAAATACCAATTTTTACCTATGTCTATTGGAGAACATTAGAGATGGCCCCAATGCATAACACCAATGTTTCCTCTCCTTCCAACTTTCTTACAACCCACCTGCCATAGCACTTTACTCTTCCAAACTCCCTGGAGAGTCCTTGACGAAAATACTTGACTTTTATCCTTTTCATCCATCCCTTTTCCTCCTGATTTTGTAGTCTGAAAGTTTCAGAGAACAATAATATTTTCCTTTGAGACTGAGAAGAGCCTAGAACCTAACTGTAGCTGTCTTTAGCATACAGGAGCTGTTCCTAGCGGTTATGGAGAAAGGAGATTTGGCAACAGTCATAAAAACCTGCCTCTCCCATTTTATCTTGAGCTCTTTAAGATCAACATTGATGTCTTAGTCATTTTTGATTTCTCTATACAAATACAGATCTCAAAACATATTAAAATATTAGTTGACCAGTATGTTTTTTAATTGAAGTGTAGTTGATGTACAATATTGATATTAGGTATAAAACAGTAATTAATTAAATAATTAAATTAAGTAAATAATTAAATACATTAGCATAGTTACCAACTGTCACAATACAAAGTAATTGTAATATTATTGACTGTATTCCCTATGCTGTCCTTTTCATCCCTGTGACTTATTTATTTTATAACTAGAAGTTTATACCTCTTTATCCCCTTTACCTATTTTACCAGTCCCTTCTCTCCTCTATGGCAATCACAAGTTTGTTCTCCATGTTTATAAGTCTATTTCTGTACTGCTTGTTTGTTTTGTTTTTAGATTTCATATATAAATGAAATCATATGGTATTTGTCTTTCTCTGACATCCATTTGTCTTAATACCATCTAGGCCCATCCATGTTGTTGCAAATGGCAATATTTCATATTTTATGGCTGAGTAATATGCCATTGTGTATAAATGTACCACATCTGCTTTAGCCACTCATCTATCAATAGACACAGGTTGCTTCCATATCTTGGCTATTATAAATGCTGCAATAAACATAGTGGAACATGTATCTTTGAATTAATGATGTTTCTTTTGGTTAAATTCCCAGAAGTAGAATTACAGAATTACAAAAAAATGGATGGCATTTCTATTTTTAACATTTTTGAGGAACTCCATACTGTTTTCCATACTGGTTGCATTAATTTACATTCCTACCAGCTGTGTGTGATATCCTCAACATCTTCACCAGCACTTGTTATTTCTTGTCTTTTGGTAACAGCCTTCTGTCTGGTATGAGGTGACATCTCACTGTGATTTTGATTTGTATTTCTCTGATGATTAGTGATATTGAGCATCTTTTAATGTGTCTGCTGGTCATCTGTATGTCTTTTTTGGAAAAATGTCTTTTTAGGACTTCTGCCCATTTTTTAATTGGATTATTTGTTTTTTGGTGTTGAGTTGTATGAGTTCTTTATATATTTTGGATATTAACCCCTTGTCAGATATATCATTTACAAATATATTCTCCCATACAATAGGTTGCCTCTTCATCTTGTTGATCATTTTTGAATATATAATACTTGTTTATCAGAATTGCACTAAGGAAAATCTAGCATATACTTTAGGGTCATATAGAATAACTAAGATCAGAAGTTATTTTGTCACTTCTTTACTGTAATTTTCTACTCTTACTGTCACCATCTAAGGAAAAATTTCCTATTTCCCTGTGTTCTAATTGCTGTAATTATGTAACAGATTACTCCAAACTTTGTGATGTAAACAATTATGTATTATGCTTGCAGATTCTTTCAGATAGGTATTCAGGGAACACTTGACAGGGCAATTCTCACTGGGGTTATATGGTTGAGGTTAGAGGGCTGCTGTCATCCTAAGACTGGACCGGGGTGAGGGTTAACTTTCCTGGGGCTCTTGGGTGAATGCCTGTGCAGAAGGTGGCTTGGGTTCCTCACAACATGGAGCATGTGACCTAACAAGCCAAGCAGAAGCTGCAGTGCCTTTTATGACCTAGCCTCGGAAGTCGTACACTGTCACTCCTGCCCTGTTCTAGTGATCACACAGGATGAGTCTTGATTCATTCTGAGACAGGACTACACAAGGTTACAGATACTGGAGGTATGGATATTTAGGGGTCATCTTGATGACTGGCTACCCACTGAATGTCCACTCTTTCCTACAAGAGGAATTGTGGACTAGCGTCATTACTGTTATTGCTGTAAGGTTTAAAGAGCATGAGGTACTGAAAAACACAACACTTTATAACTGGAAAAGATCAAAAGATTATAGTCTATCTCAGGTATCCTTAAATCATACCTCTAGAAATGGTTTTAGGGATTAGCTAATTCAACCGTTCAGTTCACAGATAAGAAAAGAGAGGCTCAGGAAGGATATCTGTGGCAGAGCTGAGGCAAGGGGTTAGACTGCTGAATCCCCAGGCTGATAAATGATCAAACAAAGCAAGCAAACAAATAAACAAAATTCTGTGGGAAAATCTGAGAAGGAAAACAGTAAACATTTTCTTTTAATGTAAACCTAATCAAATTTTAGTCTGTGATATAAATTGCATAATTTTTATGCCTACCATGCAGTGCAGCATGGTTTTGCTTATTGGTTAAGTGGGCTGTGCAATAATTTGTGTGGGTTTTGTTTTTACATAACATTATGTTATATTGACATGTTCCTAATTGTGCAAATTTACTGATCATACAATGTGGTCTCTTGCTCACAAATTAGAAATAAACATTATCTACACACTTATTTCTTAAGAATTATAAAACTATTAAAACTCCACCCTTTAAACTTAGATATAGAGTAATGGAGATGATTTTTTAATTCACTGAATAAATTAATCTTTAACTTTAAGCAAAACCTTAGAAAGCACTTAACTAGAAAGCAAAATGTGCAAAATAAAATGTACTGAATTCTATTTTTCATTGACAAGAAATTAAGTCCAGATAAATGTTATTTATGGTGTAGTTTCTTTCAGTAATGAAGTTCTTTTACCTACTCTAATGGTCACAAACAGATCTATTTTTAAATGATAGCCATTCCTTTGTTATTTTGACAACTTGAGCTGAATATCACAAGTTACAGAGTGCAACAGTTTTATAGACTTTCTTTGCAATTGGAATACAAGACAAATAAAAGTAGACATAAAAAGGGTCATTTGATTTTGAAAGTTTTACTGCTGCCTTTACAGATTGGCATACATAGGGATAGATGTCCTGGACCTTGCATTCGTTCTGCCATATATTTTGCTTTGGGTCTTTAAGAGGATAAGATATGGCAAGGGAGAAATATAAATTTTCAGTCTGTTTTTTCTTTGGAGAAAAATACACCTTATTTCTACGACCTAGGAGAGCACTGCACTGGAATGAGGCAATGTGCCAATGCTGAGGTGTAACTCTATGCAGTGTTTGGGTTTAACCCCAGGATAGGAGTAGTCCGATGGTTTTCCACATTTTATCCACATGTCCAAGTGTTTCTCCATGAAGTTTTCATTTTTAGTTTTTCAGACTAAAATATGTCTAGCCACTTAATTATTTAATCTGTTGTTTCATTTGAGATACACGCAGATGATTTTAAATATTATTTCATGTAGTTACAACCCTAATAATGAGCTATTGTTACTAGCTACTTAGCTAAATGGTAAATCTAGCAGGAACTATGCTGAGTCCAATGTGAATAATCATTTAATTCTAGTTTATTTATTATCCTTGTATTTAAAATCATTTTACTTAAAATACTAAAATTATACTTTACATATCTATTATTTAATGGCCCATGCTGCTGTGTCCTAGTCTCCTGTATTATGCATGCAAGCCACCCGCTGAGTTTTCTCTGTGTAATTGAAGGCCCACCACACACTCCTTCTAAGGCCATGGTACCTGTCAAAAAATATGAGTATTTGCAGGGCAAAAGAAATGATAAAAAGAAGAATTAGCAAGTTTAAGTTAAATTCCTATTTTAGTTAAGGCCTGTGATAAGACAGTCTTAGAATTGATGTTTTCTAAAATTTATAATGGGTAATGGAAAAAAATAAATATTAGGACAAGTAATATTTAGGTAAAATTTCTCAGGAAAAAAGTACCCATCCAACAGAAAACCTAAAATTACGTTATATGTATGTGTGTATATATATATATATATCCTTTATATCCTTGAAATTCTAATGTAAACTTTAGTTTTGCCTCTGATTTTAAGTCTTTGTTTCTTTTTTACTTTATTACTTTGTTATGTGAACCGCTTATCAGCACTTCGATACCAGTTTTTTAAAATGTAGAAGTGGTTTTTTTGTTGTAAATGTTTCTTGTTTTTTTGTTTTGTTGTCTGTAATACTGGTATGCATTTTGTAAAATCTCCAAATGCCCTCTCCATCCCTCTTGTTTGTGCCTAATTTCTCTCCTTCCACATTTGCTTTGGCTTACGAAGTTGTTCCTGCCCAGTAAGTCACTCGAAATGAGAACATTCACTTTTATGCATGGAAGCTACACTGGGAGAGAATGGGGTGGAGGGGAGGGAGGAGTCAGGTGGAAGGAAATAGCTAACAGGTCGTGCTGTCATGCACGAGGCTCTGACAATCGTTAAATGTTAGCTTTTCACCAAAGATGCCAGTGGACCAAAGATTGCAATGATTTTCTCAAAAGTCCTGTTTCTTGGCTTAACACCTTCTTCTCAACATTAGACTATTTAGACTGTTCACCTAACCAACAGTCTAGTTGATCCTCATTTAAAAGCCCCATTATCAAGATATGCTAGAGGGCCATTTAATAATAGATGACAGCAAATATAAGACAGACAAAATTAAAATTGCAAGAGTACTGAATACCCTGTAGTGACTTTTAAGTTCTTTACAGTTTCTAGTGGACAAAATAACTTGTCCATTTTGGCGCTTCCAACAGTTTTCCATGGATCATGCTGTTCCAGAAATGTCTCTCTCACCTTCTTCTGGTGGGCCTTGCAGTCTGGTCAAACTCCAGAGAGTCTGACAGGCAAACAGATTTGGGTCCTGAAAAGAGTGCCTTCCTTCGAGCTAGAAATCTTGGGTGTAAGCCTGAGCTTCAAAAATTACTGTGTGAGGGTATGAACACAGCCCTTGAACACTCTGATTCTGTTTTAGATTTGTGTAAAAACTGGATAATAGTAGTACTAACAATAAAATTATCTTTCTGTCCTCCCTATTTACAAGATTTTGAGAGTAATAATAATAATAATAAAGCTATAATAATAATAATGGTAATACTAATAAGTAGGCTAAGGTTTACCAAGGCAATTCATCATCCCTGAAGCACCAGCCAACACAGGCACAGTTCCCTGGCCTGTCACTCTAGCCAGCATTGCCCACCACTCTGTGGTATTTATATAAAAGGCTGGGAAAATACCCACTAGAAAATAAGCTTCTCTAAGTCAGGGCCTATGTTTTATTTATTCTTGGTGCTATTCAGCTAGCTCATTGCCAAGCATTTAATAGATGATCAATAATGTTTGCTTAATAGACAGCTAAATGAATATGATAGATAAACTTGTGAAAGGCACATTAGTTTTGCATTCTACTGTCTCCAGAGGTAAAGCTAGACTAGTAATTGGATGTTGTAGGAAGACAGATACAAGCCCCATATAAGAAAGATGAAAATTAAACCTTAGAGAAATCCAAAAATAGAACAGGATACCTTTTAAACAATGTCTTTGCTATCACTGAATTTTTCTTAACAGAAGTATGGTATTCTTCAAGAAAAACAAGGCGATTCTGTAATACCAAACAATAACAAAATTCAGGGACTGCAAACTTAACCAGTTATGCTCTGTATCCATCAGGAGTTGGTAGGGATGTTTTGACTATTTGAGTCACCCAAACCAAGGCCAATAGAACAATCATCACCTTGAATGTCGCTAATCATCATGGCTGAGGGACAAGGTATGTGCTATAAAGGTTTTTAAGTGGGTAATTAAAGGCTGCAGCCTGATGTGACATGTTACTTCCACTCCCAGCTCCTTGGCCCCAAGCATAAGGCAGTCAAGAAGTGCAATCCTACAGTGAACCCAGAAAATGACAGGATTAATGAGCACTATATCCAATCACTTAATAGGGCTGTTGTAAAGAGAATTTAATAGGAGTACTACAAGGGAGACTGAACTAAGAGGAGGTCAATCCCTGATTGGGTGATTCTGCAAATGTACTTGTTTTCCCAATCCCCATCTGCAAAGTCTGCAAGATTCATTTTCATTTAGCAAATCTCACATATGGTGCACTTGTACTATGGCTTCTTCCAGGCCAGTAAGTTCTAAATACATCTATGCCCAACTGCTATCTGTAATTATTAACTCTATTTTAATTGACTTGCATTTGTATTTGCCACCCTTTTCTGGGTTGTTTGCTGTTTGGGGGGCTTTATCCAGTACTAACTATTATTCTATGATGATTCCACAGCTTTCACTGTAGAAATGTCCACCAGTGCTTCACAAACAAATCAATTTTCTCTTTTGAATAAGCATACTTTAGGGCAGCTTCAGTGACCATAATGAGAAATAGTTCTTGGAAGACTAGAGTGCAACATTAAGAAGGGTTTATATCACATGGATGCCCATTATGAAGGAAAACTAAAATTCCAGGCAACATGATGGGAAAGTGTGGCTTCTTTAAGATGACAACCTAGGGAGCCATTCCCATACAGATTGCTATTTGTGGTGCCGTATTCTGACTTTCTAATATACCTTGCATCAGCATAGGTCTGTCTGCACATGATAAGTACAGATAGATTTTTGTGACTTGACTAGTTGTCTTACAAAGGCCGCAAGGTTAAGTGAAGCTATGAACTGCCTTGGATAGATGAGTAACTCCACGATCGATGCACAGAATCATGTGTTCTGGTGAATGTGTAGTTCTTTTTTTTCTATGCTGTTTTGTTTGATCAATGTAGAGTGTGTGTGTGTGTGTGTGTGTTGGGGAATGGTTATGAAAGATCCATAATTAAAATCAGATTTTGACACTTTTCTTTCTTAAATATTGTTAGATGTTACTCTTTTGGAAAAGCAGGGGGTATGGTGGCACATAGTGGTAAAATGCATTTTATAAGAATTCTCACGAACAATGAATTTGGTCATAGTGGCAGTGAAGTCAGTCCTCCTAAGTGTATGTCAACTTACGGTAGCTCTCACTGTATTATTTTTCCTATAATGTGGTGGTTATCTTGGCTTGTGGCACTGGAGTAATTACAGGGTTCTACCCTCCCATTTTTGCTCACTGGTCTTCTAGTGAGAAAACTTAGCCATTTGTCCAGGCTACTCTGAATGAGAAGCAATTTTTCTCCTCTGCCTTGTTGAATGATAATGAAGTGATGAGTGTGTTCCTCTTGGAAAGACGTGCTGACCTGTCTATGTTGGAAGTTTGATGTGTTTAGCATCACTATCATGAGACTGTGGAGAAGGTAGTTTAAAACAGTATCTATGGGGTGACTAAAAATACACAAATGCCCAGGATGTACAGTGGAATGGTCTGGATAGCTCTCTTAAGTGATTGTCATGTGAGGAAGGAAGGTGTCAGAAGAGCCACCTCATCCTAAGTGAGGTATGTCACAAGTGATTGGTAAGAATGCTGCTGTCTGATGGCTCTGGTTTAACCAGAACAGTATTGTAGAATTTTCAGAATGGTAAAGAATGGTTCATTTGAAGCCAGTCTCTTTCGATGTGTTTGTACCCATCAGCCAGAGAAAATAGAATTCTTATTTGAAATGTATCTCTGATGCAAATATGACTCAGAAGAAACTAGAGTCATTGGTCCAAATTTTGTCATAAATTCTTACTCTTGATATGAGACTTTGTTTTGCCAAATCGTGGTTGGGCAGTTATAACACAATTGATAAATTTCAGGCCACTTGTAACTGAGGAAAAAGCGGGATATGGTGGTAAAAGAGGTCACAAGTAGTCAGTTCAGAATGTGGAGTGCTAGATATAAATGCCTAGCTGTGTAGTTTAACATACTTTATGGTCATACACAAATAACTTTGAAGGCAGAGCTTTCACTCCATTTTATTTTTAAAAAGGCCCACACATCCATTAAAATTTTTACGACAAAGATTGTGTAAGTTATGTAGTGTAAGCTTATCCAAGTGCACTTAGTTCATGATATAAAATGTGTGGATTTTGTAGAACTAAAAAGCACCATGCTTACTGGTTCACATTTTGCTTGTTAGTCTATTATTATGCCTTTTTGTCTGTTCCCTCACCAAATCCCCAAAAGTCCTAAAACATATTTGGAATTATCTTGCGTATGTACTTAATGAATATTTTTATAACTGTGAAGATACAAGATTAAGATTAACACAATAGATTATTAGTACCTTTCACAAAGTGGACTTAGAACCTGGCAGACAGTACCACTGGTAAAGGAATAGTTCTTCTCAGGACACAAACCCCTCTTGGCAAAAGAATTATTGACCCACAAGATGTATGATGGTGCCTTAGTTTATTATACCCAGTGCACTGCCGCCCAGGCATGCTTATTAGCCTTTGTGCTTTGGAGAGGCCAGCAAAGAACGCTGACTGACGTAAGCCCATACCAGAGCTAAACACAATCATTAAGTCCTGATTCTTGTGTCTCTCTCTCCTCAGCACCCTTCAGAGGATCATGTTGTAATAACCGTCGTTGCAAATACACATGATTGAGCTCAGGTCACAGTGCAAGCCCACTGCTCTGGAATACCAACTCACAAGCCTCACTCAGCAAGAGAATATAGCTTTGTTCTGCACAGTGACATCTGACAAGGTTTGGCCATCTGACATACAGTGCTTCAGAATCCCAATGGAGTTCACTAGGAAGAGAGCTTCTCTGCTTCTCTAGACCAAAGAAGCCCAACCTTTCACAGACAGGAGTTCTTAAAATAAAACCAGAAGCTCCAAGCTACAAATATGCTGATGTGCAACTAATCCTGGTGGCCTACAGCTAAGAAATAAGGGTTCTCTGTGGTTCATCTACATGATCACATGTGGGGCATTGCCTGCAAATCACAAGAGTTTCTTGCTCGTGCTAATTGGTAAACTAACTCTTGCTAGATCTCTTAAATGTTACACATCTAGATATGTGAGCAGAGATATTAGTTGTATTAGGAACTCCCGAAATTTGTATAACTTGCCTATAAAAGGCAGAACAAACTGTCTGGAGGTTGCTGTGCTATCTGGCATTGCAAACTAGAAGTAGGCATTTGCTCTAGTCACCCCCAGCTCCTGCCCGTAACTAAAAGCCTTGCATTTTGCAGGTCACAAGACCTCATACTAAAGTGTTGTCAGCATTGAACAAAAGTCTGAAGCACAAGAATTCAGAACAACTGATATTAAAATTGATGTTAAACTGCTGAGTTTTAAGACGGCAGGTAAGTTGAATAGAGCTTTTGCAATACACATTTTGGAAAAAAGTTAAGCTTTGTGAACTTGGAATACAAAGCCTTTAAATTCATTTTATATAAATTGAGAGACAAAGGAAAGCACCATTCGAGAAGGCTGATTAATTGAATTGCTCTTCATTGTGCATGAGAACAATGATGGAAATATATTTACCGATACAGTTTTTTTTAAGCCACATTTAGTCATGAAATGGACACCATCTAATCCAAAGAAGGGAATCAGGGATGCACAGAAGCACTATTGAATGTCTTCTGACGATGGTTTGGTGAGTGAAATGTAAAGCCAGGATTTACAAATATTACACAAGTGAACACTGTTACTGCACTCAGGCTGAAAAATCCTGTTCAAATCCAATAAGTGGTTTAAGATGTGCAAATAGAGGCTTCTGCAGGGAGTCAGGCATTAGAAGCCACCTGGAGCATGTGCTAGAGATTGTATCCATCAATACAGCAGCTGGGCTGAAATTATAAAGAGAGTTGCTTTTCATCACGCTTGTTTTAATGCATACATTTCTCCTGTCACTGGCACCCCAGGAAAACTACTAAGCATAAAAATGAATGGTGCCCATTACCTGATATTCATACTTGTGACAACAGAGGAAAGAATCACAACACAACAGTAAGCAAAAAAATTGATATCCAAATTATTTTTAAGTTGCTGCAGTAGGAGAAAATCGTGAAAACCAATTGGCAATATTTTAATGTGAGAAGTGGGGAGGCAGGCAGAGTCACTTCATATCTGAACATAAATTTCCATCTCCTCATATGATATGGATGGTCTCTACAATTATTTTCAAAGCAGGATCATATTTTAAAATACAAAAGAGGGAAAAAAGAGGTCTTTTCTAATCTGAGAGTTAGCATAATATTCTGGCTAGAGAAAATATTAGGAGCCTGTGTATGGATCCAATACATTTCAAAGTTAGACCCAGAGACCACCCTCCCTGCAGCAGTTCTGTCCCTGGTGGGCTGATGGACTGGTGTGCAGACCTTTCTGGCATTTTATGTGAGCCATAACCAAATAGCAAATGCTAGCTATTGCCTAAGTGTGCTTTCATGATGATGGTACAATCTATATAACATACTATTAAACTGATGCTTTTGGAACAACATGGAAAGAGCCTCAGTAATAGCTAATTATTAAAAAGGCAAAACAAATCTATGGTAACAAAAAGATCAGTGGTCGCTCCACATCTGGGATGAGGATGTGGTTGACTGGAATAAGGTACAAAGGGAACTTCTGGAGTAATGGAAACACATCTTCAATGTGACTAGTGACACAGGTGTATGCTTTTACCTAAGCTCATTGACCTGTGCAATTAAAATGAATGCATTTCATCATATGTAAATTATACCTCAATACAGTTAATTCTTTAAAAAAGCCTCATTTTCAGAAATACTATTTCAGCATGTTGCAGTTTAATAAAAGAAGTAATATTTTTTAACCAACCTCAGTTTTCTCTAGTCCCTCTGATTTGCTGAACATTTGCAAGTTCACATTTCATGATATAAGAGGACTTATCAACTGGTTGTTGAGGTTGTTAGGCCCCCCTCAAGAGTGAATTCACCTTTCAAAGGGAAACTCCCCACGTGCTGGATGGGTTTAGATGAGATAATCAGGAAAACAGATCCTGGCTGGACACTGAAGACTCCAGGTTAAGTTGATGTCCTTTTGGCTAGCGTAAAAGTGATTATAGATGAGGTTAGTAGGGTAGTTCAGGGACAGGCTGGTCTTTAGGCGTGATGGAAAGAATGCTGAACTGGGAACATAAAGAGCCCTAAAATCCTCCTCTTCCACTTCCATTAATCTCAGAGTGCAACCTCTTTCCAAGCCTCAACGTCTTCATCTATTACTTAAATAATTTGTGTAGTTTTCAAATTTATTTGATGTTGGTGACAGAATTCTTATTTCAAACAATATATTTTATAGCACCACAATAAAAATGGAGATAAAATTAGAGTTATTCTGTTTGAATTGGGAATGGGGGGCCAGCAACTTTACACATTACTTGCTACGTGCAAACACACAGGCACCTTTTGGGGTCCTCAATTTTCTCAGAGAAGTGTGAAAACTGCTGTACTCTAACTTCCATTCCAACTTTAATATTTCAGAACTCTATAAAAATACCCTGAAGGTTAACAGTGGGTTTTGTTGTTCACAGTTTTAAAAGTTTGCTTAACACGAAAGAACCTAAATTTGTTCTAGGGAGAAACAAAAACCAAAAAACTCAGATGTAATAGGTAAAACGAGTCTTTCCACATTATATTTGTTTTTAATCAGCATTTTCCTATACATTTTTGGACAGTTTTGATCATAATGTACGCAAAATTTTCCTTTCTCATAATAGCTTTACATCAGTACTTTCATACAAACTATTAAATAAGAGCTCCTTGATATTCCATCAAATGAGTTTATTATCTTTATGTTGCTGGGTTACTATTTATATATATATTTTTTGGTTTCAGCTTGGAGTAACACTACATTGAAAACTTTGTGCATAAAACGTCTTACTTATATAGATACAATATACAGTTTGCCAAATTGCCTTCTAAAAATCTGTACTTATTCATTCCTGCTACCAATAAATAGAAGGTCTAAATAAGATTCTTTATGTTACTAAGTGTGAACAGGTATGCTACCTATTTTGATCATGCCTAATCTTGGATCATCTTTAAATCTTATTTTTTGAAATTAAATCTCATTTTGGAAACATCAGAGAGATGTTTCACACTCCCTACATATAGGTCAAATACTTCAAAGGCAAAAAAGATCTTGGAGACACCTTGAAGCAAAACCAAGTACCTTTGAATTTTTCCTATTCATTGATGCATTTGTTCAGAATCAAATAAGTGCTGGGCATTTGCACTGGGTTATGGAGATATGAAGTTAGGTACAACATGGTTCAGTGCCCTTAAAAAGCCTCACAGTCTAGTAGTAGAATCCAAAAGGCACATGCTCTGATTAAAAACAAGGTGTCTTGGTAGGTCAGAGGAGGGTTCAGGAATTTTCTGCCCAGGGTAGTTGAAAAAGCCTTCATTTTGATGACAGTTGGTTTGTATTTTTAATATTGTACTAGATGGAGCCTGGAAAGAGGGATTAGGTATGGTAGGTATAATATTCAGTTAGAGGGATTAGCATATATGAAGGATGAGAAGTTGCAAAAGTCCACAGTGTGGCTGAAGATGGGTACAAATGTCACGTAGCTGCCCTGTCCTTGTAGAAAACTGGGAGAATGAGTCAAGCCTCACATTATCTGTTAAGTCTACTGAAGGTTAATAAAAACACCCCTTACTTTTCCTTCATGGTCCATTTTCTAGGATTTCCCTTAAACATATGAAATGAAGTACTTACTTTCTACCTCTCAACTCCTTTCACATTAAAAAGATGAAAAAAGAACTCATAAACGTATTTTAACTCTTTTTAAACTATACTTTAAAGATCTCTGAAATACATGAAATAGATAACAATTTATGCTCTATTTAATCCACCCTGTAGAACATCTTAATAATCAATAATCTCTTTAATAAACTTTTTCTGAAGATTCAAAGTGTTAATACTAGTTAAATTTTTCAAGTGTTAAATATTTAGAGACAGCATACTAGAAAAGCCTTAGTGTGATTCTTATGGTTCTAATTTGTGTTTCACTATTTGACTTTAAATAACATGATTGGACATTTAAATTCTATAAATCAATGACCTTGAACCGTTTGTAGACTTGTGCTGTCAGTTGTAAGTTAGAGGTAGACACAAGTAAAGCCGTGGGGCAGAGAGATCAGAGCACAAGTTTGGAGTGACTTTGGGATCATAGGAATTTTAAAATCTTGAGTCCTTGAAATTTAACCACTCTGTAATGAAAACTCCTCACAGTATGTTTAGACTTTAAGGTTCATTGAAGCCTTCTAATACTAGTGATTTAAAGAAAGAAAAATTGCACTATGCCTTCAATACATAAATCAAAGAATCTCAAATTCCTTCACATTGTGGATTTTCTAAGTCCTTGACTGCCTCTTCAGTTATGAATTAAATGTATGGTAAACTAATCACATCATGTGAGTTTCAGCTCCCTTATTTCCGAAAGTGGGCTGCATAGGGAATAAAACAAGATCCTAGAGACTCATCCTCTGCATTTAACAATGGGAGGGTCTGGGCACAGGTTAGTAAAATGAGCATTGACCCTCCTTAAGTCACTTCCCATTATTACATGACAGTGAGTAATGCCAATTGTTTATTGGAGGGAAGCACTAGAAAAAGCTTAAGAACACTTATTTGCTAAAAGTAAAAATCATCAGACTTGAAGGAGGAAAAATATTCTATCCAATCCCCTATAGTGACTACTCATTTCAAAATTCTATAACCCCAAAGAGAGAAACTAAACAGAATTGGGACCTTTCATGTTCTGTCTTGCCTTAACCTGTTCACCATGATGTCCTTATTTTGCATTATTTTTAGCTGGCAGTTAATAATGCAGATTCCCCAGCTAGAAAATGTCAAATTTAATCTAAATAGAACAGGCTTAAAAATAAACAATTTGTCTAAATAGCTACTTAGTTAAAAGACAGAGTTTCTCTATGGGACAGTTTCTGGATTTTTTAGTTCAGAATTCAATTTATTTTTAAACAAACATGTTGAATTTCCGTAGTGGAAATCTGCCATTTGGTTTGTTTAATCAGTTACAATTTAAGCCATTGATTCATGAATCATTCATAGAAATAAACCCGAGTTACCGATGTATGACAGCAAAAGGTGGATTCTCAGAGGAAATGCAACTGTGGCTTGTTTATCTTGGAGAGCATTCTTGTCGTGCACATATATTTTACTGTGCACATATATTTTGTGGGAAATTTTGTCTGTTTTTCCTATTCTCGTGTAGAATAAACCAAAAAAAAAACCCAGAGAGAGAAAAAGAAAAAGACATTGCTCACTGGTCCTGGTAAAGTTATTAAGGGATTAAAGTCCCCTCCATCTGGAGGTACAGGGACCCTTTCCTTGAATACAGTGGACTGAGGGGATATATGATGTGTTCTGTGAGCAGGAAGGGTAGAAAAGCATTCACCATAATATTACAACACCACTGATTGTGTGCCCCAAACAAGCAAGCTCTTTTCCAATTAACTGTGAAAGTGGCCTCACCCTCTTGAATGTATGCTAAGGTGTATAACCAAGCCAGAACTGTGCAACTGAACGTGGCACTAGTGCCTGCTAAGAAAAACAGCTCCAAAGATGGAAGCAACTGTAGGGGTGGAGTGTGGATGCACAGAGCAAACGATGGCTGAACCCACCACTCAAGTGTAGACAATGAGAGAAAACCTGCAAGCTCTGAAACAGATAAAAGATAGCTATCACTGGATGATGCAATAAATCTGCTAGTCTGGTTTCCAAGATAGTTAAAACCAGAAGGACTATTGCTAGGATAGTCTGGGGGGTGGGAGGAGACTGGGAAGTTGTTTAAGTCACTTTTTCATGAAGCTCTGGGCTGCTTCCCACACTTGAAGGGAGGATGCCCATGTGAAGGCAGACATAACTGTTCCCTCACTTGAAAAATAAGAGGGTGAACAGATCCCAGTGTCAGAACGGACTGAGGAAATGTATAAAAACTGTAAGGTAGAAAAACAATCTGACTTAGCTGTCTGAGGACTGAGGTTCAAATCCTATTTTGTCATTAGGTGGTAATAACTGGCCTTTAACACTGCCTTTATAAGAATATCAGAGGTCTATCTGAAATAATGTGAGTGAATATGCTTTATGAAGAGGTATATGAAATATCATTATAAAGTGCACCCCTCAGTCAAAACACTTGAGCTTAAGATGCTCCTGAGGACATTGACCTCAGTTCTGCCATTTAATATTTAGGAAAATTAGTCAAACTACTTACACATTCTTTGGATTCTCCTTCATCCTTCTGAGACATATTTTGTTTATGTCAAATTAGTGCTACCTGTTAATTGCTTTAAACTTTTGGGAAGACTTCAAAACTTCAACATTCAATAGATACCTACTGTGTGCAAGGCTTTATGCCAAATGCTGGGAATTTTTGCAAATTAAAATTTCCCATTTCCTGTTAAAACATTGAGTTTTTTGTATCTCTGGGAGAAAAAATGCATATTTAAAGGCTGCTACAAGTTTATTTTATTTCTTTTCTTTTTTTATTTCCTTTGGAAACAAGCCACTGAAGCATATATTTTCAAAAGAAAAGACAAAATGCTGTTGCTTTCCTATTACTCTGATCAAAAATTTAAAAAAAATGTTTTTCAAGATTACTGCTGCCAAGTATACTGTACTTTGGGAACCTAATTGACATATGCATTATTTACTTTGTTTCTCTACTTGCTTATATAGATCGAATCAATACAGAATTTACTTACTGCAGGCTGTGTTAGGTTCCAACAAGACTTAATTCCTATATGGATTTTTCTTCATCACTAGATGTATTTTCATTTTCAAAAGGTTCACCACACAAAACAGAGGCTGCACAATACATACACGGGGCCATGTTATTTTTCAGCTTTAAAGAAACCGCTTCCATTTTTCTTTGAAGTTTTCTTACAGCTAAAAATTTTCTTTTTCTCTTAAAATAAGGAGTGGTTGTCACCTCAGCTTAAGACCAGCTGAAATCATCCACCCGCTCCCCACCAGCATTCACATTCTGGGGGAGAATGACGAACCCTTGATCTCAGTTCCTCTCGCCAGATTTGAATTCTTCAGCAGATTCTACCAAAGAAACATTGTGACACCATTGGTTGATTGTTCCTGTTTCATTTCCAAGAAAGATAAGATTTTTTTTTTTTGGCCCACATAGAAAACAGAGTAACATTCTAATAATTAGAGCAAGTAATCGGAGAGGCAGCAGAGCGGCGAGTGTGGTGTGGTTCTGGATCTGGATACGTGGACGTGAGCCCTCGCACCCATGCTTGCTGGTCACGGGACTTTGCCTAGTCAGTGAAGCTCGCTGAATCTTGGTTACCTTGTCCACAAACAGCAGATAATTATTATTTCTTCCTCATAGGGATATTTAAGGATTATGTGAGATAATGTGTGTAAATTCACAAAAGGATGTATAGCTAGTAAGCACTCAATAAATGTTAGCTGTTATCCTTATTTGTTGAGACTAACCTCAGATATTCTAACTGTTATTGATCCTCCCTCTGGTAATTGATTACATCATATTTTTCAAACACAGGTTTTGAAACCTGGGTGTATTAGTCTATCAAATATGTACTACATGGCTGCTTCTGCCCCCTCACCCCCACCAAAGTGATGAGAGAATTCCTGCATTGCTTCATGGCCAACAGCAAAATGTGTGCATATTACAGAGAAGTACGTGTCAACAAAGACCTCTGTTCTATAGATACTTTTCTTTAGCTTTGTCTTTTCTGAAGGCATCAGAAAGAAAAGCAGGGATGAAGGAACCAGTCCAGTTACTTGACTGACCCAAACAAAGCTTGTGGACCTCAAACCGAAGCCCCTTTAAATCTTTGGGTGAGCCCTCTTCCTGGACATCACAGTCGATGCAGTGGTTTCTCCTTGGGCTTTGTACTAAGTAGACCTACCCACACCTTCTTGATTCCCCTAGACCACACCCTCTCAACCTGGGTATTGCTAACATTTTGGTCAGCATGATTTTTTGTTGTGGGGGACTGTCCTGCCCATTGTAGGGTGCTCAGCAGCCTCCCTGGCCTCTGTCCACCTGGCGCCAGTAGTAGCTCCCTGTGCCTCCGGGTTGTGAGAACCAGAAACGTCTCCATAAATTTTGCAACGTTCCCTGAAGGACAAAGTCACCCGTAGTTGAAAACCACTGCTCTAGAACACCTGTATTGGGACTCGAGCCCATTGCTATGATTCACACTATAGTTCACTAGAACCACAAGCCATCATTGCATTCACTTAAATCAATAAGCTATTTTTATTCCCAAATCACTCTTCCATCTTGCCTTCAAGCATTCATTTATTATTCTTCGCTTAAAAAGATTACTAAAAGCCTACATTGCTAAGCCACCTAAGGTCAAGCTGTTATGTTTCTTGCCTGCACTTACTGCAGCCTTTCCTCACTGTCCTCTCTGCCTTTATCCAACCCCCATCCAAAACCCAAATCAGATCTCACTGCTAGTCTGTTGAAAATGCTCCACTAGTTTCCTGCTGCCTATAGTGAAGCTGAAACACTTCAGCCTAGCACACATTCATAGTGTGGTAGCTGGCAGCACGGCGCTCTTTGTTCTCCTGAACAGGAGTCCCCGAGTGTACCTGATCTAAACATTCAAGCTTTTATATGTCTACCAGCAGAGCTCTTTAATGTAATAACCATGTGAATTAATTCTGATTACTCTTTCAATGGTCCACTCTGCTGCACTTTGCTCTGGAAAGGCTCCATAACTCCTTGGGAACATCAGAGAATTTCCCTATTCCACAGACCATAGAGAGTCTCTTATAGTACTTGTCCCAGTCTCTTGTGTTTGTTTACATTACTCTCTCTGCTAAATGTAAGATCTGTTAAGGTACAGGTCAAATCTATTTAATTTTATAGACCCGTTATCAAACTGAACCAGGTTCAAAGTTAGTATAAAAATAAAAGTTAATTGAATTGAATTAAGAAGAAAAATTGGGAAATCCACCAATATTAGTTTCTTTCTATTATACCATCTCATTTACTTCTTTCATATTACTTACCATTATGGGAAGTTAGATACTTGTTTTTGTTTATTTGCTTATTCACTCATCTACTCTCTACTTCCTCCCTCCACAGGATGTAAGTTATACGAAGGCAAGGGACATTTCTGTGTACCAACAGCTACAGTGGTGCTGGGAAGATAATAAGAACTCAGAAAAAAAAAATTGCTGAATGAATAAATACAAAAAAAAATACGAAATAAATACAAATAAATAAAAGTGTACTGAAAAGCAGACATTAAGGCAACCAAGAATGAGTGTTCACATACATATAAAGAGAAGTGAGAGAATGTATTCAAATAAGAAAAATAATATTTGATTAATGTGTAATGTTTTACTTGAAAAATAAATACACTGATTTTGAGAAAGCACACAACTACAATAAACCTTAACCTAGATAGAAAAACAGAAAGGGCTTCCAGTTTTTTCCTGCTGCCTACAGGAAACAGACATGGCAGCTGCTGTTACAAGTGAAAAGAAAAATTGTCATGCACAAGGTTCATGTTCTCATGATTGATGGACATTTCCTTCAGGAAATATGCCTATTTATAATCACAAATAAAATTCCTGTTGTCTCATGAACAACAGACCATGAGTTTGTATGGATTTGCCTCCAAGAGTTAAATAACCTCCTAATTCCACTTGACAGTAAGGATAAAGCTACTGTTCTACTGTGATGGATAATCCTCTGCATGGGGTGGTGGAACTGGAGGAGCAACAAGGAGGCAAGAGAGAGGGGACATCCATCTTGCTAAGCAATTTATGAATTGAACCCCTAAATCCTTAATGTACTAGATGGTGAGTCAGTGTGCTAATGCATACTTGATTGAATTTGGTTTAAAATGCTAAGTTAAAGTGTGCAGGTGTCTCGAGCAGGTGCACAGTATTCTGCTAATAAACATAAGACATTAAACCTGAGGCGAGGCTTATTTTGCTGCATTATAGAAATTTCACAGACCTATAGAAAGTACATGAAATATTGCTTTAGAGAGGGCTATTCATCCAATATCTCTTCAAACCCTGTAAATCAAGAAAACAATATGCTAGTTCAAATTTCTGCCATGATGTTTTTCTTTCTTAAGCATTTAAAATGAAATATAATGATAATTCCTCCTCTATTAGAGTATCATTCTATTTACATAAGTGGGTCTGGAAAATGCTGTACTTGAAACCTTGAAAAAATATATGAATGTATGGAAATCATATCAAGCTGTATTTTTTTTCTGAAACACTTATGAGCACAGTTGGAGTCCCAGTGTCATGATGAAAAATTGCTGTTAATTTTCAGCTTATGGATGTGAAGAGCTGGGAGCCCGGGCTACACTGAAAATTAGCTTGTGAAAGCTACAGAGATCCATTATTTAGGGTGCAGCAAGATTTGAAGTAGACTTGGAAATTCTGTCTTCTGGAAGGAGGAGTAACTGGTAAAGGAGGGCTTTACTTTGGGAGTGGCAGTTTTCTATGGGATGTAATTCTGTATGAGAGATGCATGTGGAGAAATCTGGCATAGTTTCCATCTTGCCCCAAACAGGTTTCAAAATGTCATTCAATAACTTTTTCACACAAAATGCTTTAGTTTGGACATCTACCCTTATTATGTTTATTAAAATATCTCTACAAAAGTAACAGCTAGTTTCATTATTTACTGTCCATCATGGAGCAAATTCATTGCTGTGCATTAGGCACTAGAACTCAAAAAGCAATAGCATTTACTGTTAACTTCTTCAGTTTCTACAGTTTATGTCATAATATGTTGTATATAGCCTAGAATGTGTAATAATCCACTGTATGTTCTATGTTAGATATTCAGATATGTTTATCAGATACATTTTTGTGAAGACTGATTACCTGAAGGTGGAACATTCCCTCTGCACAATATAAAAATGATTTTCCTGTTTACTGATAAAAATCTTCTCTTTGCTCCTTGATGTGCCTATGTGATGCATCTCTATTGGAAAACAATTATTCAGCTGCAATCTGAACAAGGTTTATAAACAAATTCTATAATGTCCCCTACCTTGTGCTTTCAAGGCTGAAACAAAATTTTACTCTATTCTTTCCTTATCCCTCTGACATAGTCCCTAAATGAAAAGACAATCCAAAGTTGGTTCACTCAATCAAGAGCCATGTCCCACATTTCTCCATGAAACAAAAAATGAATGCCAAATTCTAAATTTTGAATTCTAAATTATTAAGCATCTCAAATTTTATACATTAAAACAATCTCATCTAACCATTGTTATAATTTTTCCACTTTATTAAGTTATCATTGAAATATAACATATGCAGACTTAAGATATGCAGTATGGTGATGGATACACATATATATTGCAAAATGATTACCCTAATAAAGTTAGTTAACATCTTGATACCCTCACACCATTTTTTTTGTGTGTGGTGATAACATTTAAGACCCATTATGTTAACAATTTTCAAGTATATAATGCAGTATTATTAATTATAGTCACCATGTTTTACATTAGATCCCCAGAACTTCTTCATCTTACAGCAGGCAATTTGTGCCTCAGGTCAATATCTTCTCATTTCCCCACCCTCCAGCCCCTGACAACCACCATTCTATTCTCTATTTCTATGAGTTCAGCTTTTTTAGATTCCATATATAGGTGAGAACATATACTATTTGTCTTTCTCTGTCTGACTTAATTTCACTTAGCATAATGCTTTCATTCTTCTGTATATGTATATCCAGTTTTCCCAACATAAATTATTGAATAGACTATCCTTTTCCCCTTGGGTATTCTTGGATCCCTTATTTAATATCAGTTGTAAATATGTGGGTTTATTTCTGGGCTGTCAATTCTGTTCCATTGGTCTGTGTGTGTTTTTATGCCAGTACATACTGTTTTGATTACTCTAGCTTTGTAATAAGGTTTAAAAAATCAGGAATTGTGATTTCTCCCATTTTATTGTTCTTCCTCAGAATTGCTTGGGTTATTCAGGGTCTTTTGTGGTTCTGTAGAGATTTTAGTATTGTTTTTTCTATTTCTGTGAAAAAATGCCATTGGAATTTTAATAGCTCATGTATTGAAGCTATAGGTGGCCTTGGGTAGTAGGGACATTTTAACAATATTAATTCTTCTAATCCATGAACATGGGCTATCTTTTAATTTATTTGCATCTTCAACAATTTATTTCATTAATGTCATAGTTTTCAGGGTATAGATCTTTCACCTTTTGGGATAAGTATATTCCTAAGTACTGCATCTTCACTGAATTAGTTGATAAATCAAATAGTTTTTTATCAAGTCTTTAGGATTATCTATATGTAGGATCATATCACCTACAGAGACAATTTTACTTCTTCCTTTCTTATTTGGATGGATTTTATTTCTTTTTCTTGCCTTATTTTTCTGACTAGGACTTCTAGTACTATGCTGAATAGGAGTGGTGGGAGTAGCCACCCTTGTCGTGTTTCTGATTTTAGAGGAAAGGCTTTAAACCTTTCACCATTGGGTGTGATGTTATTTATGGACTTGTCATAAACAAACTTTATTATGTTGAGGTATGTTCCTTCTATATTCAACCTATTGAGAGTGTTTATTATGAATGGATGTGGAATTTTGTCGAATGCTTTTTCTGAATCTATTGAGGTGATCTTAATATATTAATCTTTCATTCTGTTAATGTGATATGTCACACTGATTTACATATGTTGAATCATCCTTGCACTGCAAAGATAAATGCTATTGATCAAATATGTATGATTTACATATGTTGAATCATCCTTGCACTGCAAGGATAAATGCTATTGATCATGATGTATGATCCTTTTAATGTGCTGTTGAATTAGTTTTTGATGAGTTGAATACTATTTTTTAAGGAATTTTTATATCAATATTCATCAGGGATATTGGCCTATAGTTTTCTTTTCTTGTAGTGGTTTTATCTGGCTTGGGTATCAGAGTAAATCTGGCTTTGTAAAATGAGTTTGGAAACATACCCACCCCCCTTACCAAGTTTTAGGAAGAGTTTGAGAAGGCTTGGCATTTTTTCTTTAAATATTTGGTAGAATTCACCAGTAAAACCATCTGGTACTGGAATTTACTTTGTTGAGAGGTTTTTGATTACTGGTTCAATCTAACTCATTATTGATCTACTCAAAATTTCTATCAGTTCATGATTCATTCTTGGTAGGTTGTATCTGGAAGAACAGCTTTTTATGGTCATACAGGTATGGCAGCATAAAGTGCCTCTACTATAAGAATTGGCTGGGTCAACTGAAGAAAGGTTTAGGGAGTATTTCTTTTGGCCACTGGATGACTGATCCAAAGAAGAGTCAGAGTCTAATTGTAATGATTCAAAATACACAGTCATCAAGTTCACTTTGGTCCTTGCTGACCAGCAACTGGATCAAGTTATAGCTGTTAAAAGGGACTGAGGAACTTTCCCACATTTCTGCCATTTCTTTAACTCTTTGTGTAAATTTTTTTTAAGTGATAATTTTTAAATATTTTTTTAAATGATACTAAAGGGCAAGTCACTAAACAATATGTACCCATTCTTTAAAAATAATAAAATAGCTATTAATATACTGTAACTTTTTCAAATATGTACTTATTTTCTACCTCATTAAATCTAGAACAAAACGCCTCATTTTCAGGATCTTTCATAATCCATCTCAACCACATATATGCTGCCTTAATTACCTCCACACTCCATCAGATATAACCAAGAGATCCATATTAACATTCTCACTTGTCCAAGGGTACTTTATTTATTCTCTCATCTGTGTTTTGGCTTCTGTTACTCTTCTAACTTAGAATTCTCTGACCTATTAGATTTGTCTATTATAATTTCACTGAATTCCCATGTCTTCTATGAAAATTTCCAATTCTATGACTCATTGAATTTCTCCTTCTCTGTGATATTCTAGAACTTTTATCTCTATGCTGCACAGTTTAGCACTGATGTGTATTTCATAAATTAGGTACCACCACTGTATAGACTGCAGTGGTATAATGTTTACCAAAGATGTTTATTGATTCCTGTAATACTTTTTTTACCTCCACTCCAAAGATGTGCACACACACACACACACACACACACACACACACACACACTTGACCACTAAAGCTGGGACTCCAGCCACATAGAGAAGAGAAACACAGCCAAATGTAAAAGAAAGCAAATGAAATTAATTTTCATCTTTTTAGGATACAATGCCCACATTGTTATATAAGCTGTGGACTTGTGGACAAAATCTTTTATAACCAGTTTTATTTTTACTATGGCAAAGAGAGGGGAAAAACCCCAAACAAGTAAACTTTAATTCTCCCTGGACATGGAGAGGAGGAAAATTCAGAGAGGTGAAGAACAGAAGAAAATATTAGAAAAATGAAAGAAGCCAAAAGACAGTCTCTTAGGCCTCAGTGTCATGACCAGGGGACAGAATGTGGGTACTAATGAGTGGAGGCTCGCAGAGAGCAGCCAAGTCTCCAGAACCGAGCCCTCTGACTAGAGGAGTGACCGCACTCAAGTGTCTTAATGGAGCCCAACCAGCAATCTCCCTGCTCCCCACTCCACAGTGCTGGGTGAAAAAGTTACCAAACATTGTAAAGTAATCATAAAGAGGAGTGATATAAGGTATCCTAAAGTAAAAAATATTGAGATTCTGAGACCTAGGGAGGAAAGGATTTATATAAGAGGAGATATAGTTATATACCCTTAAATGACAAAAAAGAAAAGGAGAAGAAGAAGAAAATCTGGAATTGACTACATTAAGTTCGCAGGAGGAAGAAAAGACACAAATTAGATTGATTTATTGCACATTACTGTACACCTGAGATAGTGAATTGAAAACCAGTGTTCTTCCTGTAATAGTATCTTGAGCAGCCCAGTTTATGATGGCAAGTGTCACCCAGATATTTATGCGAATTTCCTAGGACTCTGCTATACCCACGCTGTGGTTAGTCTCTCTGCTTCTTCCCCTCCTGCTGCCCCACCAGGTAGCTCTCTCAGCAATTAATGATACTCCTGGTGAGCATAATTATACTTTGCTGGTGATAACAGTTGTAGGAGAGGGGACACCATTCTTCTCTGTTCCAGATCCAATTAAGGCTATCTCCAAATCATCCATAGCACTGCCAACTTCACAGGACTTTTTGACATTTGAGGGTGGTGCAAAGGAAATAGAGTTCACAGAATCACTGGTCTTTGACTCCATTGCCTTGTCACTCTCTTGTTTCTACCATCCTCTGGGTGTTGCTCATAAAATGGCTTCTCTTACGTCACAAAACGACTGCTAGTAGATTCCAGAGATATGTATTTCTGGCTCATATCCAAGGAGAGATCAATACCTTTTCCTTCTCTAAGCATCAAACAAGAGTCCCAGGGTTCTCTCTGATTATAACAATTCAGATCATATGCCCTTCCCTGAACCAAACCCTATAACCAGGGGGATATCATGACTGATTGGTCTGAGTCTAGCTTACAGGCTCATTCCTGAACCAATAACTTTGACAAAGTGGGGCCACCCTGATAGTTTAGGCCAATCAATACTCACACAGAGATCTAAGGAAGGATCAAATCCACTTCATCTATAAAGTTGCTATACATGGAGATAAAATGAATGAAAGGCAACCGTAATTGCCCCATACTCATCCTGGAATCTTACAGTGGGCTCTGCCCCTGCCTGACTCCTTGCCAGCCCCATACCAGCTCCCAGAGGTAGTCACTTCATGCTGTCACCACGAGATCCATAGCAGTTTATCCTATCTATGGACTTAAGGTTGAGCTATACTGCTGACTCCCTGTCTCTGAGAAAAGGAAGATTTTTTAAAACTCCCAATATAGTCAGGTTTCCCAAATTCTCATGTGAATTTGCATGTGTTATTAAACATACCTATTTCTTTTGGAAGACACTTTACCCTCTAATGGATTGGCATTGCTGTATAGAATATATATAAGAAAAACACAGAAAATATTTCTGGGTTATTCATTTGTGAGTAATCTATTACTTGTAATAAGATTTTAAAAGTATGGAGAAGTTACACTACTTATCTAGTCATTTCATGTGAATCTAACTATATTTTTAGGCTTTTTAAGAGCAAAGTCTTTATCTTACTGTTATTTTTTTTAATAGACAATAACAATTCAATGAAGTTCAAACTAGTTCTTTGTAAGGGCAGTAAACATTTACAAAACATCATGAGCTATCTGAGGGCAGAAACCACATGAAATTCACCATTGTACTTAAAGGGCTCAACACAGCATCTGGAATGGAATGGACACTCAATCCATATTTCTTTGAATAAATGAATGAATGACAAAGGTAATTATTGATGATCTTTTAAACCACAATAAATAAATTAATATAGTTGAGATATTATATAGAGTGTGCAAATGTCTCTAGGAGCATCCGAGGTGACCTCATTCCTGCCAGTTGAAATATTAGGAGAAAAACTACTGTTTAAGGAATTTTCCATTAAATCTGCTGCCCAGAAAACTTAAGGTAGTTTTTTGAAAAAAGTTTATATGTATTAGTTGACTCTGGCACATTAAGTATTCATTTATCTTTGGGCATATATTGTTTCTATATATTAAAAAACTATTAAGTGTTTCTTTTTTGACTGAACCACATTTGGATTAATCATTTTATGACCAATAATTTACATCACCTGTTAGATTCAATCACTGTCTTGTCCTTTCCTACCTATTACTCACTCTTAATTATTATTCTATACTAAATGTACAAATAAATCAGTGCTGTTTTCCAGGGAACAGTTGTCCTTTTTGAAATTAGAAATTAGAACTTGCATTGTGCCAAACTTAAGGATTGTTTATTGCTATTGTTTTAACACACACCTCCTGTGATCTAAAATTTCAGAATGGTTACTAAATAGTCTATGTTATTTCTTTGTGTACCTCAATTAGTCACATGAAATAACTCATCTAATATCTAGAATAGGGAATTATTAAACATAGCCATGTAGATAATTATTAGTAAAACTGTATTGTATGAAAACTTCAAAATAAAAAATATGTTTACATTTATAAAATGCTTTGAAATTTATAAAACTCTTACAATATTATATTTCCTTCAAAACTTACATCAACCATATTAAGTAAAGTAGATATTATTGTCTATCTTTGAGATATCACATAGAGTGTGCAAATGTCTCTAGGAGCATCCTAGGTGATCTCAGAGAATGAAAATCTAATTAAATGACTTTGTTAATTCCACAGAAATACTTACTCTTAAAATTTTCAAGGTCTAGAACATTCTCTGGCATAGAATAGGTAAACAACTAATAAATATTTTCCAAAATGAATTATTAGATATCACATAGCTAGAATCAGAAATTAAAGCCAAGATGGCTAAATTTAAGGTAGATTCCACTATATCTGACTCACTTCATCATTTTGCCTATGAGAGAAGCATATATTTTTTAAAATGTTACTTAAAATTACTCATCACTCTAGCTCACTTGCCATTTGAACACAGAGCTGAAACAATGACATAAAATAAATTGAATTAGTTCAAATCCACAGCTGTCTATTATATAAAGATAATGATCAGACTATATGGAATGCCATGATCAATGTATATTTAGGGAGCTATTAAAAGTACAGTAAGTTAAACTATGTTAAGAATGTGAAATGAAGAACAATAGTGTAGTGATCAAGATGGCTTAGATTATGCTTCAATAACAAAAAGTACTAAAATCTTGCTGTTTAAAACAGCAAATTTTATTTCTTGCTCATGCTATATGACCAATATAGTGGTTCTGGATTCTTCACATTTTTTTACTCTAGGATCCAAACTGATGTAGAACGTTACTGGCTGCTTTGGCAGAGAGATGGACAGAGTTCTAGAAGGCCTCACATCCATCATTAAATGCCATTTCTGCTCATGTATCATTGGTCAGAAACAGTCACCTGGGCACACCCAAGCACAAGAGGACCAGAAAGTACAATTGTATATTTTTGCATGGAAGACAGAGAACTCTTTAACTAGCCTGCTAATGACTACTACAAAGACTAAAATAGAAATTACTACATTCTAAGAAGTGTTTAATGCAGTGAAGCACATGATCTGATCTTTCATATAGCTCACATATTTTAAATTAGGAATACTTCTAAAATATGAATCTTATTTTAGCCTCTTAAATTACCTCCTCCCATTCATGATGTATCAAAAATAATAGAAATTCACAAGCTCTGAATGCATAGAGATGTCTGCATATGACAACTGGAGAAACTAGGGATCCCGAATCAGGCAGTTGCCCTGCCAGAACCACTGTATTTACAGTGCCAGCTTCTCTTAGCTGGAAGTCCTTTTCATGCACTGCACTAAAGAACTCTAGTTGTTTTTCTGTTCCAAAGCAGCAGTAAATAAACAATGCTACCTAGTTATTATTTAGAGCTGCCAGTTTTACAGCCTGGAAGTTATAGTCAGTAATCATACAATCTCCAAGAAAATAAGTAGCCAAAGTTTGGAGGGCAATACCCTAGTTCCTATAGCAGTAATAGAACTTATGCATGAGGAAGGGCTATAATGATGGCACAGAGTGGAAACACGTGATCTCCCATGATGCTGTTGGAGGGAAACTCTTGGTGCATTTTTGCTGATAATGATGACTAAGAGAGGAGCCTGTGGTGTTTGTATATGACTTGGACTCTCCAGACTGTAGAGTCTGTATTCTGAGCAATAATAAATGTCAGATATTTTTATTGAATGTCATTGTTGTCCAACACACCATGGATCTAACTGTGGTTGAATTTTTTTGTTTTATTTTTCTAAAGCTGGTAAATTACTCAGTTGTTGAAAATGTCCTATACTGCTAAGGAAATAAAAATCAAATCTAAAACCAGAAACAGAATCTCATACACAAAGGATTTATTTATTATGAAGGAGATTAAATACATGCAAATCAAAAAAAGATTCTGTTAATTTTTTTTCTTTTATCTAAAAATCTGCTCTTCTAGATCAGCAAGGGCGATAGCATTAGTGCTTCTTTCACTGATAATTTTTCTAGATTTTAAATCTCACCATTTATTCCCACCAGAAATAGAAAGACAGGACCACTGGACTCTGAATGCTTGTTTTAATTTACTGTAATATGTAAGTGTGCAAGACTGACAGCTCTAAAACTCTGCAGTCTCTGACATGTTGATTTTGCTACTCTATATATTTAATTTTCTTTTAAAAATGTATCTTATTTTTCTGAGCATTCATTTGCTTTTCAAATTATGGCTGCCTAGCTAAGGCTTGTGTACCAGGTGCCATGTAAAAGCATGTTAAAAGTAGATAAAAGCAATTTACCCTGCCCTCTAATTAGAGATGTCTCATCTTTACACTGACAATAGCAGTATGCAGCTGTGGCAATAGAGAGATAATAGGAGCTGGAGCAGGGAGAAATTAAAGATACACTGACTGATGCAGAGTGTCACCTCTCCACTGCTCAGCTTGGGTAGGCTTCTGAATGAAAAGGGGTTTTTAGTATTTCCTTTTCCCTGAGGAAGAGGAAATTTATTTCATATTAATTTCACATCTCAAAATGAAATAAATATATTTCATTTATTTCACATTAATAACTGAGCTTTTTTAGGAAAAGGGGAGTATGTTAGGGGAAGGCAGTAAGTTATGGTCAGAAAGACTGTCACTTTCTTAATGACTTACCATGTGGAATACACTGTTATCTAGTTCTACAGTTCACCTATGACTTAATACCTGTAGGATACCCATCACTGTACTTGACATCATAAGGTTTAAGAAGTATGGAGAAGGCACACTATTTGCCCTCCAGAGTTTGCAATCTAGAAAGATCATTCTTCATGAAGGTCATATTTGATGACATGATAATTTGCCAATAGGCACAGGGAAGTTAAACATATAAAGTGGTCATCTTGGTGTACAAGTGTACGGAATAGGCTGTTTGGAATAAGTAAATGTTGAGAAAATCTCCAGTGAAGTGGTCAGTCTGAGTGAGGGACATGGAAGGATCATTCCAGGGAAAGTATCATGATTAGAGGTAGTAAGCATCAGGCAGGAGAACTACTGAGACCAGTTTTCCTGCTGAGAGGCAAGGGCCATTGACAAAAGACTTTGAAGTGTTTAGAGGAGACTAGAATGGCAAAACGTCAATGGACGCTTAGTACCAGTTCACATAAAGTAATGGGATTAAAATTGCATTTGAGAAAAAATATACATGTAAATACATGCTGATTAGAGTGAAGCAAGAAGATCCTGGAGGTAAGTGCACATAGAGAAAAATTGAAATAGCAAGTTTTGAGAGCAGATTAATATGAGAAATGATACTATAAATGAGGAAGATACAAAGACTGAAGAGTGTACTAGGTATGAGCTAAAATGTGTAGTAGTTAGGTATGAATGTAGTTTTAGCAGAGATGCAGAAAAGTTAACCCTGAGAGACTCAGTCCATGAATTTGATCAATCTAATAGAGTAAAAGCATAGAGAACAAATTTATTAGGTAACAATGGTGACAATAAAGAAATAAGTACAAAATATAGATTAATGTAAGGAAATATCCTATTCAGTGTTTGGTACTTTAAGTTACATCTGTAGGGAGTCGAAATGTAAGATTGAAAAGATAGCAAACTATAATTAGTGGAACTGTAGGTTTGGGAATTGCTTCTCCAGACGTTGTAGTTGGACCAAACAAAATGGTTGCATAAAAATAGAAGTAGAAGAATGTTAGAGTTGGAAATCATTGGAAGTGGGAGGGAAAATATGGGATGGTGAAATATAGGAACTTGAAATCAAGTAGGGAGTGACCACCAGTGCCAGATGCTAGAAATACTACTGTGGGGGACAGCCTCAAATTGAAAGGAGTTTTCATAGACAGGAAAAGGTAAAAAGGATTTTCCTGGAAGAGAATTGTTGAATCCCTTCAGCAGAGTCCTGGCAAAGGAGGCCAAGCTAAAAGGGTTACAGAAGGACAGAGGGGAGGAAAAGTGGCCCACAAGGCTCCATCATTAAATGCAAGGGGAAAATAGACTGACAGTAGGCAGCGTGAGCATCACCGAGTTAGTTACTTAAATAGAGTGTAGGGAAAGCTGAACGTTTACCTTTTTCAGCAAGAATTAACTATAAAGAGATGAAATGCTAGAGGGTAGAATAAAAACAGGAGGAAAGTGAAATATATATGTGAACATACCTCATTTATATGCATGTATAATCTTGGATAAAGCATATCTAATCTGAAAGAAAAACCTGTTAGTTCAAAATGGCATCAGAATTATCTTGGAAAAGATCATTTTATTTTGTTTCTCAAAATAACATATGGATCTATATTGGTTCTGCAGTGATATCCCTCAGAACACTGATGAAATGCAATAAGGGTTCTACAAAAAGAGATAAATTGCTCTGTGCAATAATTTTTATTACAGAGACAGCCAATAGGAAGAGGAAAAGGGGCCTAGAAGTGGAAAAAGGGGAACTCAGGATAGATTTGGGGATATACCATGGTGTGTAGTTCTTGAGGATGCAAAAGAAGGGTTGGCGAGTGGGTTATTCCCACAGATGAAGGTGATGGAAGGTCTAATATGCACCAGGAAGTGCCCAAGATGCATGCAACACATAGACGAAACCTTCAAATTTTCTTAACATACAGGTTCACAACTCTGTGTAGCATGTATTAAAGTAATTGGGAAAAGGGCTTTGTTTTATAACTGGATTACACAGGGGAAAGAATGGCTGAAGAATAGCTGAAGTCTTTGAGACATGAAGGCAATTAAAGATTTAGGAGAAATGCAGAATAGCAGAGTCTAGATAAAATGTCACTCTGACCATGGAGATATTGGGAGTAGGATTTTGAGACAAATTTTTACTTAAATCTTGAAGGACCAGGCAACTCAAAAGAGCAAATTTTTTTATCAGTCAGGAATATTGGGGTTTATATATAGAGAGTTTATAGACACATAGAAACTAATTTATCAATGATAATAATGACATGCACTAAATGTTGAATATTTATGGATGTGTTTATATCATAATCCTAAAAGGTTGATGTTCAGAGTTAATCTCTAATCTTACACGTTTAAAAATCACTTGCCATATTTGTCTTTACTAGAAAAATGCCTGTATCAAACAAAATATTGATTTTTCCAGGATCTTACGATCACACATAAAGGCAATCAGAAATTATTTATTAAAGATACACTACAGAAATCATTAGAGATATTTTAATTATATTAATGAGAAGTTACAACTGTTGTTTGCAATAAGACATAAATATGCATCATTCCTTGACAGGAAATAGGTCATAATCAAAATGATTGAAAGTGTATACATTTAAAGCATATGGTATATATGCAGATTTAACTAATAGATATATTCAGAGCAGGCATCCCTGATCACCCAAGATCATGGAATTTTCACCTGGTAGAATTAGCGAGAGCAGCTGTGTTGAACTTCTTTCAATTAAAGGTCATTTGGGCTACCTCTCTAAGGATGGGGATGATACCTCTGTTTTGGTTTTCATTTAGAATTCCACTTACTCTTAGGAATGTGGACCTATTTGGAAATGGCCAGATATAACCTCACTGAGATTTCTAGGGCTTGATTGTACCTACTATAACTAACAAATATGATATTATCACATATTTTATTATAACTTCTCAAAGTGAGAAAACTTATATTTTGCTTTTCTTTCTCTCTTCAAATCTTCATTTGGACTATTCCACGTGACAAAAACAGCTATTTTTCACCTGGACCACATAAATGTTTCTAAGTCCAAGTCACATCCTTCAAGAAACAAACAATCATTGAATGATTTCTTGTATCACAGGTACTACGCATGATGCCTGAAACTAATCTCTCCCTGGTGCTTAATGGGAGAGCAATTTTAAATATACATTTTCTCAGGAAACCATTATACACATCAGAAGTGAAATTATCAACCAATTGAACTCAACCTGACCAACTTGGAACCCCTTCACTTTTATAAACATATTGAAATATGTAATTTGTTGTTTATATTATATATACACCCAAAGTGTTATTATATAAGCATTGAAAATAAATTTTAATTTTAACCATCAATGGGAGTATTTTGGGGTGACTTAAGTCATTCACATTTATTTATTTTTAGCAGATATTCCTTCTTGTCCACCAATGAAGAACATCCAGAAATCATGGCCTATTAAATTGAGAGAAAAACAGGAAAAAAAAAGTTGACTATCAATTTTACAGATAAAGAAAACAAATAAATTTACTGCTCCAGGTAACAGGACAGCATCAAAGACAACATCAAAACCGAGAGTCTTGAAATTGAGCTTTGCGTGTGTTACATGACACCATAGTAGAGAAAGAAAAGGAATGGCTGAGAAAGAAAGCCAAAGAAAAAGAATTCAATACAAAATGGCAAATAAAGGTGACTGGAAGTGATCTCAAAACACTTAATAGGTATAATAAGGTCCATAAAGCAATAATAGCAAAAATTACAAAGCCCTTGCCAACCCCAAGCATCACATATGGACACAGAAATCATAACAACATGCACAGTCAGGTAGAAAATGGACCGAATCAAGCCATACCAATGGAAACAAGGGGACACACAGCGGGTGGCATGCTTAAGAGTAGGCTTGGGGAAAAACAGTCCCCCATAATGCTGAGGAATGTACCTGAACTGAGATTTTCATTTCAATGTTCAAAAATGATCTATTTCCATCATTGAGGAGATACTGTAAATGAAATAAACAACTCTAATACTTCTAAGCTTATTCCAGCTGGAGCTTATATTCCCTGATGGCATTTATATATGGGATGGTTTGCAACTCACCTGCCTAGCATGGTGCCTGGAATTCCCACCAGTCACTTTGCCTTAAGCATTGTGCCTCAGAAGGCCTTGGCAGAGTAATACATGAATATGTAATAATAATTTGCATGTCAGCATGGATTTTTGAAATTCAAATCAGCTAACAGTCACATTGTTATAGGGGAAAGAACCCAGGTTTTGGAGCTGGACAGAACTGGGCTTGAATCTACCTTTTCTGCTACTTAGCTGTTTGTGTCATCTTGAGCAAGGTGCTCAATTTCTCTGGGACACAATGATAATGTAAATTATGTATTAAAATGCCTGGAAAGCCTGTGATACATGTAGGCACCTGTGATGGTCATTGTCTTTTTTTTCATTTCCTTGGAAGTTCAAAAGAAAATTCTGAAGTAAGTTTCTATAGGAGTGAAGCAGGTAGTCAGATTCCAGCAAGGCCCAAACACTCCCTCTGTTTGATAAAATATCTGAATATCTGAACAGGAAACATCTCCTCTCTCTCTGAGGTTTGAGTAGACAAACTATTGAATAGTTTTTTTTTCTCTTATCGCCTTACTGCCCAAGTATAAATGGGATATCTGAATATATCCCATTGGTACCTCAAATTCAGTATGTCTAAATGAAGTATGACCTTTTCCAACATGAATTCTTCTTGTGAATTCTCTGTGACTGGCACCAACAGTTCTTTAGTCTCCTACACTATTCAAATATTATTAGTTAAAATAGACTCTTAGTGGTTATTATGTGTGAAAAGGTGGACAGATGAAATCCTCAATAATCCGCTAGGAGACATTTGGAACTGTATGGGACCCTTACATTGTCACAGTGTCTGGGAGGTGTTCAGCTTTAGTGGGAAGGGACCAGAGATGCTGAAATATTTTCAATGCTGGGAGCAGCTCCTCACATTGAAAAATATGTGGATCAATGGAGGCCCCATTGAGAAATGAAAATAGAATTTGCCCCTTCAAATTCTCCTGCCCATTTTCTCCTTTCTAGTTCTACATGACTAGTCCAGGCTCTAACTTGAACCACAAAGTGCTATTGTTTGAAGGAACCTGAATGTCTAGATCAGGGAACTGAAACCAAAAATGTTAATTTTCTGGCCCAAGTTATGAAAACTACTTGGTTACAAAGCTGAAGTTTGACTTCAGATCTAACTGTTACTCCATAAGGCCTGTCTGAGGTTATAATGTTATCTAAGTGCTCTCTACATTCAAATTCATCCTCTGTGGGGCAGAACTGATCACTTAATCTTCATAAAGAACAATTACCAGAACATCACTTTCCAATCAAAACCAGCCCTCAGTGTTTGCCCATTGCCTATTAAATGCATTCCTCGGCCTGGCATCCTAGGCCGCCCGCGATCTAGGCCAACTAGGCCATTGAGTGTTATTTCACCCTACTTCCCTTCTGCCTTTTTGAAATGACAAACTGTCCCCCTGGCTACCTCCCAAGCACATATTGGGCATTTATATCTTCCCTCAAGCTGTTCCTTTTGCCTAAAATACATTCCCTCACTGTCACATCTCTACTAACATTCAAATGTCTTCTCCTCCATGAAGCTTTAAAAACAAAATTTCCTCAACCAAATGTGCTCTTTCTCTATCACCTTTAATACTTTAATAGCTGTTACTGGAATTACTAAGGTCTGGTAAGCACTTTGCTACTTCAGTATTTTGTTCTCTTTGAAGACAGAGACTGACTAATATGCATCACCTTATTTATACCATACTTTTCATATATAAGTAGACAGTAAAATTTTTGGAAATAGATACACAAAGGTTTGGTAGCAAATCTGGGGGAAAAAAATCAAAAGAAAAGAAAAAGCTTTCCACTCTTAACTGTTCATCTTAGAAAAGCTTGAAAACACTTCTCACCCTGACTTCAGCACTCCTTTTAACATTGTAATTGAAATTCACTGGAAATGTATTCAATTTCAAAGAAAACAGAGGGGAATGACATCATCCCTGTTCTTTCTGTTGCCCTCAGTGAAAGTTTCATTTATCTTTGTCATCTAACCTATGCTGTCAGGAGTAAGGTTGGAAGCCTCATTAATAAAAATCAGACCAGACCTTCTCTCATGTAGATGTAAACTCCTAAAGTGTCCTCAATACAATCGTACTGCATAGTGCAGCCTGGAGTGCTGACCACTCTGAACTGGCATCATCAGTGGATTTAGAACTCAGTTTAGAACCACGCTTGTGGAAGGACAAATTTTCATAAAATCTTTTTAACTATTCACCACTGCATAACTGAAGCTTAGCTAAAAATAACCAGTAAGGGAGAGCTAGAGAGTCTAGCTTTCTTGATCCTGACCACTTACTTCCAAATTAAACTCTCAGTATGTATAAGTGTGTATGTGTGTGTTAATCAATCTGTACATAACCTTCCATATAGCCATAAGTTTTATTAATGTTCCCTATGTGAAAAAAAATTATTACATGATCAATAAGGGCCTATATAAATAAGCTAAAGTATATGGCTGGAATATTCAGATGCAAGAAGATGACCAAAGAAATAAAAATATTAAAAGAGCATATAATCCAATTTAGAAGAACAGCAGCTTGAATCATGAGCTAAGCAGTCTGTAGTTTCACACTCATCTTCTAATGCTGGTAATGCACTGGAAATCAAGTCACAGAGTTATGAGTATTTATGAGTTCATCAAAAGTTGTAAGAGTATTTGTACAATGGTGTACCCTTTGATAGTACTGGACATTATCTCATTTTTATGCAATTGATTAGATTTCAATTTTTATGTTCGAGAGTGATTTCATAGAACTGTTTTCTCTATATTTAGAAGAGAAGAATTATTTCTTTGAGAGTTGTAAAGGGGTGGGAAAGTAATCATTAGTCTAGCTGTAATTTAATATTTTCCTATAAAAAAGTGATACATTTGCCTTTAAAAAAGAGCTGTGTTCTTTCAGTGTACAATTTATAGTACTTTACTTTCCAAGGTTTGTTCCCTGAACTTTAGAAATATGTGATTGCATCAGACTCATTTTTTTATTATCTTATAAGCTGTTTGATTGCCTTTTTTATATTGCATTATATTTAAATAGATCTCAACAGTAAATAGGTGATTGGAAATATTATTTTGTACCTCACTAATAGCTTATATTATTTCCTGAAAATTCATTTTTGTAGAAAAGGGCATGCTACTTCTTTGCTGGATGTTCCATCCAGTCTTATTTACTGTAACCAGGAGATGAAATTTCCAAACAAATCCTGGTGTTTACAGCATTTGGAGAGGCATGTGGCCTGCCATTCCAGTCTCTCTCAAGCATGTGCCCCACCTGCTTTTTGGCTTGGGCTTAAACAAGTTGGTTGGGCCACAACACAAGTGTGAGAACATGAGAATACGAGATGCCACAGGCCAGGTGACATGCCAGTGCTGAAAAGCTGGTACATGGCAGGGCATCATTGTGTACATACAAAGGCCACATGCCACATCAGAATGTGGCAGCCACTTCTCCCAAATTAGCTGAATATTTTTCCTTCCATTATGTTCTCACAAAAATGTTGTAAAACAATAAGCCTTGAGCTACACTAAGTCCAAAAGTTCAGGGTTTCAAATGAGTGACAAGTGAATATTCATGTGTATTTCTGAGTTGATTGACAGTAGAACTTTTTCTTTTTTAACCATGCTTGTATATGATTTGGGGAAATACTTTCCAAGGCAACAGAAATTATTCTCACAGGTATGAATCTTTTGACAGGGCCAAATGCTGCAGAGCAGCAAATAACTTTTTTTTTTGTCTAATAAAGCAGGAGAGAACTCTCTAGAAAAAATGTCATAAGATCTCATACAGTTTCTCCTAGCTTTTTCTGAATTTCATACTTTTGTGTGCTATCACCAGGTCCATACTTCTAAAGCAACTGCAGTTGAATTCATTTCAAGTGTTGGCAAGAAAGGATAAGGAAAAAATAATTACACTTAAAGTTCTGTTGAGTCTAGTGTGGGTTGCAGAATTCATAAATGTGCAATGTCAGGTAACCCAAGATGTTTCCTGAGTTCTGACTCTACTGCTGAATAAGTATGTGACCATGAAAGTTGAATGAAATTTCTATATTTTCTTCATCTTAACAAGACTCAATGCGAGGCCAAATTTTTCTGAAATTTTTAGAGTTATTAATGAGGATTTCTGTCTCGATGAGGGTGATTAGCAGAAATCCTAAAAGATCTAAAGTGCTTTTGCCACTGCTATCCCAATTTTAAACAAGGAAATAATTGTGAAATTTGTGTATTTTTTCTAGTATATTTTCAAACTTACAGTTTTTAAATATCTTTATTTTTCCATCTGTTTAGCCAGAAACCATGAATTTTCAAAGAGCAGAATACATCTAGTTATGTCCCTTGTCATAGATTTCACATAGTCTCTGCAGTGAATCAAAGAGGTTTTTAAAAACCAAAAATATATTAATATGTGGAGAGCTGTACAATTTCAATCTGTACTTCAGATCTACATCCTCTAGCTCCTTAGCTTTTAAATTGCCCCCTGACTTTCCTAAAATAATTCACCATACTTCAGCATGGGACTGAGAGTACCCTGCAGGCTCATAATCTAGTTTTAGATAAATGGACTCATGGTGTCTTTGGCTGCAGCCAAATAATGTTCACCTTCACCACGAACACACAGCATCTTCATCATTTATGTAAAAGAAAGGCCATTGATACTGTGCTATGCCTATAATGTTACACTGCCTAATAGGGTATTTTGGTGGAGTTTATTTATTCCCTTTCTGTTTGCTGAGTAAATTATTGCTTGTAAAAGGTTATGCTTCTCCAGAGAGCATTAGAAATAGAGTCTCAGTTTTATTTTTTGGCTGTTTTTACTTAAAGTCTGGGCAATTTGCAGCATCTTTTCAGCCCAGAGTTTGAATAAGAATGTCATCTCTTTGAAATAGTCTGCGGAAATAGATTTAAAGCTCAGGCTCTGCCTCTTGATGAATACACAGACTGAGAGGACAGTGAGGGGAATCCTGAGACTGTGTGCAGACAGCTTCCTATTAGAGCTCAGGTATTAGCATTCAACAGAGTGTATGTGAAATTTTGGAGAAAAAATACGATTTTTGAATACTGTATCTCCAAGCAGAATATTCAGATGCAGCTTCCATATTCCATATTTTTTAAAAAAGTTCAACACTGGCAAGGCTGTTACTCATTACACTGTGTATATTTCAGAAGAGAATCTACAGAAAGAAGTACATTATGCTGGCTTGAACATATTGAACATATTCACACTATGTGAATTCTATAATTTCTAGAATTATAACTCTAAAATATTTTACCAGTAGTATGGAAGTTAAAATTGTAAACCAAATAAAAAATACACAGATAAATACTATATTTTCCCCTGACATTTTCTTTCTCTTCTCCCTGTGGCCTTCATTCTCTCTTATTCCCCATTTACATTTTTTTTTCATATTCTTGCATATAATAATACTCCCCTCCCCTCACAGGTCATACACACTCCCAGGGGGCTATGCAGATGTGTTTCCAGTGTCTACTGACTGTCCTTTTTTTTTTTCCTTTTAGCTTACTCTCTGTCTAAGACATAGAGAGATGAGCTGACAATAACACTTGGGAGAGAGAGACTCATAATTAAAAGATGAAAAAAGATGAAATGATTGTACCCTATATCACATCTGCCTAAAGTGGAAGCAATACTGATCCTATCCACTTAAATCAAAATTTATGATTTAGTGCCAAATGTACCATTTTAACAATGGTACCTAGATCAGAGTGGGACAGGCAGAGTAGCCTACCTTCATTGTCTATAACACATAGTAGGCCATTAATAGATCTCTGATTGAGTCGTAGGAAAACACATCATTGTGGAATGTGTCTAGTTAGCTTGGAATCACAGGACTATGGCTGTGGAGGGGAGAAATAAACAAAAAGAATAAATTCTGCCCTAAGAGCTGGAAATTATTATTTAAAAGAATTTTAGGAAAATAAATGCTCAAAAGAAGGGACTAGTATTTTGAATTAGTGAGAGTATACTGTTTAATATAAAGGGCAAACCTATCCTTGCAGCATCTAGAGAGATGGCAGTTGAAGCCATTTGAAAAGTCGAAAAAAGATATGTTTATGTTATCACTTTGTACAATCATCATTTGTTGGACCCTAATCTCAAAATTCTTATATTTTAAAATGGAAAGGAATTTGTAGATAAAAACATACATTTTTCATGTTGAAGTTTACCTCATAATGTAATATTTTCAGACAGGTTTCATGATGAATTTTACAACAAGGAGCAGAACCTACAAGAAAATAAAAACATGTTTAGACTCTGTTAAGCCTTCCAAAATCTTAAGGTAAGCATAATCACCACCCAAAGCCTTTGAGTTTTAGAGGAAAATGTTTTTTAACGCCCCAACGAATATCATTCAAAATGTATTGAACCTGACAAAAGTGCAGATGAAGATGACTCAGAAGGACACTTTGCCTGAGACATGAAATGTGATAATACTTTGCTAAGGAAAAATCAAGAGTGATCTGTGATAAAAAGGAAGCTGATACCAATATAAGACATAAAAATCTGAGTCTAATTATTCCATCAAAAATCCTGGACTTTAGTTTTTGATTACATTGTTTTAACTTCTGATTCTCAAAGTTTAAAAAGTTTGCTTGTATTATGCTCAAAATACATAAAAGTAACACACAAGAGAGATTTATAAAGCATCAAATACATTAGTAAGTTTCCTACATTTCATTAGAAGAGAGTTTGAAGCCATTTCAGGACATCAAGATTGGTAAAGGAGATTATTTTACAAGAATATATTCTTACATTAACTATATAATTTGCCAAACCACACATGGAAATTTAAAGAGCAAAAGATGTTTTGCTGTGACCTGAAAGGAGGACCACACATATATTTTAGTGAATTGAAAACAGCTGTGTACAGTCTTTGGCACAGGCAAATTTCTTAAAAGATTACATCTGTACATTTGGGTTTTGATAAAATCACCATTAATGTATTTACACATAGATATAAAAATATGTTTAACTGCTTACAAAAATTTTTTTAAGTTGAAATTTCTGCTCCTTGAATTTAGTTGCTTCTTTTTATCCTTTCCTTGCATTCTATAGGTATATAATTTGAACAAAATTGTCCAAATGCAAATATCGGCCATTAAATTTGAAGAAAGGATAAAACTATTGTAAGCATTAGTAAATCTTAATTCTGTCCTTGATTGTTGAACTTACTAAAGGATGCTTTGCACATGATTTAATCCATATATTCCTCGGTTTCCTTGTATATTTAGTGGGTTAATAATACCTTCTATTTACTTGGATTTTTAAAGATATCAAAACCAAATGAAATCTTGAGGAGATTTCTGTGCTTATATATTGTCTATAATTAAAGTCAATGTTTTCTCTTTTGCTAGGCAATTTACAGAACATGTTGCATTCTTGATTTTTGGAAAAAATAATGCAATTTATTTTATTTTGGTAGCATAAACTGGAATTAGTAGGAACTGAATTGAGCAGGTGTAAATGAGATGAATTTATCATATCAAAGATTTTCATTTATTATTCTTATTTTTATAATGCCCTGTCATGTGATAGCCCAAGGCAGCATGTGGTGATTTTGACTGCAATGTGATAGCCATAAGAAAAGTATTTATAAGACCCCTTATCAGGCATCTTCTGTAAATCCAAGTCTAAAATGCAAAGCAATAACCTGGGAATATTTATGAATATCTGAAGATGCAGGAGTGACTTTCAAAGGGATTTCCTGCTCCACTTTTTCCCTAAGAAAGAACTAAGAAGACTAAAGATATCAATTCAATACATGTATTTTTTTTCCCAGGCACCAATTTTCTTGGAAATGAATCTGAGAAGTGAAAAAATAATTTACTCTATGCATGGTTATTTGCTCTAAGAACTTTCCCCCTGATGGAAAGTGAATGAAAAGGTTAAGTAGAAGACATGCATCATTGCTGTAATTTGTAAACTGATGTGATAACCTCATGTTTAATATTTTATGGAGTAGAAGGTGAATGCTTGAGGGAGAAATGTCACTTGGAGATAAGAGAAATCATATGCTAAGAATGTGTATAAATGGAAGTGAGAATTAACTTGAGTGTTTCTTTATTAATTGATAGACTGGTGTAACATGACGATGAAATAAAGAAGGTATCCTAGCAACCATATTTTCATAACAACTGTGGCCTGTAAGGCTGTGATGACTGTCAGCTACATTTATTAATTCAGGAGGGTGAGCAGAGATAATTTGAATTAATGAAACCTCTCTGCAAACAAAATATAATGTAGATTTAATCATACCTATTACTGTTGTTTTTTATTTTTTAAAGCATACGTAGATGGATAAACTATTTCAACAGACAATATTCCATTTATGAGTAGTAATAAGGCAGTCCGTCATTTGTTTAGTTGGCATACAGTCTGAAAAATATATTTTAAAAATCCACAAAGACCTGTCAATATGCTAATATCTTCTTTTAAGATAAAATACCAAAACTCCAAAGTAGATGTTTACTTACAAGTTGATATTTCTATTTTTATCAGCTTTATTATTCCAATAATATCACAATGAAAAAATGTGTCCTTGTTTTAATATTCTAAATACTGGTTTAATCTCTGTTTTAAAATTATCTTCTGTGGGCGTCTTCTCTCCCACATACTAAATTCATCCAAATACAATTTCTTTAGTGAGTTAAACTGGATTGAAGGGGTACTTATTAAGTATCTACTATTTGCCTAAATGAAAGAGCAACATAACGTGATCATAAAAGTAATTCTATCAAATTGTTCAGTCTTCTATTTCTCAGTTGCCATCTCCTCTGATTTAATATAGAAATAATTTATCTGCCCAGTTTCTGTCAGGAAAAAAACCTCTCTGTCCACTTAAAGCAAGCAGAAAGGGATTTGATACAGAGAATTAGTGCCTACCAAACTATTTGAAAGGGGGAAGAACAGAGACTAGGAACAGCTACCATTAGATTTCACTTCTGCTATCCTGCTATCCTGCTCTACGGAGGCAGGAAGGTACAGAACCTTCCAGAAACTTACAGCAATGATAACCATTGCCCTCAGCAATGAAGAAAGTAATAAGAAAAAAAATACTTGGGGGCTGCTGAAAATACATTATCCTTGCTGAAACCCACAGATCTGCCCCATTGCAGTCAGAGTAGTGATATATTTTTGGCTTCTGCTTCCTTCCCTCATTTCATGTTTCATGCACGGGCTGTCATTGGAAGAATCTTACCTAGAACTCTTCAGAAAGGAATTCTAAGAAATCTAGTTTTTAGGCTTCAATCTGTGCAACACAAGGAAGAGCTGAGATGAAGAGAAATGGCACTGAATTCCCAACAGAAAATATGGCACAAATATTAAGCCAGAGAACTTTGCCATGGGTGACAGTACAGCCATAGAAAAACTATAAGAGGGATCTTTAACTTGGGACTGGCTTTGATATTTTTGTAACTATAATCAAAAAACTAAGCAATATCCAAGATATCGAATGCTGTGTCTCCAGTTACCATAACAATTGTGTCCATGCTCTCATAGAGCTTAACATTTATTTTGTGTTTTTAGTAAGATACCAATATAATTGTTAATCTGCATAGATCTTCAAAAATTTGGAATCATTTAACCTTTTGTAACCACCTAATTTTATTTATTATTCATATATAAACAGGATAGATTACAAATACTGGGGATTTTTTTTTTGAAAAGCAATCACAGAAGTGAGAGTAGCATTGATTAACTAGCAGAGCAATACCAGCTTTGACAATATATTTTTCAGTTTAGTAGATGTCAGATTCTCTTACTCTTTTCCATATTGCGACAAGTAATCCCATATTTTTACCCCTCAGCAATGATGAAACAACTGATGAAGAGCATAAATGAAAAAGTGGAGCTTTCTGAGACACATTTGATTGTGATGATGCAAACAGACTTTTCTCAAGACAGAGAGGTGTTTGCCTTCTTTACCAGTCCATGCCAATGCTTAGCATGGTGCCTGGTACATCTAAGGAACCCAGTAAATATGTGCTGAATAATACATGACTAGTATTTAATTTCTTACATTTAACTTACATATTGTTTCAGAAGTTGTGTGTATTTTCTCTTCAGAGGAATATACAGTCATAGAGAAAGGAATTTCAGAGCATGCCATTTTCAACGTCTTATTGAATCTGGATGGTAGTATTCAGAGGTTCCTCATACTTTTCTACTTTTGAGTATGTTTAAATTCTTTTTGTTTGAATTTTATTTTCAAACATTATCCAAGGTGATCCGATGTTAACAATAAAAAAAAAAATCACCCTACTTAGTCAATAGATTGCTTCTGTGTTCACAATCTTCAGTTGAAGAACCTGACTCCAACCCCATGTCCTAGCTCTGCCCAATGGCCGTGTGACTGCCTGGGAGGCACACTTCTTCCCTGCTCATCTTCACCTTCCTCTCCTCTGCAGTATGTCAGTAACAACATCGATGCATAAGGCTTTCTTTGCGTGCATCTTATAGAAAAATACAATAGTGTATCAGGTATCATTTATATATTCTATGTATCAAGAATCATGCTTTAAGTGTTTTATTTCATTTAGTACCTACTGTATGTCCACTAAACTACAGACATAATTCTCTCAAATAATAAAGAAAAGAAAACCTTGAAAATTGTGATAATCTTAAAAGAAGAAACAGGCATTCATGTCTAGGAACAACTCTGTAACAATGACAACTTTGCCCTGCATGTCACAGTCGCTGAATATTGCGGTCTAATTATTTCACAGGTGTTGTGTACCACCACATATTCCATCTTAGTCTGTTCAGGCTGTTATGACAAAATACCTTGACTGGGTGCCTTATAAATAACAAACGCTTCTCATGGTTCCAGAGGCTGAGAAATCCAAGATCAAGTGCCACCAGGTTCAATATCTGGTAAGGGTCTGTTTCCTAGTTCTTGAATGACCATCTTATTACTGTGTCCTCATATGGCAGAAGGGGTAAGGAATCACACTGAGGTCTCTTCTACTAATCCCATTCATGGGGGCTCTGCCTTCACAACCTAATCATCTACCAAGGAGCCCATTTCCAAATACCATCACACTGGGGATTAGGTTTCAACACATGAATTTTGGGGAGACACAAAGTCCATGGCTTATTCCATCCATACGGATTAGACCATTTAATTATTTTCTGTTTTAAGTAGTTCTCATGGCACAAATTCTGAGTCAAGTGGTCTGGTAAATACAAAGTTTACTAGAAATATTAAGAATCTTTAGGAGTGGTTGTTATCAAAGAAACAGTAACAATTATTACTCTTTCTTGAGGCATTTGCTCTGACAAGAAAACTACACCAAATACTTTGCACACTGTGTACACTTGCAGAATAAACTTTGTAAAACTTAATCTCTAAGCATAGTGTGCATTCTGAAAAATCTTAGATATATGAAACCTGGTCTGTTTGGGAGATATTTGCTACATTCTAGCTGGAATTTAGTGAGTTAACCCCAAGCCATCTGGAACATTCAGCTGTTCAGAATAACTCATTTCCAGGGAGCTCTGTATAGCTGAGGACTTACTGTATGAGTTTTCACATAATGTGAATAGAAATGTGACTATTTGTAACATTTAAACACTCACAATTTCCATAAATGAAAGAAAGTTCAGTATGAGATTTATCATGACTCAGTTTTTTTTCTCCCTTCTCAGAACGACATTTGCATATTTTGGGGAGCTTTTGAATAGGTACTGCTGTAAAATTCAGTAGGTGACAGTTAAACATATGCTTCAGCATTTACAGAGGATGAATCATGCTCTTTCCCAGCCATTTGGCTTTTCAAGATCTCTGTTAAAGAAGAGATGCAAAAACTCTTGTGACTCTTTCATCAGCCATCATACTCATGGCTTTTAGAACACATTGGTTTTGAGAAGCTTTTCATGAAGCACCTTGAAACAGCTTGCCATGAAATGGAGAAAAAGGAAGGCAGATGCCTGGAAAAGAAAATTTTCCTTCTAGTTAACATATCACAGGACGGGCCTTGTGCCCAAACTTAAGAATTCAGAATTCTCATTGACATCAAATGGAGTTTTCTTTTTTTCATAAGTCTGCTGGATTAGTTCTCAGATTTGAATAAAATTTTCACTCTTGTTCTCTCCTTTTCTCACCTTTTTGCACCTTTATTTTGTAGGCATTTTCTTCATAAAATATGGGTATCTCCTATCATGTTGAATGATTGTGTCTCTCTGGATGTTTCCAGAATGGTTAGATCTAATGGTTCCTAAGAAAACACATGCAATGGTAACTTTCTTATCAGACGCAAAGTGGTAGAATGCAGAGGTAGGACTGTGTTTCATCAACGTAATATTTATAGCTAAGCAAATCAACATTTCAGCTCTGCAAATCCTAAATTTGTTGCCAGACAGTATCTGGAGATTGTTTTGTATGTTTTGATTAAATACAGATTCCTTAAACTTTTTTTCTAAGAAAACCAGAATCCTGTGTTTGTTCTTGTTCTTTGTTTTTTCTAGTTGGGTCTTGTGATAAATGAGATGTCTAACTAATGACATCACTGTGTAAAAAGTCTCTTTCTTTAGAATCATAGTCACTTAAATTAACTTTTCCTGAAGTCTGTAATTGTACACACAGTAATGATATTTGAAAAATAAGCATTTTAATTTACACAACATAATTTTTTTCCAATAGAAACACAACTTAGAAATATAAGCAGTATTTTTAAAGTGAATAAATTATGTGTTTCGAAAATCATGCAATTCTGTGTGTACACTGGAAAGGATATTCTTTGTACATTTAACCAATGGTTAAATTCAGTGCAGTCTAAATTCCAGGCACTATGGTAGATGCTAGGAATACATAGAGTGCCACCCTGGGTACTTTATGGTGAAATTGAAGAAAGAGAGTGAAATAATGAAGACTGTGTTTCATAGGGTGCTCAGGTTTTCAACAGGAGTGAGGAAGGAGGGGGTGGCCTTTTAAAAGAAGAAGAAGGAAAGATAACTGGAGAAATTATCTGATAAAATTACAGAACAGAATAACAGAATGAGACTTTACAACAAGACCCTAGACCTGACCATGAACCACCATTCTTTGGAGGACCCTAAGTAGAGCAAACTTCACATTGGATCTTTGGGGCAGATTTGAAAACACTGGGACATAGAATTCTTGACATGAACAAGAGCATTTTCCCATTGGGAATGATGAAAACAACAAACCTGTTTCCGTGTGATAGTCATAGCCAAGAAGGAGGTCTATGAGCTCATTTGGAACCACCCCAACAATACACGAAAAGTTCTCAGTGAGGTTTTAGAGGGGATAGAAATCAGCAGGTGTAGACACAGATGGATAAAATTGATTACTACAAAGGTGTGACCCCATTCACCTTTGTAAGTTATCATGGCCTGAAGAAGTTGTAACAGTCTAAAAGCCATGCATAAAGCCAGCAAAGGAGAAATGGGGGTGCACAGTTAGTTCACTGGAGACAAAATTATTGTTGGCTATATATGCCATGCTGAAAATTCATAGCTTTGTCTATTGATTTTGATAATTTGGTCTGAACAAATTTGAATTTTTAAAAGATAATGTAACAGCAGTGTAGAGAATGAATGGGGTAAAGAAGATAAGTCATATTTAAGGGTTAAACTCTGAAAAGACAGAGAAGTAGAAGAAATATCAAGGAGAAATAGCAAGCCTCAAAATAGGAAATTATCTGTAGAAATAAAAAGAAAGAATGAAATAAGAGCTGTTTAGGAGTGTGCACTGGAAGGACATAGATTGGCTGAATGTGTTTAGCAGGAGGAAACAGGAGAGTGAAATATAAAAAGATGTGTACATGGTTTCTGGTTTGGGCACTGGGTGGCTGGCAATGCCAGTCACTGCAATAATAATAATTACAGAAAAAGAAAAACATTTGGTTAAAAGGGATGAGATTAGTTAGCACTTCTGGAATTTCAGAGATGGGTTTATAAATGTTGGGCCAGACTTCAGGCTATAAGTTGAAGTTGAAAATACAGACTTGCAGTTTCTGTCATCTTGCTCTTTGCATAGAAATAGTGAACTTAAACTGAAGTGCTATTAATTATACCATATATTAATCCTTGGCTAAATAGCTTAGTATTTAATACAGAATATTCATTGGAAGGACTCTTTCGGTATGGACTAATTACTTTTCTTTATCGTCGTGAATAAATATGGGAAAGTTTTGGGAAAACATTGTTTAAAGGTAAATTAGTTGTATGTGGTCTAGGTTGTTTGGACCAAAAATGTTTAAGTCTCATCTTAGTTGATATAGCATTACTTCAGGTCAAGACATATTTATTCCTAAGAATTCTAGCATCATTAAGCCTGGTACAGCCTGGCAGGGAACATCTCTGGAATTAGGCTTTAAGAAGTTAACCATACTTAGCTGTAAGATGAAATATTAATCAGGAAAGTATGGTGGCTAAGAGAACCTTTAGAGCTCAGATCTGACTCTTAGTTGCTACATAGCCTTTGTAAATTTACTTGGATTTCTGGATTCATCATATGCAAAATTACTAATGGAAAGTAGACCTCTTGAAGTTAGAGACTGTAACTTATTCTTTTTTGTTGTTGTCTCTGTATTACCTGAACATATGGTAACACTCTAAGAAAGATAAAAATGCTAGTTAAAATATGAAAGTATAATTAAATTCTAAATTCATATAAAAGTATAAAATATTATGTTTTGGTATTAGTTCTACTTAGTAAAACACCCCCAAGATTAAAGAAGACAAGTACAAGAAAATAACCTTAAGACAAATTTTGATGCTAAAGTTAATAGATTAAGAAAATAAAATTTTAAATTTGAGTTAAATTTTGATATATATACAAATTTAAAGAATGAAAATGAAAAAACACTAGTTCTCCAGATTTTTTCATCTTCTAAGAAGATTCTCCCTAGCAGAGAGCTGGGAAGCAGAGTTCAGGGCAGTGTGACATGTCTTCCCTGGGTTTTAGGCCTCTGGGAACCCCTGAGGAAGTGTCTGCAGGATGGGCTTCCCCTCCTGGCTGAGACAGAGAAGGCATACCTTTGTGGGGAGTATCTTAGCACCATGGAGTAAAACAGATCTGGGTTCAAACACACAGGCATGAGTTTTGGGAAGTTACTTTATCCTCTTTAACAGTATTTTCTTCATGTAAGAAAAAGAATAATAACTTAGATTAGTTGGTAACTTAGATTAAGCACAGACAAATTCTTAGAAAGACAGAAACTATTGAAAATAATTAAAGAAGAAACAAATAATCTGAAGAGATATATAACAACAAAAGAGATTACATGAATTATCACAAACTTTCCCACAAAGAAAATCCCAGGTCCAGATGGTTTCAGTGGTGAAATTAACCAAACATTTAAATAATTAACACCAGTTCATAATTTATCTAAAAAATAGAAAATAAGGGAACACTTTCCAGCTCATTTTAGGAGGCCACACTATACCTGATATTAAAAGTAGAAGTCACAAGAAAACTACAGACCAATATCCTTTATAAATATAGATGTAAAAGATTCACAACAAAGTACTAGCTTACTGAATATAGTGATATATAGAAAGGATTCTACATCACAACTAAGTGATATTTATCTCCAAAGCACAATTATTAGTTCAACATATGAAAATCAAACTATATTAACAAAATAATAGAAGTACAAAAACCATATGATCATCTCCATAGACACAGAAAAAGTAGGTGACAAAGTTCAAATAAACTGTATTTATTCATAATAAAAAACTTTCAACAAATGAAGAATAACAGTGAACTTTCTCAACCCAATAAAGGGTACCTACACAAAACCCATAGCTAGCTTTATATTTAACAGTAAAAGACTAAATGCTTTCCCTCAAAGATTAAGTAGTTCTAGCTAGGTAAATTAGTGAAGAAAAAGAAATGAAAGGCCACTGGATGGGAAAATGAGGAAATTAACTCTTTTTGTAGACAAAAGACATATTGGAAATGAATAATCTGAAAATAAAATTTTAAAAATTCATTTACAATTGCATCAGAAAGAATAAAATACTTAGGAATAAATTTAGCAAAGAAGTGAGAAACTTTCAACAAGTGAAAAGACAACCCACACATGTGAGACAATATTTGCAAATCATATACCTGATATGAGTATCCAGACTATGTAAGGAACTCTTGCAATTCAGTAATAACAAAAAAATTCAATTGAGAAATGGGCAAAAGATGTGAATAGTCCTTTATCCAAAAAAAGACACAAATGGCCAATCAGCACATGAAAAGATGCTTAGTATCATTAATTATTCAGAAAATGCCAATTAAAAACACAATGAAATGCCACTTCCTACCTAATAAGATGCCAAATGGAAAGTTAATGTCTAGTAACAAAATGACAAACAGTAGGAAGTGTTGGTGAGGATGTAGAGGAATGGACTATTGGTGGGAATATAAAGTGGTGCAGCTGCTTAAGAAACCAGTTTGGCAGTTCCTTAAATGTGAAAATAGAGCCATCATATGACCTAACAATTCCATTTCTGGTATATACTCAAGAAATTTGAAAATGTATGTCTGTGTACATGTATACTCATAGCAGCACAATACATAATAGTCAAAGAGTGGAAAAAACAGAAATATACATGACCTGATGAGTAGATAAACAAAATGTAACACAACCATACACTGGAATATTATTCAGCCATAAAAAGGAATGGAGTATTGCCACATGTAGCAACATGGATGAACCTTGAAAGCATTATACAGTGAGAGAAGCCAAATGCAACAAGCCACATACTATGTTTCCATCCACATGAAATGTCCAAAATAGACAAATACATAGAAATAGAAAGTAAATTAACAGTTGTGGTGATTAGTTTTGTGTGTCAACTTGACTGGGCTAAGGGGTACCCAGATAACTGGCAATCATTATTTTTGGGTGTGTCTATGAGAGTGTTAATGGAAGAAATTAGGTTTTGGATCAGTAGACCAAATAAAGAAGATTGCCCTCACCAGTGTGGTGGGCTCTTCCAATCTGTTAAGAACCTGAATAGAATAAAAAAGGTGAAGGAAGGTCAAATTTTCTCTTTGTTTAAGCTGATAGATCTATCTTCTCCTATCCTCAGACATCAGTCCTCTGATTTTCAGACTTTAAGATTTGGACTGGAACTACACCACCAGCTTTCCTGGGCCTCCATCTTGCAGATGGCAGATTATGGGACTTGGCAGACTCCATAATGACATGAAATATTCTTTCATAATGAATCTCTTTCCCTATAGCTACATATATCCTATTGCTTTTGTTTCTCTGGAACCCTGATTAATACTATGGGTGACAGAGACTGGAATGAGGGGGAAATGAGTGAGCGCTACCAGGTATAAAGTTTCCTTTTTAGGTGATGAAAATGTACTGATATTAGTGCTGATGCAAAGCCTTATACATTTACTAAAATCTACAGAATTTTATACTTCCAAATGTTGAATTTTATGACATGTGAGTTATATCTCAATAAATGTTTAAATATGTATTGCATGTAAAAGATCTTAAAATAGTATTTGGCTCCAGACATGGATTTCACATCAAAGTAGTAAGTCTCCAGGACACCTCATTTGTATGGGCTCAGCAATGGCCTTTTGAGGAGATACTGTTCATATGGTCATGAGTTTTCATGTTTGCAAAAGTAAGATTTTTAAAAAATTTTTTAAACTTTTTAAAAAATTAAGGTATCATTGATACATAATCTTATGAAGGTTTCACATGAGCAATATTGTGGTTTCAGCATTCTCATATTTTCAAGTTCTTCCCACCCCATTGCAATCACTGTCCATCAGCATAGTAAGATGCTATAGAGTCATTACCTGTCTTTTCTATGCTATACTGCCTTCCCTGTGAACTACCTATATTGTGAATGCTAATTATTATACATCTTAATACCCTTCTCCCTCCCTCCCCACCAATTCTCCCTAATCCCTTCCCTTTGGTAACCTCTAGTCCCTTCTTGTAGTCTGTGAGTCTGCTGTTCCTTCAGTTTTGCTTTGTTGTTATACTCCACAAATGACTGAAATCATTTGGTACTTGTCTTTCTTCACTTGGCTTATTTCACTGAGCATAATACCCTCTAGCTCCATCCATGTTGTTGCAAATGGTAGGATTTGTTTTCTTATGGCTGAATAATATTCCATGGTGTATATGTATCACCTCTTCGTTATCCAGTCATCTACTGTGGACACTTAGGTTACTTCCACATATCAGCTACTTTAAGTTGTGCTGTGATAAATACAGGGGTGCATGTGTCTTTTTGAATCAGGGATCTTGTTTTCTTCAGGCAAATTCCTATGAGTGGAATTAGTGGGCCAAATGGTTTTTTATTTTTAGTTTTTTGAGGAACCTCCATATTGCTTTCCATAATGGTTGAACTAATTTACATTCCCACCAGCAGTGTAGGAGGGTTCTCCTTTCTCTACATCCTTGCCAGCATTTGTTGTTCCTTGTATTTTGGATGTTGACCATCCTAACTGATGTGAGGTGATATCTCATTGGGGGTTTAATTTGCATTTCCTTGATAATTAGTGATGTGCAGCATCTTTTCATGTGCCTGTTGGCCCTCTGAATTTCTTCTTTGGAGAAGTGTCTGTTCAGATCCTCTGCCCATTTTTTAAATCAGGTTATTTGTTTTTTGGGTACTGAGGCATGTGAGCTCTTTTTATAATTTGGATGTTAACCCCTTATCAGATATGTCATTTATGAACATATTCTCCCATACTGTAGGATGCCTTTTTGTTCTACTGATGGAGTTCTTTCCTGTACAGAAGTTTTTAGTTTTATGTAATCCCATTTATTCATTTTTGCTTTTGTTTCCTTTTCCCAAGGCAGTTTGTTCAGGAAAAAGTTGCTCATGTTTATATTCAAAAGATTTTTGTCTATGTTTCCTTTTAAGAGTTTTATGGTTTCATGACTTACATTCAGGTATTGGCCTTATATGTGTGGTTTTATATCTGGGCTCTCTATTCTGTTCCATTGATCTATGGGTCTGTTCTTGTGCCAGACCAAATTGTCTTGATTACTGCGGCTTTGTAGTAGAAATTGAATTCAGGAAGCATAATGCCCCACCTTTATTCATATTTCTCAGGATTGCTTTGGCTATTCAGGGTCTTTTGTGCTCCCTTATGAATTTTAGAACAACTTGTTCTAGTTCATTGAAGAATGTTGTTGGTATCTTGATAGGGATTGCATTGAATCTGTAGATTGCTTTCAGCAGGATGGCCATTTTGACAATATTAATTCTTCCCTCCCATGAGCACAGGATGTATTTCCATTTATTGGTATCTTCTTTAATTTCTCTCATGAGTGTTTTGTAGTTTTAAGGTTATAGGTCTTTCACTTCCTTGGTTAGGTTTATTCCTAGGTATTTTATTCTATTTGAAACACAATTTAAAGTTTTTTTCTCCCTTTTTGTTCTTCCTCCTCCACTCTTTATATATTAGGTGTCGTATTCTGTACTCTTTGTGTATCCCTTGACAGACTTTGTGGGTAGTTGATTGAATTTTGCATTTGCTTAGTAATTAATTGGTCTACTTCCTTTACTGTGGTTTTATTTTCTCTAGTGACAGCTATTTAGCCTTAGGAGCACTTCTATCTATAGCAGTCCCTTTAAAATACACTGTAGATAGGGTGTGGGAGTTAAATTCCCTCAGCTTTTACTCATCTGGAAATTGTTTAATCCCTCTTCAATTTAAATGGTAATCTTTCTGGGTGGAGTATTCTTGGTTGAAGGCCCTCTGTTTCATTGTATTAAATATATCATGCCACTCCCTTCAGACTGGTAAGGTTTCTGCTGAGAAGTCTGCTGATAGCCTGATTGATTCTCCTTTATATGTGATCTTTTTTCTCTCTTTAGATGCTTTCAATGCTCTCTCTTTGTCCTTGATTTTTGCCATTTTAATTATTATATCACTTGGTGTTGTCTTCCTAGGGTCCTTTGTGTTGGGAGATCTCTTTACTTCCATGACCTGAAAGACTATTTCCTTCCCCATATTGAAGAAGTTTTTAGCAATTATTTCTTCAAAGACACTTTCTATCCCTTTTCTCTCTCTTCTTCTTCTTCTGATAGCCCTATAATGTGTATATTGGTTGCACAGTTCTCTTATTATTCTTTCATTCCTAGAGATCCTTTTTTTCCTCTCTCTGCCTCAGCTTCTTTGTTTTCCTGTTCTCTAATTTCTATTCCACTTACCATCTTCTCTATCTCATCTAATCTACTTTTAAATCCCTCCATTCTATGCTTCATTTCAGATATTGTATTTTTCAATTTCTATCTCTTTCTTGGCATCCTCCCTGAGATCTTGAATATTTTTCTGTGTCTCCATGAGCATGTTTATGATTTTTATTTTGAAACCTTTATCAAGAAGATTGTTGATTTCAGTTTCACTAAGGCCTCTTTCTGACATCTTCTGCTATACTTTAATTTGTACAAAATTTTTTTGCCATTTAATTTTTCTAGTGACTCCTATGGAATAATAATTTTGTGTAGGTGGCTAGTGCTCAGAAGCTCTACTTTCTGGAGCTGTGAAGCTGTGAAGTACCTGAAGCAATGGCAGGGGTCATAGGCGAGAGGCAACTATGCCTGCCAGGGGGCAAGAGCTCTTTCCTGCTTCCTGGCTGCAGTGCCTGCCTACACTGCTGGGTCCAGTGGGCTGAATGTTCAGGGAGGAGCCTCTGCATTACACACCTGTAGCTGCTATAGGCAGGGCCACTGTCTGGCTGGCCTGGAATGATGGTTGAGGTAGCAGGTGTGTGGACCAGTGCCTGCTGGGAGGAAGGAGCGGCAGGCTGCATATTGCAGTGGGGGTGCTGGGGCTGCATTGCCAGCCAGGGGGATGGAGCATCTTAAGTTTCTGAGTGTTCCCAACCTACTGGACTGAGTGTGCCAGGATGATTTTGTCCACCTGCCATTTCTCCTGAGCAGCAAGCTCTGTGTAATCCTTGCCCCTTTAGCAGCCCTCTCACTGTTGGGAAGCCTTTCAACATGCCTGCCTACCTTTGTCCCTGAGTGGCCAGTTGTGCATACCTGTTCTCTCTAAGCAGCTGGAATCTCAGTCTCTCTGAGTATTGGGCCTGTCTTTGCTTTCCAACTCCACTAATCTTCAGAGCACCATGTAATGTGGGTTCGTGCTCCTGGAGCAAATCTTCAGGGCTGGGTATTTAACAGTCTTTGGCTTCTGCTCCATCCCTGCTCCATTTCTCTTCCTCCCACCTGTGAACTGGGGTTCAAGGAGGGCTTGGGTCCTACCAGCTCACAACTTTGCTACTTTACTCTTTTCTGTGAGGTCTTCTGTTTTCCCCAGTTGTAGGCAGTCTGTTCTGAAGTCTTTGGGTCACTCTCAGGGTTAGCTGTATTTGCTGTATTTTCATGGTATATGTGGTTTTGTGAGGAGGTTTCTGCTAACTTCTCATGCCGCCATCTTTTTCCCATCTCCCAAAAGTAAGATATTTTTAACTGCAATTGGTGAAGTCCAGTGTCTCTGCAAGTCCTTTCCTTTGTGTTGGGTTTCACTGGCACAGTTGCAGGGATTTGGGAGATGTAGCTAAGAGGAAGTTTAATTGATAACTGTAGCTGCCTTATCTAGAGATGGTGACTAGCCTGAGACCCAGAGAAGAGTCTTAATGTTGCACTGAGTCCCAAGCAAGGTAGTTCTGTCATCTGGCGTGTGAATGGCTTCCAGGGATACTCAGCTATGAGCAGCCCAAGTTACCCTGCGTCATGACCCAAAGTGCAGGGCAATAGATTAATTTTGGAATGGACATGTCTTATGACAGTTGGCACCAAGAAATAAGTGGGAAATGGAGGAGAAACAAGATGTACAGAGCAAGGTTGTCTTTGGAAAATTCTTACAAATTGTGTAGCTCAGATGTGAAAGAATGTTGGTAGAAGTTTTCCCATAAAGATTTATATCATATTGCTATAATAGTTTTAAACTATTGAAAAGAAAATTTTTCAGCTATCAATAATATAAAAATGACAATAGGAAATTTCAACTATGCTAGAAGAAAAACAGATTCATCTTTTTATTCTCTCTGCAGAAAATCATAGCACATTGTTCTATGAAGGGGCACCCAAAGAGTGCAGCCAAAATACAGAGGAAAGAAGTATTATAGAGATATGACAAGCAGTTTAATTACAAAAGGATTATACATTCTAAACTTCGCAGTGTTTGTGACACTTGCAAAGCTCCTTAAAATTTATAATTTTTCTCATGCAAAATAAAAATTAACATTAGTTGTTAATTTTGTAATCTTTTTTCTTAGGGCAATTACTCCAAATAATGTAGCTTTAGATCCCACAAAACCTTGATCTGTCCTTATGTGGCACTTAGCACATATAAAGGAACAGAAAAACATGATCCTTCTGGAAACTACTAGGAAAATCTCAGCTTTTCCTCTCACTTACCCTTTCATCTGAGAATACTGTTCATGTCACAAGATACGTTCACATGGTAGGAGTCAGGTCATAGGGGCTGAATGACTTCTAATATATGCAGGCAGCATGTTTATGTCTTCAAACCTACTCAGCTAAGAAAATAATACCAAAAGTCAGTAAACTAGAATATCCCTGTTCTCTGAGAGTTGAAGACCAGATTCCTCTGTCACCTGCATCCAAAACTGGAAGAAAGAAACCCACTTAGGTCATTCTTTTCTTACTTTGCATATATCTTGGACATATAATCAACAATTTTAATTTAGAACCTCTCCCCTAAAGTATAGATATTTGGTGCCTAAAATAATGTTGTCATCACACATATTTCCAGCACTATCCAGAATACCTTGCCCAATACATCAATGTCTTAATTATAGTTGTCAAATGCTTTGTAGTTGGCATGTTTTTAATAACCTAAATTAAGAAAGTACAGATGAACATAGGAGGCAAATATCTCCCAGGTTTACCTTAGATATGGTTGCCAAAGATATCAGAGGAAAGGGAGAGGGGATTAACATATCCCATATGAACATTTCCAAATTATTCCATATTATTGTTCCCCAAAACACATTTTGCTAGGGATGATATTTACATATGAGAGAAGTATTTACATGGTATTTGTAAAGGTGGGAAAAACAACATTTAAAAAATATTGTTCACTGCTTTGGGCTTTCATGTTAATGAGAAATTCTTTAGAATATGTGGTTTTCGGAGCATGAACTCAATGCTGAAAATCATGTGAGAAGCAAGTCTAAATGTTGAGACCATAAAGCAATGAGGCTTTCAAAGTTACAGCCAGCCAGTGGTGTTTCATCCTAGAGCTGAGGACTGGATGACAGATCTTCTAAGGCCAGCAGTTGTCAGGGATACATAATATCAGCTCAAGCTGAGAAGCTACAAAGTCAAAAAGAATCTTCTGGACTTGTCTCTCTGAGTATTCAAGCTTTACTTAAAAGCTTCAACTCTCCTAACTAAAAAGTAAAGGTAGGATGGAGTAGAGCAGGCAACAAATCAAGCCAAATGTTGTAATGAGATTCTTAAAGAAATTATTCTGTCTCTCCTGCTCGCTTGCAATTAATTGTACAAGAGAAGTTCAAAAGAAAGAATGTCAGGAGTTTAGAAATACAAAGGCCTGATCAACACGTTACACTATTTGCTGGCTTACAGCACATTAAACCTCCAAGTATCCACTTACATGCTCATGACTTTGGAATGTGAGCCTCCTCTGCCTTTCCTGGGTGGCATATTCAGAACCATAGTTGAAAAGTAAAAAAGGGCAAAATTTCATATAAAGATATAAGCACAGAAAAGGTCATTACTGCTAGTGGATAAACATGTCTGCTTATGTGCCAGTAACTGAAGAGAAGGATATGTAAAGAGAATATATTTAATACTTAATTTCAAGTCTTATACCTTAGTAATTGTTTTGAATATTAATACAGCACAGTTTTTGACACATGCATCTTAATCTAAAGATTTGAGATAGTCTTATCTAGACAGGAAAGAAATCTGATGATTTTTATCCTGGAAAATAAAGCCCCTACAAGTCAGTAGTGTTATTTGGTTTCATATTGCAAGTTAATAAATATACTATCCTTTTCACTGTAAAAGTGTACGAAGTCCCCTACCTTTTTGTTGCCTTAGATGTCATTTCACTTCAGAAGCACGTATCATCCAGGTGGTCAAAAGGTACAAACTTCCAGTTTTAAAATAAATAATTCTGGGGATGTAACATACAACAGGAAGACTGCTGACACTGCTGTCTGGTGTATTTGAAAGTTAAGAGAGTAGATCCTAAGAGTTCTTATTGCAAGGAAAAACTTGTTTTTTCCTTTTCTTTGTCTTTTATTTTGTATGTATATGAGATGATGGATGTTAACTATACTTTTTGTGGGAATGATTTCACAATGCCTGTAAGACAATCATTATGCTTCACACCTTAAACATATGGTGCTGCATGTCAATTATATCTTGCTAAAACTGGGGGAAATAAACAATGGCTATCCCAAACCATGAGACTACTAGGAGAGACAGAGGGAGAGATAGAAGAAGTAGGTTTGCGTTGCCCTTTGCCAGCTCTCTTCTTCGAATGGTCACTGGGACCTTGTCTCCCCAGTTCAGGGAAGGACCGCGTTGTACTCTGACTTACTGCTATTTTTAAATCTACACATCCCATCATTTAAAACATATGTTTTAATCAAATCAAGCAAAGATGTCTGGAGTTATTAGCCGAGGATTTTCACTCCTTGAATTCTTTTGACTGTGGATACTTAACTCCTCTTTTACATTCCCCACATGCTGTTGATTCCTCCAGTTATAACTTTTAAATTTTTCATGTTTATTTTAGCTTATTTGCATGGAAGCTGACACCATACAATGACAAGAATCACATTCCAAGCCTCAATGCTTAACATTTAACAGAGATTTTAACTAAGAGACCCAATGATGCCAATTGTAAAATAACCTGTCATTTTGAGATAATCTGCTTTGTTTTAGGAGAGTAAAGGTCAGAAAGGCCAAAATTATGTTTTAGAAGTCTTCCCATATGCAATTGTCAGAGAAGATTCATAAAACAAAAAAAACAGATAATAGTAGACACATATTGTTATATTAATATATATCTCATATTTGTTGTTACTTGTTGTTATTAAATTGCTCTTCTCTCCTCACTCTCAGTGGACAGGAAGGATATGAAATCATTACATACCAGTTTATAGACAGACGTGGAAGGGAGCATTTCTGATGTAAAATGTTAACTCAAAAGTGTAGGTTAAGAAAGTTATGAATTTTATTTTACTAAATAAAAATAATCCTCCAAGAAGGGACTAGGAGTTACCAAAGGGGAGGGGTGGGGGAGGGCTGGTGGGGAGGAAGGGAGAAGGGGATTGAAGGGTATTATGATAAGTACACATGGTGTGTGGGGGGTCATGAGGAAGACAGTGTAGCACAGAGAAGACAAGTAGAGATTGTGGCATCTTACTACACTGATGGACAGTGACTGCAATGGGGGTATGGGGGAGACTCAATAATATGGGTGAATGTAGTAACCACATTGTTTTTTGTGAAACCTTCGTAAGACTATATATATCAATGATACCTTACTAAAAAAATGAAATAATAAAATAAAATAAAATAATGTTCCTATATGTAGAATGATTGATCTAAATCTGCAAGCATGATTTAAGCTTAAGACACAAAGTAGACAATCAATAGTCCACTCTATACTGTACACGGAAAGCAAATGTGCAATGTTTGTTCACCATATAATTTCCTTTGCGTAATAACAATCAAAACCATCCATGCAGCTCAGTCCTTGAGCCAGAGTTGTGCTGATAGGACTACTGGAGTCAAATAATCTTTTGATAGATTTCTCACTAAAATCTGAGGAAGACAGTAATGTTCCCCCCATGCATATTTGTTTACATGTCCTATACCCCAAGTACATGTTCTATTGTTAACCTTGTAATATCAACCAAGCCTCTAGATGGTCTTCAAGCACACATTAATCCACACAGAAACAAGCACTACAGCCTCCTACTGCTGGGTTTCTGTGCAATGAGCAACATATTTTGCTCACTGGGAGGAAAGGCAGGAGGCAGCCTATTGTATTGTAACAGTTATCTCTGAGTGAATAGAAGGAATTGCTTCCAAATGCAATAACAGAATTACTGTAGATTAGTGTAGCATTTGAGCTTTAGTGCTGAGGTAAAATTGTTTCCTCTATTGCATGGCCATGATCTTGAAAGTTTTCATTTTATTCCAATAATGGAGAGGCTTGATCACATACTGAGTCAGGTAAATCACAGAGCCGACTCTTCCACAGTCCCGGGCAGGCCATAACCAATGCCATAGTGTGGGGGACTGCATTAACCACGATGCAGATGCATAAAATCCAATGCAGGCTCATTTGATTTGGTTACAGTGGTAATAGGGGCATTACGCAGAAATATAATAATGCACCAAGAGCAAATACTCCTGTTCCACATTGTGCAGAAGAAACCCAGGTATTGTTAACTGCGGCCAGTCGGCTTTCATGACTAGGACAGCACATCCAGTTCATGAACACTGGGCATCAATGAAAGAAATAGAAACTTGGGAGCTAAGGGGAATATTTATATACATTTAAGGATGAAAGACCTGAGGGAAGACAGCATTCTAGTATCAATTATGATGAAAAACTTGTGGCTGCTTAAAATTTTTAACTTGAAACATGAAAAGGGAATGTGATTCGGTGCAGTGCATAAATAGCCTGTAGCTCCAGCTTTGAAGTAAATGACCCACTTTTCCTTGGTGTGTCCCCACTAAAATCAGATAGCACTTTGCTTGAAATGCTGATGCATTTGAGATCAGATCAAGCATCACATATAAAGTTAAACAAAGGCTACAACTTCACCCTTTAAATGTGCAGTTTAGGAAAGAACAATCACCTTATGGTAGACTTGAATTAGGTAAGAACCAGATCTCTCTACCCTCGTGAGCTTGGGTGAAAGTAAAAGTCAATAGACGATAGAAGATTTGAAATATTGCCAAGAAACAACCTTCATCAGCACCTGTCAAAAAAAAAAAGCATGAAATTCCTTTAAAATTAGCAAAAAAAAAAAATCCAAAAAGTAAGAAAAAGTTACCAAAAAACATGATTTTATTATGATTAACCCCATCCCAATTTATATCCATCCAATCACTCCAATCTAGAAGATTCTGTTGTAGGAAGATGTAGAGATTGAATGCATTGAACCTGCCAAGTTGAGTTAGGGGACAGAGGAATTTTTAAATATGCTGATCTCAAGGTGCAAAGTATGATTGCCCTACTTTGTTGTTAGGAATCAGAGTTAGTTTTGATGTTATTAGAAGACACTAGAATCAGGGGACCTAAACTCTCCAACTTCTACTTTTGACCCCCTCATCTCTTTTCATATGAGACTTCCAAGAAACCCTGTACCCAGAGGTGAGGACAAACTCTAAATTTAAAGGTGCCTTAATTCCTGTCAGCTGGCCCCCAGTGTCCTGTCACAGAGCTCTCTGGACAGCTGGGCTGAGCACTTGGCTCAGACTCGTGGCTCAAGAGGACTCGGGATCTGTTTGTCTCCATCTTAGCTGCAGTTGCCTACCAGAACCAGTTAGTGCTCAGAAGGGAGGGAGGGGCTGAAAGGCATTGCTACCATGCCTCCATCCACTAAGAAGCTGGTACATTTGATTCCATCAGTGTTTTCCTTTGACCAATCAGATTAGCTCCACCAGAGGATGGGAGTTAGAGGAGGCAAGAAAGGAAGGGGAAGCAAAGATGCGCAAATGGGAAGGGAGTGGTGCTTAGAGATCCCCTCCTGTCCGGAGGCTGACGGCTCCACATAGAAAACATTCTTCATTCAATTTCATAGGCAACTATATTCTATGAAACCTGGAAAGGGGAAAGGGTGGAAAAGACAGGGTTCTTGTTCTCAAAAGGACCCAGGTCTAGCAGGAAAATGAGCTCTAACTATACAACAATGTAGTAAGTGCTTTATGTGTTTGTAAACCAGCTTACATAAGAAATCTGGGGAAGGAGTCACTATTTCTCCTGTGAGTGTGAGGATGGTTAGACATGGCTAAAGCAGAGACATCTGAATAAGGTACAGTAAGGTAAAAAGCAATTTTAGCAAATTACTGAAATGACAAAACATAATGTAATGGAAAGGGGAGAAGGCAGAGAATGCAGCAAGAGTTAAAGTAAGGAACCATGAAATTACATGGTGAACAGGGTGAGTGATCTGGCTAGAGATCTTGGGGGGATGTAGGGATGGTAGGTAAGTGTCTGGAAATGATCCAAGAAAGCTGTGCAGTTGCCAGTTTAGGAAGGGCCTTGAGTGTCCTACTGACAAATTAAGAGTTTTGTCTTGATCATGATGGGAACCATGGAAGGTTTTAAAGAGAAATGATATAATAGCATCTGTGTTTAAACAGAGATTATTCCGGCAACACTGTGATGGACAGATTGGAAGTAATGAAGATAAAGGTAGAAAAACCAGTTAGGGGGCTAATCAGCTGTGAAGGACACAAACTGGGAGAGTGGGAGGGGTGTTGGGCCCAACAGTGCTGATTCCTCAGTGGGCACTGAGGCTACTGCAAGCCAGGGGCACCCAAAATATTTGTAGAATAATGTGCCATTATAGAGTTCAAAAAAGAATATCAAATTTGCCCTTCTTGGAACAAATCCATTTTGCTAGACTTCTTTATACTTACTCTATGAATTTTTTTTTTTAATGGATGTGAGTTTAATGGGAATATGGTTGCATCATTATCTGTGCTTAGGGCTTCCTAAGGTCTGAATCAGTGACGAAATCTGTTGCTTAGGCAACTTAATGTACTAATCCTATCAAATGAGATAAAGAACACAAAAATAAAATAGATTTCAAGGGGAAAAATTTCAGTTTTGGGATTTCAAACTTCGAAGTGACAGAGGGATGTCTAAGTGGTGAAGTCTAGTAAAATCTGGCACCTAGGAGTTGGGGCTAGTCAAAGAGATAAATAACCTTACCTAATATCTGGAGCATATTTACCTTTTTGTGTATTATTGATCATAACTGACCCATTTATGAAATGGAAGGTAATGGTGAAAATGCAATAGCAAACACTGAGGAAAGGGGAAGCTTTCTGCTTAATTGTTTAATAGCATTTTAACTTGTTTTCTTTTAATTTTTAGCTTGGTAAGATCTTAGGATTTTACCGGATGTTTGGATCAACAGTTGGCCAAAGAGGTACAGCTCACAGTCCCTAGTCATTTTTATTATAAGAAACATGTGTTTGTGAGTTTTCCCACTATGGTTCATTTTACAGTTGAAGAGACAGAAAAGATCTTGACCAACTAACCCTCAAATTGCCCAGTACCCTGTACAAAGTAGTTATTCAACCAATATTTATTGGATAGAAATTTGTGAAATGATGATGATGCCTGTTTTGCATAGCACTCTCTTCACTGAACTCAAGCTGTGAAGCAACCATGGTTTTTTACACTTCTAAACTTCAACTTTCCCTTCTAAGTAAGACTCTAGCCAGGATGTTAGAAAAGTAAGTGTGGGAATAAGTGCATTATTTTCTCCACAATGCTTATTACAATATGCATATTACAATTTTTAGTTTGTAGTGTGCAGACACTCATTGACAGGATGGTCACACACACCTGCTGCTAATTTTTATTTCATATTTAGAATGTATGAAACCATCACTGAAGTTTGTTCAGTTCTGGTGATGCAAAAGAAGTTCTGTGAATATACTTAAAAATAGGACACATCAATGAGTAATACAAATAATAATACATAAGTGAATTTTTTTGACAAAATCTATGATAGGCACTTTCTATACACTATCTTGGGTTTGCTATGAAGTGGGTATTATTTTTTATCAGACTTTATTTTGATATGCAGAACACCAAGACACAGAAAGATTAAGTACAGGCCCAAGGTCATAGAGACAGTCATGGGAGGAGCTAAGATTGGAACCTGCCAAGGGGACTCCAGATCCCATGCTTTTAATCCACCACGTGTCCTGCACCATTTTTATGTCTTATTTACCATAATGGAGGATTCTTTTCTCCAGCTAGCCCAGCCTAAATGAAAATGAAAAAAAAAATTGGATTTTCCCCAGGACATTTATGTATTTATTTATTTTTAACTCTATAATGTCAATTACCCCGCAAATATTTTTGGTGCCCCTGGCTTGCAGTAGCCTCAGTGCCCACTGAGGAGTCAGCACTGTTGGGCCCAACACCCCTCCCACTCTCCCAGTTTGTATCCTTGACAGCCGATCAGCCCCCTAACTGGTTTTACTACCATTTTATCTTTACTACTTCCAATCCACCCTTCACAGTGTTGCCAGAATAATCTCTGTTAAACACAAACCTGATCATATAATTTCTTTTCTAAAACCTTCCATGATTCCCATCATCTTCGCAGCTGTTTCTCCTTTGCCTTCGCCACAAAGGAAATTCTTAGGAAATAACCTTCTTGAAGTTCTTTCAGCAAATGAAACTGAAACCTTAGAACAATGAAATCTTAAGAAAATAGACAAAACCCAATAATTTGTAAGTTCCAGAAAAATGTCTTTAAGATTTCAGCCTTATTTTAGAAATTAAGAGTTTTACCTTTAAACACTTGATATGTAAGATTTTCTTTACCATAGTTCAACATATTTTTAAGTTCCATCATAATTTTATTTGACCAATGAGTTATTCAGAAGTTTTAAACTCCCCAAATGTGTGACTCTTTAAAATTGTCTTATTTATTTAAAATTTAATTGTACTATAAGCAGATTATATGGTTGAACTCTTTAATGTCGAATTATTCTGAAAACATTTTTGGTGCCCCTACTTTGAGGGCAGCCCCAGTGCCCACTGAGTAATCAGGGTCCTTGTACCCAACCCCTTTCTCATTCTCCTGTTTGGCACTGTCTCTGTCAAAGAGTAGGCTGTTGGAAATGGCTGTTTGGGAAGCATTGTGATAATATTTTAGTAATAAAAAGTTTCTAGCTTTATCAGAGTTAATATAGGTGCTACAAAAGGAAACAATAAAAGTTTCTCTTAGAAAATGAGACTTTCATAATTGAAAAAAGAACATTTTAAACACCTCTATATTGTCAAAACAGTCATCAAACAAAGGAAAACAAATTAGAAATAATACCATAGTATGATATGGGGAGTTTTAAATTTCTAAATAACTCATAGGTCAAATAAGAAGTTATGAGAGAACTTAGAAATTCCATAGAATTATGGTAAAGACAATACTGCACATCAAATTTATAAGAAGTCAAACTGGTTCTTAGGAAGAAATTCTGAGCATTTTTTGCAATTACTTGAAACAAGTTTGAAAATCAGTAACAAACATCAGTTCAAGAATTTATAAGAAACAGAATAAGCCAAAAGGTAGTGAAGTGAAGACACAATAAAGAATAGAAGTTAATGATATACAAAGTAAAGGAGCAAAATAGACACCATGAAATAAGGAAAAAATATGTGATAGGAGAGACAAAATCATAGCCTGTTTTAGTGTGAATTTCTAGAAGTTAAAATATGAGGAAGAGCCATAGCCGAACATGGAAAACATAGGTAATCTGTCTTATTTTTAGTCAGTTAATACCTGGTCATTGTAAAAATGTTTAAAAATGCTATAGACAATCAGGATTAACTACTATTAACATTTTCTTAGGAATTCTTCCAGGTTAATTTTAGTGTCACAGGTGGTATAATGTGTGTGTATGTGTGGGTGTGGGTGTATATATATATGCATAGAGTCACATGATTGCTTTCCTACTAAATATTCTGCTCCATAATTCTGCAATTTCACTTAATATAAATCAGACATATCTCTATATCAATATATATAGATTTACTCCATTTTTAAGACCATAGTTTAGAATTCTGCCTAGAATATGTACTATATTTATGATGTATATTTAAGTAATTCTCAGACTTTCACTAGTGTTAACAGTGTTACAGTTAATATTTGTGAACATATATTGTCACATATTATAAGGTTTTCTGTGAAATTGATGCTTTGAACATACAAGTAACTCATGCTAATCGTTTTCAAATATAAGTTGTCATTAATGTGCAAAAAATACAAGTTTAATTATCTGAATCTTTAATAACCTTCTCTGAAAGCTTTATATATCCCTCAAGCAGAAAAAATAAGTAGATGATATAATTGTCCCCTGTCTAGACTGAGGCAGTGATGGTGACATTTGTTTTCAATTGTTAATTAAACACACATGAAACCCTTTAGATGAGCAGGTGATATGGTTATTATTAGATGTGTTGCTTGTTTACAAGGACATATTTAGAGCCTGAGATCAAAGTTCTAAAGCTGATTTCAGAACAGTAGTATTAATTATGTTAAGGCCTGGGACTCTGGGGAAGCAACTGCGAGAGAATGAAGGTAATGTAAACTACACCGAAGTCACATCATTCCATCATTACTCTAAACTGACTATTCAGACCACTGACTGATGTTGGCAGAGGTACAAAAAACAAACCAAAACAAGAAACAAACAGAAAACAAAAAATATCCCATGCTATTCTCTCAAGGCAGATATGCACTATGTTTCATATAGTGCATATATGTATGTCAAAGGGTTACATTATCATTCATCCATTAATTCTTGTATTTAAAAAACATTCATTCACCACCTACTATATGCCAAGCTTAGTGCTAAGCAGTGAGCGTGCAATATTGAACAAAATGAGCATTATCCCTGAACTCACAGTATTCTCCTTGGACCTGCCATTTAGCCACCGCAGTAAAATTTTTCAGAATATTCTGGTATATTCTCCTACTCCACTATTTCTACTGCTATTTTGCTAGCTCAAGATCATTATCATTTCATTCCTGAACTGTTATATTTTTATAATTGGTCACCCTGGGCCATAATATATCAACCCACTATTGCTAAAAGTATTTTCCTAACACATTCTTATCATGTTGTTCCCTCATTCAAAAACAGTTCCTTTGCACTGTCCAATGTCCAAATGTATACACTCCAGCACTTCCATGTTTTCTCTCAATCTATCCATCCAGCTTGCTGACAAATGCCTACACATGCACACACATGCGCATGCACAAACATACGAGCTTCCCACTCTAGTAAGACCATACTCCTTACTAACTCCAGAAATCTTCCTGGGACCTTTTTGTGTCTGAATCTTAGTTTGAAGTCTTACGCTTTTGGATTCCTTCGTCTGTTTGTAATTATCCAAATCCTGCTCATAATTTAAAACGCAAGTTAAGCCCTAACCTAACAAAACTAGTTACACTGTGCCTATTGTATGACAAGCACTTGAATTAAGTTGCTGGGGATAAAAATAAATACACAAAGTATTTTGCTCTCACTCAGTGACAGACATAACAGATAATTACAACACAAAATGACAAATCAAGTGAGGACATACAAGATACATATGGAAGTAGACAAAAGGTTACCCAACCCAATTAGAGACAGAGGTAGAGACCAAGGGAGGTTTCTTGGAAGAAGTTACACTCAACAAGAGTCTCAAAGGATTAGGAGGAGTTAGCCCAGGTGAAGGACATAGGGACATTCCAAGATGAGGGGTCAGCTTGAGCAAAGATACTGGCAGGATAAACAAGACAGTATATGAGCAGAATTACAAAGAATTTCAGTATTATGGGAGAGCAAAGCATGAGGTACATGATTGTGTAAAATAACAACAAAGAAATAGACCAAATGATGTGGAACTACTAGCAAGTTTTGTTGGGGAAATGAGGAGAAGGGAATTGAATATGAATGCATTCCTCTGTCCCTTGTGAGAGGATATGTTGAGCACATGGTCCTAGAGGCTGGGAGACCAATGCAATAATCTAGGGTTTGCATTAAACAAGTATAAGTAGTTATGGGGATGAAGGAACTGATCAGGAGGTAAACTGTATAGCACTTGGTGATTACTTGGATATGAGACCAAAAGGAAAAGTAAGACTCAGGGATGAGACCTTAGTCCTAAGGTGTATTTTGTGTGACTGGGTAAATGTTGTGCCCCTGACTGAGTCAGGAACTATAGGGAGAAGTAACAGGTGTGAGGGAGGAAAGTGATGAATTCAACATTGGGCATTTCACTTTTAGTTATTTGTTGATATCGTGACTTGTTCCCAAGGGTTTAGGTCTGTGCATGAAACTAAAGTTCTTTTTTGTAGGACAACCAGGTGAAGGTGACCAGTAGGGTCTGGGATCACTTCAGAACTGGAAAGAGGAATTGGAGCATTATTGGTGTAATACCACCAGGATGACTGGAGTGTACAACTACCTCCTGTGGCAGCCAACATCCTGAAGAGGGATTTGCTCAAGGAACTGCAGGAAGTGGAAGAAATATGGGTTGATGGCCAAACCTTGGAATATCAACACTGAAGAAGTAAAGAATGATAGCAAAATTCATGGAAAAGGCCAGGAAGGGAGAGCTCAAAGATGTATAAACTGAGTAAAGACAGAGTGGCAGAGTGGTGTCTGGAAACCAACAGTTGAAAGTTTCAAGACACAGGGAGTAATGAACCTTGTCAGGTGTGACAGAAACATCTGTCCAGTAAAGCTCACTGGACATTAAAATTAAGATAATTCCTCAAGAGTGCTTTCATTAGGGTGGTGGCAGTGAAAGCTAGACTTTAGTCTATAAAGACGCAGTAGGACAAAGTAGAGATAACTCAATTCCATGTTCAAGAAATAGGAATGGCAGGAAAGAGGAGGGAGAGGCTGATGTGTGTGGTCAAGAGAGGATTTTTATTTAGGGTGCAGGATATTTATTTATTTACGTTTCTAAGGTATTGTGTTCCTCCAATAGAGGAGTGAGTCTGAAGGCTTAGGATAGAGGAGATAATTGATGGAGGAAATCATAAAAGCAGGTAAAAGAGAATGGACTCACTGCACCAATGGGAAAGGGAAAACCATTTTATGCTTTAAGACTAAAAGGAAGAGAGATGAACTGTGGGCATGTAAATATGTCTGTAGATAAAGAGGGCAAAGCTGAGGGAAAGCACACCGAATGATCTCAATTCTTTCTTCAAAGTAGGATACTTTCTCTAAAAATAGCCCCAAAGAGCAATCTTTATCAGCATTTGTTCTCCTCTGGCACTATTTTCTGAATGATGTCTTATAAAAAGCTCTAGACTGCCTTTTATCTCTATGCACACATGCATACAATCTTTAGCCAAATTATTTACTTCCTGAAATATTAATACTGGTGCATATTGGCTGGCACATCTACACAACATGGGCTGACTCTATGGATAAAGAATAAAATTAATTCAAGGGTAAATTCAAGCACCACAGAATATCGCATAACAACATAGAAAATTACAAAGTTTAAAGAAAATAAGAGAACAAATAATAGAAAAGAATTTAAGAATCACTGCCTGTTTTCAGCTCATCAGAAAGAGAGATGAGCAATTCTAGGATTTTTAATTCTTTGAGATTTTCCTCTATCAACAAAAACAAAAGAGAGACAGAGAGAACAGAGAAAATAAAAATACACACCTAGAAAAATAAACATCATTTTGCTACCCTTTGAATCCTCCACAGCACCCAACAAGGTGCTTGGCAAATGGCAGGAGTCAATAAATGTACATTAATGGGCTGATGTAAACACTGAAAAGGTGTCATATATATGACACATATAGAAACATGTATTCTCCTTAACAATAGCATTATCACTAATAGTGAATAACATCTGAGAATTAGAAATTATTAAAATAACTGGAGCAGCAGTCTGGGGACATCATGTACCCATATGAAAGGCCACATAATAGCTCCTTCCTGACCCTAAAGCCTCTGAGTGCTTTGACAGACTTTATGATGGTGTTGCCAAGTGCTTAGCTGCGGATGGCAGGCTTGTGCCTGCTCTCAGATCCCACTTGCATGTTCAGGAGCCCAAGGGAAACAGGGCGAGACCTGTTTGGCTTCGGCTCAATTTCCACTTCTATAGATAGCCATAAAACTCAAATAGAATCTAAGGAAGTTAAGATATTTTGTAAACAGGAAAACAGGATTGCCATTTGTCCTAGTTTCAAATACAGTGATCCCTTTACATCACAATACAATTTTTCCCTAAAAGCTCTGCCCTCCCATCTTCAGGGATCTACCTGGAGTCTGCCAGAAAATGTGTGCTGTTTGGTGGGAGCAGTCTCTGCTTCCTCCTCCTTTCCCTTAGCCATCCTGTGAAGGGTCTGACAAATATTAATGTACATACTCAAACATATTTTGTTCCTGAGACAGTCTTGTTCACTAAGGCTGAAATAAGATGTAATACAATATTGTGTTACATACTTCAAAGTTGCTAAGAGATAGTCTTTAGTGTTTTCGATGCAAAAAATAAATAATTATCTGATGTGATAGAGGTGTTAGCTAACACTAGGGTGGTAATCATATTACAATATATAAATGTATCAACTCAACACACTGTACACCTTAAACTTACACAGTATTGTATGTCAATTACATCTCAAAAAAACAAACAAGGACTTGCTGGCATAGCAATTACATGAAGTCAGTTCTATACAGCTTCAGACACCTCTCCCTCTCAGTCCGTCAGATTATGGTGGCTTTCCGGGTAAAGTCCTTTTCTATTGTTGCCAAATCCACAAGCACGGCTTTTGCCTAGCTGTCGGGTTTGCTCTCTGTTTTTCTGCTGGGACTGTTCTTCGTGCTCTGAATACTGACTCACTATCAGCTTCCTTCGCCCTTCCCAACTCCCACTCTCTGCAGTGCCACCCCTGGCAATACTTACTCAAACACTGCTGCAGGGAAAAGGACTGGAATGTTGAAGACATACCACTTACACACCTTCATTTCAGGAAGAAGGAATGTTTGCCAAGTTATTTAACTAACAATTATTTAGCACCTGCTCTATCTATTGGATGATAAACAGGCATGGGTCAAATGTTCAAGAAAGGAAATTTTCTGAAGATAATAAAATAACACAAGTTCTGGTTATAAAAGAAGAGCTCTGCTTTTACATATATAACAGATTCATTTAATTAATGTGTGAAGAAAGTCAACAAGCAGAAGAATGCAAGATGGTGAAGAACTGCATCACAGTGGTCTACACTATAAGGGCTCAAAACCTGACAACTTTGCAATTCTAGGATCTCCCAATTCTACAAATTGATTCTCCTTAAACAAAAGCATAATGATCTAGGAATGCTTATTACAATAAAATCTGTAGCAGCAAATCCCTGGAAATGAGCTTTGTACCCATTAATGGAGAATGGTTGAATACAGTATATATCCACACCACATAATATTACACAGATATTTGCAAGGTCTAGAAAGCTATTCAAGATGTAATGTTAATCTTTTAAAAGGAGTTGATAGTAGCAACTATAATATGATCATAGTTTTTCCTTTTATAGGTGAAATTTTTGTATGTGTGTCTATTGGTTTGTCTATGATTTTATATGCATTGAATCAAATAAAGAAGAATGGGTACCAAATTGTTCACTGGTTATGTCAGTTGGATGGTAGGAAGTTTATCACATCTGTATTGCTGATGTTCTTAAGCATGTATTGCATTTATAACTTTAAAAATCAAACGCCTAAAGTTTCAAGATACCTCAACCTCATCCAGACTTGCAACATCCTAAGGGATTATATGAGAAGGTTTAGGAATAAATAAAATGTATGATTGTGAAGAGGAAAATAATTGTAGACACATTAAATGTATTCTAAATATTAGAAACAGGATGCTACCCTTTGAATCCTCCACAGCACCCAAAAAGGTGTTTGGCAAATGGCAGGAGTCAATAAATGTACATTAATGGGCTGATGTAAACACTGAAAAGGTGTCATATATATATAACACATATAGAAACATGTATTCTCCTTAACAATAGCATTATCACTAATAGCAAGTAACATCTGAGAATTCGAAATAATTAAAATAACTGGATTTACAAAGATGTTTGTTTCACTACTCTCTCCCCTACTACATTAGGAAATCCTAGTAATATTGATCCATTTTGAAGATCAACATGAATTTTAAATAAAGAGGTCATATGTCTATTTACTTCCCTTCTGACTACTGTGCTTTGTTAACACTTAACTGATCTTTCTAGAAGGAGCCACAGTTCCACTTTGGAGAGCAGAGAACACAGATGCTTTATAGGCAATGGTCCTGTCTGCTAGCAGTTTAACATGTGTTAAATTCAAGTAAGCTACCTTTCCTACACATTGATCATTTCTGTAACCTGAATCTCTTATGTGTATCAAGTATTTCATTTCAAAATTCTTAAGTGCAACAAAAACTCTTAGATACATTGAAAATGATAGACTGCTTTTGGACATTAAAACAATTCCTCATGATTTTCCCCTCTGTCATTTTCACGGTTGACTTGTCATCCTCATGAAGTTCCAGGATTGCTCATAGATTGACTGACATGGCTGGCATCTCACTGGAAGGTATGATTTAAAATAGTTTGATGTGAGCTGAAAAAAGTTTCCCAAGAAACTGGGATCTAGAGCTGTAGAGCTGGATAATTTTTTTTTAAATCTTAATTTAAAAATTTTCTAAATATGTAATTGAGTAATGCTTCCAAGTCAGTTTCCTTGGGGGGAAAATGTATTTTATTTCAGTTAAAAACTGAACTGGAAGCTTAGTATCATCTTATTCCTCATTTTCTAAAATTATATTCTGTTGAACACTTGAATCAGGAACCTACACTGTGCTCCCAGTATATTAATTCCTCATCACAATATTTACTGTGCACATAGAAAGTGTTCAATAAATACTTGTTGACTGGATAACAGAATTTAGTTATACAATTCCACAGAATTTTTTATGACTCTGGCATGTTATTTTTATAATCAACTGCAATATTAATGATAAACTAAAATTCTAAAACTAAATAAATGGCTTTGATGCCAAGAATTTAATGAGCTTGCACACACCCACCCACCCTCACACACACACCTGTATACAACTTTCTATATAAAACCTATATAAAATAATAAATAATGCAATGCCTTTTCTTTTAAATTAGCACTTCTTCTTTCTGAAATAGGGTAAGCAATGCAAAAAGTTTAGACAGAAAAAGTCAAATTGAAAAAGTGTGATAATGGTTTTTTAAAAGTTTCTATGAATCAGTATATTGAGGAAAGGATGAAAATAGAACAAGAAATGTTGATTTCTTCATTAAGATACTTTTGTTTGATCTATTACAAGTGATTACAGTATAGGTTAAGTTTGTCCATTCCAAATTTATAAAAGGGCCAGTGGGAGCGCTCGGTGATGAGCTATTTTGGGTCTGTGTAGCCATAAGGGCTGAAGCCAAGGGGCCTGTCAGAGCCAAAAGGAAATTAAATATTCTTTAATTTTTTCATAAATATCCCTCTCTTTATTTCCCTCTGTTTTTCTCTTCTACCCACTCATTTTCTCTTTTTCTTCACTGTGTAATCATAAATAATTCTTGTCTGTGCTGCTGGAAAAATCTCTTTCTGGCTCTTCCCCTCTCTGCCCCCCTTTTTCTTCAGACTCACTGAAGACCAGTGCACAGAATGGTGAGTAAATCCAAGTTCCTTGAGCAACTACTCAAGCCTGTGATTCTATATTCATAAAGTTCAGTAAGATTAGGAGAAAAATGGTCCCTCTCTTTTACAGTCAGTCTGCATTGCTAACATGAATCTAAAACTTCTCTCGACTCTCTTTCTTTGACACTTGATTTCCACTCTGGCAAAATGAAGCTTTTCTATTTTTTTCAAGCAATTTGTCAGTCTCTGAAAGTATCCTTTTAAAGCTATCCCCTATAAAGTATCCCCCACCAAAACATGGCAATGAGAAACCAGCCTGATTGGTTAATAGTAAATGAATCAGAAACATATGGGTTAAAAGTCCTCTTAAAACATGCAAGGCTTTAAAAATTAAGCAAAAAATTACAGAGTAAAATAATTTTTTTTTTGCCAAATCTGAAATGTCTGAAAAATAGTTCAGATGTTTGTTGAACCTGAAATGGGCCCAAGTTACCCGTCCATATTTAATTCAGGCAAAAATAAGTCTTAACAGCTGAATGCTTTAGTTAGTAGGCTTGGTAAGAAAAAAAAAAATATATATATATATATATATACACATATATATATATATAAAATTATATATGAAACTTCATTCTAATTTTTAAGTTTAAACTTTTTTCTAACTTCATATATAATTTATATATAAAATTGTATACATTGAAGATGAACAAAATGTTGATTCGATACACTTGCTGCGAATGGATTACCACCCTAGCACTAGCTAACACCTCTGTCATATTACATGATGGCCACTTCTTTTTTGTGGTGAGAACATTTAAAATTTACTCTTTAAAAATATATGATTCAAACTGAAAACCAATTATCTTTGTGAAAGTTTTTCTAAGATGATGTGGTTACTCCATTTCAGACTTTCCACACCACCAGGTCACACACCGGCTTATGTTTTGGTAAGCTATGCATCAACCCTTCTATCTAGAGTCTGTGTCTTCCTGTGCTTTTTCCTAGCTATTTCCTAGAGAGTTTTTGGTAATATGGGCAACAAAGATTATGTTTGGCTGTGTCAAGAGCTTGTTCCTGAAAGAAAAATCTCTTCTCAGGGTAGCTTTGGCCTTTAGTGATTGTAAGCATATCTGTTTAGTTACTTCATCACATGGCCCTATATGTATTGGTCCCTTCAATCTTGAGGCATTCATCCCATCCTAACAAATGAGTCCAAGACTAGGTAGCCAACAAATAAGTGTGTTTGCTGGGAAGTTAAGTTGTTAATAAAGAGTTGGTATGTAATGTATATAAATAACATAGTTTCCCTCAAATAAATACTTTTGCTATGTATAGACATCTAAATGAAGTCAAATGGAAGGAGAAAATAAAAACAGAAATTTTTGGAGGAGAGAGGAGAGAAGAGACTCTGAGCACCCTCTGTCAAAGTTATGGTTTGGGGCCAGTTTAGTTGCAACTGCATACATTTTAATGGGAAAAAATGGAATTTCAAAATGGCAAGGGGCCTTAAAAATTATCTAGGCTATAGTAGCTTGCTCATTTTCCAGTTTCTAGATGTTTCACTCAGTAGCTTTTGTATAGAAAATTATATGATAATAAGCACTATGTATTAATTTTCTATTGCTGTCATACCAAGTTACCACAGTCTTAGTGACTTAAAACAATACCAGTGGATTACTTTGCAGCTAGGCAGGCAGGAAGTCAAACACAGGTTTCCCACGCCTAAAATTGAGATCAGCACATCTGCACCCCCTCTGGAGGCTCTGAGGAGATCTATTTCCATGCTTTTTCTGCTTTTGACAGGGTACACATTCTTTGGCTCATGGCCTTTTTCTATCTCAAAGCCAGCACTGGGCATCTCTTTGACCTTGCTTACGTTTTCATCTCTTTTTCTCCCTTCTGCCTCCTGCTTCCACTTATGAGGATTCTTGTGATTAATTGGACCCACCCAGATAATTCTGGATAATCTCTCTAAGGTTAGTTTATTAGCAACCTGAATTCCATCTGCAATCGTAATCCCCCTTTGTCATGTAACATAACATATTCACAGCTACCAGGGTTTAGTAAGTGGACATTTTGAGGGACAGAATGTGGGCATTATTTTGCCTACTACTCACTATAATCTCTTTTGTAGATGCAAGTTCATTGGGAGAGATGGATTGGTCTACTGCCTTCATGGCAAACTTTTTTTCCCCATATTTCTATGGGAGGAGAGTGACACAATAGTAATCTGCCACCATTTGTGATTCTGTTCAATGATTTTCAAAACTAGAAATCTGTTTTATCTCCTGCTTAGTAAACTCTAGGAGTTTACTCTCAGGTCTGGTCAGGCCACTGCATGAACAAAAAGAATCAATGAATTTTAAATTACACTTCTATGTGCCTAGAAGTAGACTCCTGTCTATATCACTCATTTGTTCAATATTTGGAGGTTTGAAAACCTGAAACACAGACAACAGTGGATCTACATTATAACTGAGTTTGACTCACTATATCAGTGGTCCCGAGTGTTTTCTGAAAATAAATTTAAAACTTTTTTGGCAATGAGGATAATGAAATGCAGCAGAAAATAAACTTTTAAATAAAACATGGAAAAAGCATTGGCATTTATGTGGATGTCATAAAAATTAAGCACTGCAATAAGCCCCTAATCTCCTAAATTCAGAAGTGTAAAGTCTATGTGGGAAAACAAAATGTTTAGTGATTTTTTTGGAGATGCAAACAGTACTAAAAAAATTAATGAAATATAGCATAATTTTCCCACTATATTCCATACAACTAGAATGATACGATTTTCCATTTATTTTAAGACATCAGCCATAACAAGTATGCATTTGACTTTCCCATGTTTATTAATATCATCTAATTTTCTATTTTCTCATGTTTTTTTACTGTTCCCTATATCATGAAATATTTAGCACTGTGACCTTCTCATTGGTCATTCATTTTTTTCTTTACAAGAATAAAGAAAAATTTAAATTTAAGTGTATTTATAGCATATGAATATTAATATATTATAAGCAATATATCAACAACAAAAGGGATGAATCAAACAAAATGGTAAGAAAATATTAAATATAGCTTTGAGCAAATTTAGCTTCAATGTTTAGAATCTCAGCAAAACAAAACTTTAAAAGTAAAGAGAAGAAGAAACTATATATCAATCCCTAGCTATCCAGAAACTTTAAAAAATACTGTTTGGCTCCTTGCTACATGACCCTACCTTGAGATTTCCCATTTTCTTTAAGGTCAGAGGAACATCTAGTTGGTCAGAGGAAAACAATATATCAACATACCTTCAAGTTTTCATATTGAGAGGAATGAGCCAGTCTCTCACCCTTCTTAGTAATCTTCTCAAGTTATAAAGGTATGTACATGCTGGGTAGTCAAAATACATGTCACTGAATTATAAAGGTGATCTCATCATGAAACAGTTGTTCATTACTGTTAACAACTGTAGTATCTATTAATTTATTGAGAAAAAAATGGCCAGCTGCTATTTAAACCTCATTGCATACGTCATCTAATTTATCTCTTATAAGCATTAGGAGGTAGTGTCATTATGCACTCTTCACAACTGAAGTTCAAAGACATTGTTAACTAGCCTACCACAGGGTCATATAAGTGATTCCAAACACCATATCCTCTGCTGCTTTCTAACTCTACCCCTAACTATGTTAAAACCAACATGGCATCTTTTTAGAAATAATTCTATACTAACAAATTCTTTTGATAGGTTTCAACACAGCCTAAGGAAGTACACCTTACTCTGCTCTGCTGTGAATAAGGACAGGGAGTCACTACACGCTGAATGAGTGCAATCCATCCCGTTCATTTTCCCCCCTTAAATGAGGCACAATTACTGAATCCTGATTTCAGTATTGAACATTCAGAAATGTTAAAATTATTTCTAGGAAAGTAGCAAAGATGACTTTCAACCACTTACTATGGGAAAGAGAAGATGGAGTTAGAACTGAATACTGAGGAATATAAATGAAACAAATGGTCTCAAACCAATACCTTCTCCTTTTGATACAATGCAAAGTCCAATAATTAGTTTCAGAAGTCACTGGACTTAGTTACCAAAGTATTACATACTTTTCTCCTCTTTTCAGTTCTTGAAACCTAATAGAGTTCTAGGATTCTTAAGGACTAATTCAACCTGAGGAAAATGGCCTGGAAATGTTAACCTCAGAGAGTGTTTTTCTAATTATTTTGATTTGTTCTTGAGGGCACATACAGGAAAGCATGAAAACAAATGAAACTGGACAATTTTGAAAAGTTGAAATCATTATTCAAATATAAGGTATTACTTACTTCATCAACTTTTTTCCCAATAATTTTATCAGGATAGATTTTTCAGTGGAATTGTATAATTTTCTTAGTTTTTGCTCTTCCTAATATCTGTCTACCTCACAACCACACAAGTATTTCGTTAAGTGAGTGTTTATGCTATTACAGTTACAGCTGTGTAGGGTCTTTTTAAATCTATATCATTATAAACATTTGAATCCAAGTTCAAGTAATAATCATACCATAACTCTCTTCTATACCCTTTTTCCATATATTCTTTTCTTTGATCTTCAGGGAAGTCCATAGTATAGGCAGGACTGCTTATTCCTTTCATGCTACACACGTTCCCTGAGTGGTGTGTTCCTGAAAGAACAATCAAAATTACGACACCCTAATGCTTTTCCTCTCCCTGTGTGTTACATACTGATGACTTCCTAATCACTCTCTTTAGCCCAGAAATTTCCCTTGAGTTTCTGACTCATGTATCTAGTTTTCTGCTGGCGTCTCCACCTGAATATTGCATAGACACTTAAAACTCAACATGTCTGAATACTCACTATCTTCTCCAAACTCTTTCACCAAGAGACTCCTAATGGCCTCCTTTGAATCCATCATAGAGTCAGCCAAGTCAATTATTTCAAATTAAATATGATGATAACACTTTCCAAAAGTTTCTTCATTATCTCCAGAATTAAGTCTAAGTTCTCAAGGAAGGCTATAATACTCTCTATGAGCCATCCTATACTCGTCCAGCATCTTTCCCTTACTTGAGCTCACCAGAGTTGATCACTGTGGTTTTGTTCTATTGCTTGACACTTTTTGCACTCTGGCAATATCAAATCACTTGAGCCCCTTAATGTTTCCTAATGTCCTTTTCCCCATTGAACTGGCTCAACTCCATTATAAGTAAGGATTCCAAGTCTTAGTTCCTGTGTCACCTCTTCCTGGAAGCTTTCCCTAAGCCTCTTCCTATATCTGCACTTATCTGAGATGAGTTGTCCTCTAGGGCCCCATAAACTTATAATGTTCATCATTGCAAATGAACATGGGATCATGCAACCCCAAACATTTCTTAAGAATAATACCTGGAAATATCTGAAGTCTTTCTATTTCAGTGTCTTGCATTTTTTAGGCCATGTTTGTAGGTTGAATCAATAAGTAAAGATACAGGAACACAAGTATTTCAATCTTTTTCTTTTTTCTTTTTGGTTACACCATGCTGTCCCTAATGCTGATCCTATCTACTTCCAAACCCAAATAAGTACTGCAATTTTGGTAGGACAGAAATCACTAGTTTGAAATGTTACATTTTCATAGTTTGATACCATACACAATAAGTAGAATTTCAAATGAAAATTGATTGATCTGGTGAAGTGTTCATATTCTGCCAGCTATTTTCACAGTTCTGGGTCCAAAATCATTATAATAAAGTTTCTACTTTAGCATTCATCAAAACTATAAAAGAAATGTTGCCATTCATGGATGTATTAGTGCAACAGGGCCCAATGCTGCTTTCAAAGACTATTTTCTTATACAGAGACATTTTATAGTCAGGCAATCATCTTGTTAAACATTTCCTATAAAATTTTGAAAATCATTACCTGGGAGTCTATCACTGTGGCACTAATCACACCTCTACAATTAAGCTTATTTCAACCCTTTCACTGTAATCCTTTTTTTTTAATCAAGGGTTTATTATTGGACTGTTAATGTAAAAGCTGAAATAAAAATTCTCAGCCTAGGAATGAATTCTAATAGCAGTTATAGAAAACCCGGAGAAATTCTGATATTTTTCTATGAGATTTATGTTAGGATGTTGGCTTATTTCCCCTCATCCTGTCCCCTGCTTTTTTTTTGCTGTAGAACGATTTGCCTTACTTAAGGGAGACTGAAGTTTTTCATCATATCTTCAAGGATATCCTTTATCTACTGCATTTGGGTTTTCCTTGGTATGAATACAAAAGCACAATTATTTTATTAAACTGGAGGGAGCAAACACAGTTGGCCTGGGGATGCTTCCTGTCTTTTTTACATTACTGAAAGGGCAGTTTTGACTTCTATAAGGAAAAATGATCAGAAAGTAATTTTATCTTGATAAATGAATCAACCAGCTTTTATATATTCCAAGAATTTCACTAATGGGGAGGAGTTTTAAGTTCAAGACAACATGCGTCTTAATAACAAGTTGATCAAATCTTACTTTAAAATGAGCTGATTTGGCATAAAACTTTAGAGTTTTAAAATATACTCACACATACGGTTGCCTTTGTTAGACACACACAAACCCCATGAATAATCAAAGCCATCTTAAACTCCCTAACTACCTCCTGAGTTCCTCTTCCTCTCCACCACCACCACCAACTCAGTTCAAGTCCCAGCCATCCTCCACCTTGATCAATATCTGTCACTGCATATCACCCCTTGCTCCTTCCAATAAATTTTCCTCATGACAGACTGAGAAATATATGCCTTTAAATGATCGTATGTTTTTAAGTTAGGACGTTTCATATCTTCTTTCATTTTGGTCTTTAAGACCCAGAATAAAGCCCTTCCCATGAGGGGGAGGCATTAGTGTTTGCCTACCCCTGTACCAGTCTTCGTCTTGGTCCCCCCTACCCGCCTGTCCCAGGGAGCTAGCAAAGCTAAACACTCTCCTCACCACCCTTCCTTCAATTGCATCTACAGGGGACATGTGACAGATTTATGACCATTGAGATGTAATTGGAAATCTGATGAGGATGGAGAAGACTTTTTCTTGTTCATGTGAGACAGACAGATGTAGTTGATGCTGCCCCTTTTCCTTCACTTCTTCCTGCCTCAAATAAGGCTGTGATGCTTGGGGCTTCAGCAGCATCTTCTGACAGTGACACAACAAGCATGAGGATGAAAGACAGCTCACTGATCATGGATAGAGGAAGAACAATAAATCCAGGCCTGCAGTGGCATCAGTGGATAGCAGCACCAATGCCAGTAATTGCCTACCTCTAAAATTTTGTAATTTAACCCACCTTTTTAAACCACTGTTAGTAGGATCTTCTATTACTTGAAGCCCAAAGCATTACTAACAGAAATGCATGGCTTACAATGCCTTCATAATTCTCCCACCTTTCAGCAGCACTGGTGTTTTCTGAGTTCCTAAAACACTCCTCCCTGCCTTGGTGACTCTCTTATACCATCCAATCCCCCCCCCCCACACTTCACCTGGTTAACTCCTACTCAATCTTCAAGTCTCAATTAAAATATGTCTTTGTCCAATTCCTGATTCCTAGACTAGGTGATCTCCTCCAGTTACATATTCTTATAGCTTCCAATGATTGTCTTTCTTGGCACACATCATGAGTACATATTTATTTATGAGTATTTAATAATGCCTTTTCCATGACACTTTAAGATCTGTTAGGATAGAAACCATGTTGCTCTCTGTTATCTGCCTAATTTTTAGAAAACAGCGTGGCATTGGACAAGAATTCAATTGCTTCAAGGAAGGAAGGAAGGAAGGAAGGGAGGGAGGGAGAACTAAAACCTCGAATCTGAAGCTGAGCTTGGCTCTTCTTTGCCTCTGTAGCTCCCTATCTCCTATGTAAGAGTGCCAGCCAGAAGTGAGCAGCCCTTGCTTTTGAAACCCAACATGAAAGCAGCATAGAGCACTTGTTGCAAAAAGTGTTAAGAGAAACATATTTATTATTCATTATTTTGGTTTTCTTTTATCTCATTTAATTTTGTCTACACAAAATAGTTGAGGTCATGTGTTCTGCTAAGATTTGGTGCTTGGTTCTCAATGCAGCGTTGTCAAAGAGCCAACGCTGGAGAGGGTGATCCTAGTCTGGGCCTTGGGTGCCGTGGCTTGCTGATGGCCCCAGAGACCCCCAGAAGCTCATGCATGATCTATAAGAGGTCAAGAAACTCTCTAAAATTATATACATACATATACCAAATTTCATACATACATGTTTTTTCTAGGGAAGTTGTTGAGAGCTTTAATCAGATTTTCAATAGGGCTTTGTTTCTAACTATATGATTAAAAATCACTGGGTCAGGTTCCTAAATATGGTAGTGGTGTTGAAAAACAAAAGTTATACCCTTTTTAAAAGGATTAGCTTATAGGTGTTTACTCTGTGTATGTTTTGGAGAAATGTACTTGCAGTATAAGTAAATCCATGTCATGATCAGCTGTGTTTTATGTGGTTTCTAAATAAAATTTGATCTATTAACCAGTTTGTTAATCTGCCTCTTTGCTATGGTAATTTTAAGATATTAATACTTCATGTTTTCCAGACACTGTGCTAAGCTTATTAAATGCATTATCCCATTTAATTTTTCTAGCAAACCTACAAAGCTACTCATTATCCCCCCTTTCCAGAGACTGAGGAAATTCAGTCTCTAAGATTTCCAATAACATAGTCACTATCAAAGCTGAATGCAGGAAGAAAGTAAAGTAAGCATATATTTTTAGCTTTCAAGAAAACCAAAACTTGTGTAAATGAGAAAATAATTATCATTTGAAAGTAATGTGGGATAATGGCCAATATAGCAAATAGGAATAAGAATAAGAATTTTAGGATTTAAAAAAATCCTTTGGGATTCTGCCTGGACCATGATCACAGATTAAAAGCTAAGTGGAAGCAAAAGAGAAGATTTTAATCAGCAGGAGTTAAGTGAGCAAGATCAGGAGTAAACAACATGAGTTCAAGGGGCTAAGGAGTCTGGCTAACTAAGGAATGGATTCCTGTTGGAGCTGTGGGAGATAAGGTTGGGAAGGATGTCTGGGTACAGTTTGATGGTTTTGTGTGCTAGACTAAAACGTTTGACCTTTACCCTTAGATAATGGGAACCACATGAAGAGTGTTTTCAGCTGGAAGGTGACATTATACAAACTGTTTTTAGTGAGACCAGTTTGGTACCAATGTACTGGATGGACTGGGAATAGGCCAGATCAGCACAAGGTCCAACCAGGAAGGACAGAACACTGAGAGAAAAGGTAATATGGATAGAGGCAGAAATGTCAAGAAGGGAAGGACTTGAAAAGGTAACCCCAGGGAACAATTGGTTATGTTCAATGTACCTTTGTCTCTTTGAAAGCAAGCTCTCCCTCCATAAAAGGGCAGACCATCAAGGAGGCCCCACGTTTGTGGAGTCTGACTCTGGGAGAGCATTAATTAGCTCCTTATATCCCAACTCTACTCATTTTATTTCTGCTTCTCCTTTTTTGAGTTCTGACTTAATTCCTTTTTCATTCTATTGTTCATTCCCTGTCAAAGGGAAAGCACAGATGCAATGCTGGAAATACAGCAAAGAATGAGAGAAACGAGGGCTTTGCCATGATGGAATTTACATTCTATTGTTGATAGACAGTGGCCAAACAAATGAATCCATCCACAAGAAAAGAGCCAGAGAATTAAAACAAGGTACTGTGACAGAGAGTGACAGGAGGGAATTCAGGCAGTGTTCAAGTGACCCTTTTGAGGAAGTGACATTTAAACAGAGATTTGAATGACAAGAATCAGACAGCCCATATGAAACTTGGGCAAAACATTATTGTATTGTTACCACTGGTCCAGGGTATAGTTAGTGCAATGGTCCCAAGACAGAAATGAACTGGGTGTATGCCAGGAGCAAAAAAGGGCCAGCTGGGCTTAAATGTGGTAAGCCATGGTGAACACAGGAGCTAAGTTCAGAAAGGTAAGTGGAAACAGGACAAGATAAGATTGTTTAGGCCACTATAATGAGGTAGAATGCTGCCACACCATCCCCTTGACGTATGCCAGTTCCTCTGTATTGCATTCTGGGGAAGCCTTTCCCGTGTAGGCTGGTTTTCACAGAGATCACGTGGTGGTTGGGGGCCTAGTGAGGGAAGGCAGAGTGCCTGTTTGGGTTATTGAAGAAGATTCTAAGTTGTTAAAATTTAGGGACTCAAAGATGTTAAAATTTAGGGATTTTAAGGTTTAGGCTTGGAGGATGAAATCATACTTGACAGACATTTGGACATCAAGAGGGACAGCTAGCTTTGACAAAATAAGAAAATACTGAATTTGAATTTGTTATAGTATTTGAATTCAAAACAGAAAATTCCCATAAGAATACTCTGCATGAGTTAGAAACATATCCGTGTGTAAAGTCCTTTATTCTTGATTTACAAATAAGCGCCCTGTGAAGTGTTAGTCGGACAGTCTCTAATCAAGAAATCCACATAAAAATCTGAACTTTAAAAACAGATATCTTTGAGAAATTTATTTGTGCCTATTTAACATAATCCAGTACTATTCTTCCCTGTTATCCTCCATATGTCAGGAAGAAAGTTTATAGGAGAGTGTACCAGCAGGCCTTAAGCAGAAAGCGATTAAATGATGAGGCCACTTACCTCAACACAATGCTAATGTGGCTTTTGAGGATCACATCTATCGCACTAAATAAAATATAATTATGTCTAAGAGATGCATTATTTTCTGATGAATTTTGAACAATTGTTTCCTAATTTGTTTAGAGATTTGTAGAGGAGGAATGGTGGGTGTCCTTTCTCCTCATGGGTTGATTGATTTTTTTTGTTTTCAGAGGTTTTGCAGGAAAAAAAACCATTTTTTAAGCTCGAAATTCCTTTCTTCATCTTATAAAGGAATCAACAGAGGAGTTAAGACAATTTACCATAGTTAAAAATTTACTTCATCTTCTTTACAGCTTATTTTGAATCTGCCTTAAGAAATGCATAAGTCCTCTCTAAATATATGGTAGAAATGGTTCATTGAATGTTATGAAAAGAAAGTAGAGTCTCATTTCCTAATCAGACTTCTTAACCTGACAGTGCTAAATGGGGAAGAATTCTTTGGGATTATGGTGTGTGTTTTGATAGAGATCCTGAAACAGCTGGTTATTTTCAGTCATTTTCTCATGCGGGAAGAGACTGATGCTGTATGAAGTAAGGGAAGATTGAAACTTGCTGTCCATGCAAAATTAGAAAAAATAAAAAGTCTCCAGAAAGTTCAGGAGAAAAACATTCCACTTCACTTTTTAAACACATACTTGACTACCCTGTTCCTAAAATGTGCCCTTCAAAATGTGTATTCATGTGATGAAAATAATGAATCTACCAACAGTATCAGATCGGGAAGATCAAGAGACAGCCATCTGAAAGTCTCTGAAGAGGTAGTTTGTCACTACCCTGATCATTCTCAGATAATTTAGATATTTAACAGGTCTTAAATTCACCTTTTCTTAATTTATGGGGTACTGGATTACTTCAGAACTCTGATTCAGAACTCTAATCATTTTATGGGGCGATTTCTGTGAATTCACTGTGTGGTTTGCTCTGAGGCCGAAAGAAACACATCCGTCAGATACAGTTCTGACTGCTTACAGGTAGATGGTTTATAGACTGTTAGCCCACACTGCTGGTTTAGATATGAGGAATTACTCCACAAGAACAAGGCAGGTTCTATTTTTTGACATTCAGCAATGAGACCACTTGTACATTATGGCCTGAGTTGATTTACTGTAAGAAAATAAGAGTGCTGTAATTTGTAAAAGACATTTATTACACAAGTCCAAAAATTTAAAAAAAAAATGCTTAGTATCTCTGTCCATCCCATCTGGTTTTATTTTAATCTCACTCCAGTCACATATGAAATTTTGCTTAGCTGTCTTCATTTTCTTAGTCAATCTTGATTAATGGCCTTCAAAGTAAAAATAATTGGCCTGCATCAGGGTTGTTTTATAACTCTTGTTCACAAAGAATGTGAAAGGCTGGAAAATGAGCCTAAACAGAAGGAATGCATTACGCTCGTCTTTGAGAAAGAGCAGGCCTACAGTTGGGTTTCACTGTGTATTTTTATAACAGGCGCCTCCTTGACCGTCCATGATATTGCAGATACGTGGTGCCAAAAGCTTATGTATACTTCGTCAAACTGACCATGGCAGCTTGACATCTCCGAGCAGCCACACATGGGAAGGTAGGCCTCACCCTGGCCAGGCCAACAGGCCTGAGAATTTCTAACGTAAATTATCAGGAAAGCCAAGGCTATGAAACCCAGAAGTTAAAAACGGGCAGGGGGCTAATTGTCTCTGAAGTTTAAATGGCTTGTTTATAAAAGGCTTCGCCAGCATTTGTATTTTTTTCCCCTTTCTTGAAAAGTGTGTTGGACTTGAAAGGAGTTGGGGGAAATGCAGGCGCCATGCGCCCATTGTGGATTTGGAATCGAGCTCTGCTTCCTCTCAAGGCCCCCAGTTGTGGGAGAGCTCGTCAGCTAATGGGGGTCAGAAATAAATTCGAGTTCAAAAAAAAAAGGAAAAGGACAGTCTGAGCAGATAGTTTCTTTCCTACATGAAATTTCTGTAAATGGATATATCTCTTAAAAAGCTACTCATTTTGTGATTGTGCTGATTAGAAAATTAACATCGAGAACTTTCCAGCTTTTCAATAATCTCCATACGAGGCTCAATCACACAGAGATTTTTCAGGAATTTCAGATGTTCTTGTGTTCGGTATTTTAAAAACAATTAAAATTGCCTCTCAGATTCAATTGGTGTTAGATGTAACTAAGCACACTGACCCGCAGACACCAGCAGACTGATGTCTCGCGTTAAGCTAGTGTTCAGCCCAGCACCTCTGGTGGGAACCATTATTTTCTCTTTTCACACGCCCCAGAGGTGGTTTGCTACCTAAGGGAGGAAAGCAGAAAGGTGCAAGGGGTGGAGGACACTTTCCTAATGCAGAGAAAAACCTTTTGGACAGATCCCAGCATTAGACTGGAAAGCTGTTATGTTCCAAGAGTTTGCATAAAAGGAAAACAAGTCCTTTTCCAGTTGGGAAGGTTGGATCCTTATATCAGGGCATGGCCATGAGTAAAGATTGGTTTGAGAGTTCCAGCCTGGCCTCTGCCCAGCTGTCCACCCACATTTGCATTTCTTCCTGCCTGGCTCTCTGGGACTCTCCCTTCCTCTCAGGTTTCTTGACTCCTGCCCCTACCTACTCACCATCTTCTGTCTTCTCGGCCCCTCCCTCTCTTTTTGTGGCCTCTCAGCATTGCTCCCTTGTTCCCAGAGCACACTGGTCTTTCAAGAGCCGTAACTGGGATTTGACTGGGATTTTCTTGCCTGGTGATTCGAGTTCCCTTTTTCCACACATCATAAAATAGTTTTATTTTCAGAACAATGGGGTAATCCCAGGTTACTCCCAGTCTAATACACTCACTCGTCCACCCTCCAGCTCACACACATGACACACACTAATCCATAATCTAGTAGAATGCTATGTATTTGCAAATTTATTTATTTAGAAATGTATCATAATAGTTCCTGACATTTATTTGACGTTTTCTGAGTGTGTGTCACTGCACAAGGCACTTTACAGAGTTCATCTAGCACCTATTGTTATGCTAAAGTAACAATAAACATTTCATATATTATCTCAGTTAATACTTAGAGCACAACTAAGAAATGGGTATTTTTATCCTCATTTTATAGTTGTTTGAACTTAACTTGGTCACAGGTTCAGGAAATTATCCAAGTGACTGTTTTAATCCAAAGTCCTTTTTCTGAACCCCTACATCAAGGTTTGTAAACTTGGTACTATTGATATTCAGGGGTAGAAAATCCTCTGTCCTGGGGGGCTGTCCTGGGTATAGTAAGATGTTTAGTAGTGTCCCAGACCTCTACTCAGTACCTGAACATGTCCCCCTCCCTGCTCACCCTCCCCAAGTTAGTGTCAACCAAAAATCTCTCTGACATGGCCAAATGTCCCCTGCAGGAAAAAGCCTCTTGTTTCTGTGTTGCTGCTCAGAGATTTTCTCAGCTGTCTGTGTAATTTAACTGGTCCAGAAAAGCTCTAAGGTCACTGAGGCATGTTTGACCATCTCAACCATGGTCAATCCCAAGAAATGGGGAGGAGGCAGCGAGAGCTCCTCAGAGAGGCCCTGTGGGGAAGCCCAGATGCATGAGTGGTTACCACTCTCCCGAGAGGCTTGTCAGAATCCAGATAGGGTCTCTGAAAATCCAACTCATGGCCATGGGTCCACTATTACACACTCAGGTCTATGAACTCACTGGAGGTCAGCAACTTCCACCCACCCTTCCAAGGAAGAGGTGAAGCAACACGGGATCAACGTGGATCGTCACAGGCAGAGTGTAGATGAGTGACTGGCAGCCTCCAGATGTTGCTCCCAGTCTGAGCTGTGTTGACCTTAGGACTTCTAAGTCTCTTCTCCATCAACTCAATCAGGAATGTAAGCATCAGTTGCCAAGTTAACATGTTGTCAACCTTTATAACTCCATTTTCTGTGGAAACCCCCTAATTTTAAGTCTTCTGATCCTCAGTTGGTATGTTTACAAGTGCAAAAAGTGGGTCCATGTTCAAAGAGGGGCTGTCTTATCAAATTGCCATGGCCTTGGGGCCTTGATTCACACATACCTAATTCACGGAACACTTTTTCCATCATGATCTTACTGGCACATATTCCAGCTTCTTAACTGGAAATAAGAATAAAGAAAGAAAATCAGACTTCCTACTATGACATGCAAAATAGTACTGGATCCCTTGTTTAATTTGAAACTGTCTCCTGACTTAGACTTTAGGGTGGAGAGACCTCTCAGGAGAAAAGAAGATTTCAGCTGTAACCTGATTAATGGCTAATGCTATGGACTGAATTGTATCCCCCAAATTCATATTGGAAGCCTATCTCCCCAGATGACTATATTTGGACAGATAGCCTTCAGACAGGTGACTTAGGTTAATTGTGGTCATACAGTAGGATCCTAAACTGATCAGACTAGTGTTCTTAGAAGAAAAAGAAGGCACACCAGAGATCTCTCTCTCTCTCCACACATGCACAGAGGGAAGGCCATGTGAGGACACAGCAAAAAGGTGGCCATCTGCAGGTCAGGAAGAGAGGCCACATCAAAGCCCAGCCTTGATGGCACCAGATCTTGGGGTTTCAGCCTCCAGAACTCAGGGAAAATAAATCGCTGTTATTTAAGCCACCAAGACTGTGGTACTCTGTTGTGGCAGTGCTAACAAACTAACACAGCTAGAAATGAGCCAGATAAAGTGGAAAAGAGAGGATTTGGGGTTGGGGTGGGGTGGGGGGAGGGGGAAGAACAAGCACAATGTCCTAGGAGGAGTGATTCTCCCCAAGCACAGATTTAGCCAAACATTGTGTCTAGCACATCAACTTAGTGCATGCAGTATCTGCCCAGCAGCCCCAGCTTCTCAAATCATACCCACCATTAATCTGATGACAGAATAGAAATGGCCTTTTCTTGGGTCAAAGCAGAAAGTCTGATGTACGTGATGAACATTTGAAACATCTCACAGCTATAGTATGTTCGTCTGCAGCCCCAGTGGTATATACTGTGCATGATACCTAAGATTGGAAAACATATTTCAAAAGCAAAAAGGCTTTGCATAGAACAAGACCTTAGTAAAGGGGGAGGTAAGCAAATGAAAATCATCACCTAATTTGTTTATTCTGAAGAGTTGTAAATCATATTCTAATACTAATGAGTTTTGAATTTACAGAAATTGAATCCTCAAGCTGTTTGGGCTCCTATCAGTTTAACTATGTGTCAAATAGTGTACTTCTTTAGGAGACTTAAAAAAATCCTTGACAGCATTATTTTAAACAAAGAATAAATATTACCATTTTGTTGTTTCAGAGTTAACAGCTAACTTGCTCCAGAAAAGAGAAAATAATGGTAGCAAAGTAGAATTATCATCCTTACTTTAACTATTGGCACTGCTATGTCTTTATAGGTAAACTAAAACAGTTGATATGTCCAAAAATTTTGACAACTACAGAATGTAAAGATAAACAATAGGACCTTTAATCTACTTCTTTAGGTAAGTTTTGCTTGTTTTTAGGGGCCTCAATAAATTATATGATGTACTATGTCCTTCCTGTCTTTATGTCCATTCTCTCTATGCTCTCTTCCAATGCAGCTGAAGAAATCTGCCTTGATCTTTTCCTACAATATGTGACTCTGTGCTCTTTTTTACATAAACATTTGAAATTCACCAAGGAGAATGTGAGATGCATCTTGCATGCTTATCAAGCACCACAAGAACTTTACAGATTACTGCCTGCCTCAGGATTCCAGTTCCCTGGTGCTTATGCATAAGCGAATTTATGCAAACATTGTAACATTTCCAGACTGTGACATGAGTCGTTCCTAGTTCATATAAGGTTCAGATATGCAGCCTATTTTCTCCTAGTACTAGATCATTCATCTCATTGAGTTAAAATGTATCAATCTTAGCTTATGATGTTGTCAATATAAAATGTCATAATGTGGTACTCAATTTGAACAGCAAGATGGGTATTAATCTCCAAGGTTTCTGTGCACTGCTGCAGTGGGACTGTGTAATGCGGAGCAGCATTAGTCTGTTTGTTTGGTAGTCTTTGCATCATACACCATATGCATAGGTGGTAAACATTTTGTTGTATTTTATACAGACTACTAATTCTCCCTTATCTAGAATGTTTATACAGCCCCAGTGGTATAATATGCATTATAACTTGAATTGGATAATATATTTAGAAAGGAAAAAAAAAGCCTTACAAAGAATAGCATCATCAAAGTATAATGATAACATGCCTATTTACATAATGATAATGCACATATTCACTGCCAAGCATGTTTGTTTTGCATTAGTGTCTGTAGCAGGGCACCGGGAATTAAAGAATTACAGAAGGGAGTTTTTCTAGTCTCTAGTACTGTAGTAGGGTGGTTCTTGGCAGTGAAGAAAGAAATGGAAATACCCATATTTGAACTAGTGCAAAAAATGAACACTGCTAGTTGTTAAGTTCACATTGTTTAGGAGTACAAAGAAGCATGTGCCCAAAGTCTATTTTTTTTGTAATTCTGAGACACGGTGTCTCTTAAAGCAAGTAAAAACTCTTGCATGGATTTTTTTTTTTTTTTGGCAGAAAGCATCAAAAAGTTAAATACATAAAAAAATCTCTGTTGGTTGGGTGCATTCTTAAGAAACACATGTTTAAGGAAAGCCACTGTTGGAATCATTTGCTCCAAGATGTGAAAATCTGCATTTTTGCTTTTGCATCCCAAATTGTGAATTTTATTTATATGTCTATGAAACCTTGCACTTAAAAAAAAAAAAAAGTTGGGAGATATTATTTTGTGAGCTGTCATATGTTTTCTGAACTTTTTATAATAGAGAAGAGCCTCCTCAGAGCCCTTTTCCTCACTCCTTTAACAAAGGCATGTCCCAGTTTATTAAAAAATCATACACAACAATACTGCTTGCCAGGTTTTACAGTCCTAATGAAAATTTTGTCCAGAGCACAAAAAATTATCTGGAAAAATGCCTGAAATTTCCCTGTCGCAGATGTTTCAACAGAAGGTGCTTGCATGCCATTCGTTAATACGGCGCCATACGGGACTCAGTGTGACCACTGCAATATAACCAGTAAGTAACACACGCAGCGTGCGTGGGGCTGCGCCAAATTTGCCGTCTGTTGTGTGGGACTCGTATCCCATGGATTGAGACGTACCTTGATGAAACTGCATTGTCATGGAATGATAATATTTGCAGATCACCATGCACAGAAAACATCCTATCGAGAATGTGGGAGGTCCGTTGAAATATTCAGAGCATTTCTTGGCATTGTGATTGGTTAGAATGGAAGTGAGTATTAGCGTTTGGTCCTTTTGCCCCCACCCCCTCCAACCCCAACCGTCCTGTGCCAATTTACAAAGTAACTCCATGGAGAGAAAATTGTTTTTACAAAGAATATTAGTTTGGGGTAACAATTAAAAGGCCATGTGGGAGTTGTTTCATCTGTATATGGAAGGCAAATGTACAAGCTGCCTTAGTTTATTCTTCACTTTAAAAAATATGTGAGGGAATGACACAGTATTCATTCTCTGAAATAAAAGGAACTTATTCATCCTTGCAGAGGCTGATAAAACATAGAGGCACTTCTAGGATGCTACTCACACACACTGATTTTTCTACTGACCTCAGATAATTCTTGCTGGATAAGACTGTTTGTAGCAACATTGTTCTCCATTCTAAGGAGCAGATCTGCAGCTACCGAGTACATATTCCACACTCAAATCTGGCTGCTGTATCATGAAACTAATGCGCTTAATTCTGGGTTACTGGAGGGTGGGCAGACAATTGGCAGAGGGCAGAAGAACCATTTACCCTGAACCTCTTGGTCATGGAGGGGTGCTGATGGGCTGGACACATACTCACTGTATCACTGTATTTTTTGTGTATTTTAAAGTACTACTTGGCTAAATACAAACAATTAAGATAGACCACAGTTTTTGGTACTCATTCTCTTTTAATACATGAAAAAGATTTAAAACACCAAAGTGATACACTGCTTTCAAACTCTGAGAAACTTTGTGCTTAAGTTGCAATGTGTCTTTCAAAACAATAGTTAATGTATTTGATTATACTACTTCGTTCACATTTTATGATTCTTTTGAGGGAAACATGTTTACGTGCTTTCTTTAAATATTTTTTCCTTTTCTTTTTGGGGGCTAAGAAAATAAATTTTAAATGCTTCACCATCTTAACCAACTTGGTATCTCCCATAAAGAAAACAATTTCATATTAAGCAAAAATTACTGGAAATTTTCCTTAGGTTCTTTCTTCTCTTTACAAAGATTTGGACATTACTACTCAGTATTTTTGTAACAGGATGGGAGATAGAGAGGTTCTTTGGACCACTTTACTCAAATAAAATTAATCATTCTTATTATTAGTAATTAAAAGTTTCCTCAGTGTGTTCATGTTATGTAAGTACTTTTAATGTATACAATCTCTTTTAATCTTTGCATTAACCTAAAAAGTAAGTCTCCTCAATTACTGATAAGACAGCTGAGGCTTAATTTTATTAAGAGGATTTTCCAGAATCATCCATGTAGTTATTGGTGTTTCTTGGTCCAGAATTTAGAGTTTCTAACTCCATATTCTGGGCTTTTCATTGGATTATAATGTTGCTCAATACAATTCATTCATACTTTAGCATGAAATCAGTTGCTATCAAATCATGGTCAATGAACAACCCATTCACAAAAACAAATGGATTTCTGTAGATCCATTCGGAATTGTATTATGTCATTGTTTCTGTTGTATTAGGATGTTAACAGACGATGTAATTGTCTAAGCTTTCACTTCTGACACATTACTATAATACTTTTAAGTCCACTGATGATGCATTGAGGCACACTATTCTTCAAAGTTATTTCACTCATTTAAGTATGTAGATTTGTATATTTTAAGTACATGTATCTGTATATTAAAAAATATTTTTAGAAAAAGTGACAGATGTGGCCTACACATGATAAATATGACTTACAAATCTTTTGAAAGATGCCCACGACCAAGAACAGTTTGAGAACACTTAGTTAGACAAAAGTCAATGAAAAATCAGCTCAAACATTAATTTGTAGCTGTGAAATTCTGCCTCAAATGAACACATTATCACCTGCTTCACTTTTTTAAAGGTAAGAAAAATGCTTTTTAAATTCCATAAGTTGACTTTTACTTGATAGGCTCCCAATCTCTCTACATTACTCTGAAAGTTCAAGTCCTGGTGTATTTCTGTACTCCAATGCAGAACAGAAAGAAATGTCTCTGTGTAACATTCCTTAAATTAGGAATACTAGGTGCTGTGTCCCCCCAGAAGACATTCCTCTGTTAGAACATTGTTGGAAACCGCTGATTGGGAAGAGCAAATTGTACACTGATGATCCTTATTAAGACCGACTTGAAAATGTTTCTTTGCACAGCACCACTTCACAGGGAGGAAGGGGAAAATTTCTTTGCTTGCAAGTAAAAATCAACCAAATGATAATATGCTGTTAGATAATATGCCCTTCCAGACACTCAAGTTAACTTTTTCTCAATGCTAAATGACATCTTCTTTGAAGCTATGCTGCTATCACTTGATGTCAATATACATTTACTAATCTCCAAAATTCAGTTCTTTCTCTGCTGGTTTTCTTTACCTTCAGGTACATTAAAATATTCCTAAATGCTGCCTCCTTAGAAGATTCCTGAAGTGTTTTAAACCTCCCCAGAAGCTATTGGTCAATGTTAAACAATACACAGAATTCTAAAGTCATTCCACATAGTCATGCCCACTGGCTACGCCCTGAAGGAAGAAATGCTACCAGCTGTGTCACTGATGGGTGAGAGCCATTTCACGGTTTTCTTCCTAAAAGGTTTCCTTTGATAGTCTAACATTTGTATGCTAATGTATTTTATTGTGTTTTATTTCTTTCTTTAATCTCCTTCTCCCTTCTCTGCCTGTCCCTCCCTTCTCTCCTCTGTCTTCCCTGTCAGTCATCCAGGTCAGCCTCTGTGCGTTGGGTCCAGGTTGCTGAAGGAGGAGGGGCGGTTGGCTTCTCTTGCAAAGGAAACTGCAGAACACTGGCCAGTTATCAAAACACTGCTTCAGTAGCCTGAGCACCTCTCAGTCATCATCTTCTCTTTCTGAAAGAAGGTGGGATTTAAGTCCCTGGAGTGGGAGGCTGCCTATCAGTGCCCAATGGAAAAGATAAATTGAGTAAAAAGTGTAAAGTTAATCTAGAAACAGGGACAGGTGACTCGGATTCTTTGCCCCAGGCAGAAGTTATAAAGAAAAAAACAGTTAGTGAGCCTCCTCATACATTTGGCTCCTTGATGATAAGGCTTGTCCTGTTTTTGGCAGAGAAAATGAATTCTTCCCTCTGTTTCTTCTCCTTTGAGGACTGTAACTCTTGGTGGGGGGGGGGGGGGGTAAATAAGTTCTCAGCCCAGGGCAAATTACTTTTGAAGCCAAAATCAGTCAAAGAGAGAAATAAAGTGGGAGAAACCTGTTTATTGCCTACAAGCAGTTGTCCATTTCTGCTCGCCCATGCCTCTCGCGACCTGGCTGTAAAAAGGGACCCCACCAAACCTCTCTGGTACAGATATATCCTTGCTCCCCCAACCCTTGTAATCACCTACTGATAGGGAGATGGACTACTTCTCTTCACTCCTTGGAAACACATTGATATGCAGATGCACACCAGGCAAGAGGTTCTGGAAATACTGTAATTTTACCCACATAACCTATCCTTCTCCTGCTTCAGAATGCTCAGAACTTCATTCACTGCTGAAAACATGAAGGCACAAAGAAGGGAATGGACTTGTTCATGGTACCAAGCAATAAGAAAGCCCCCCTTTCCAACTGCCACCCAGTACAATATTCTGAACAGAAGCACATCTGTTACTGCAAAATAAGGATACATAGCTCCATACAGAGGGCATTTCAGTGTTCAAAGTGCCTTTAAACATCACATCTCTTACCAGTATCCCCCTTCTTCAGAACTATCATCAGCTTTGCAGAGGCCATCCAAATGTTCTATGGCCTCTCCTACACATACCAGAGAGTGAGAAAAAAGTGTTTATGCTTTCTGAAGGTTCTAGAGCATTTTGAACAGATGAGGCTGTGTAGGGCAGCAACAACAGAAAGGAAGCTGTAGCAATAAAGAAAAAAAGGCACGGAGGTACTGGGAGAGGTGGTCAGTTAGCTGCTTTATCAAAAAGAAGCCTCAGTGGGAATGATGCGAACATGGAAACCTCTCACTCCTTCTTTGCCTTTTACTTCTTTAAATCATCTTTACAGAAGTGTATTGGTCAGGCAGTCCTCTGAGTTTGTTATTAGCATATGTCCAATGTCTTCACAAACACTGTCCCTCACACAGAAGGACTACTTGAAAGATCCAGGCTGTGACTGACCTGGACACAAAGATTTTTTTCCTGAGCTGAAAGAGTTCTTGTTTCATCTGGAATCTCATACGTTCCAATTCCATTTGAGTACAGCATGCTGTATTTCCCCAGGAGGCTACAAAATATATGATTATAATTATGAAAAACAGTATATGAAATATTGTGTTATTTCAAAAATAAGAGATATTGAGATATTTCCAGGTTAACAAGTGGGCAAATGAATACCCCCTATTTGAAAGTCTTCAGAAACAGGTGGGGAGGTAAGATTTTTGGCCTTTATTATTTATTTAAAGTGACATTTTAAAGATTAGAGAAATCACTTACAATCTGGTGACTCAGCTTCTCTTTAGGAGAGTTTAAATCACATTGTTCTGTGGATATTTAAGAGTGGCTACCCACTGATAAATTGTTATGCTATCAGTGAAAAAATATTGTAGTATTAAAATGTAATGATGGCCCCAGACTGACTTTTTAAAACTGATTTTTTATTTGACGTGGAGAAGTCTGTTTCTTTGTTTCCTTCATGCTCTTCACAAATACATTTACTGTAAAATAGCTCATTAGAATTAGCACATGTGGTCTTTGCCGAGATTATTTTTGACAAGGGTGGCTTAGTTCATTAACCCTTTGATTTTGATCACATCAATAAGAGTGACTAGTTACATAAATGTTAATGAATGCATATTCATGGAAGAGAACTAGGGAATTGATACAATGGCACTTTGATGTAAGAATTAGCTTTCAGTTTTCCTACTGGATACAAGATTAAATCATTTTTAGTGACCACAGAAATGAAAGGCTCAACTTTTCTATTTTTTCACTTGCCATGATGACAAAACATCTATTTAGATATTTCAGGCATTTTTTCCTGATTGTAGTAATTAAGGGAATGTGCTTCACAGTCATGCACATTTAGGTACAAATGCATCTCTGCCATCCATGAACTTAGATATGCTGTTAAAACTCTGTGTGCCTCTATTTTCTCATCTGTAATAAAGCAATATGACACTATCCCACATAGATGTTGCATGAGTTAAATAATATAAGGTACATAGTTAGGGGTACAAGGAATGTTATTTCATATTATCACGTATTTCGTAACCTTCTGTCTTCTTCTGCTACTTGGTATAAGTACCACATGTGCTGAGAGGACATGGGAGAGTGTCAGAGAGTGGACATCAGCCTGGGTTGAAAGGTTTTATTTTCCAGCACCTAGAACAGTGTCTCACAAAACTCACTAAAGGTTTAGAGAACAAGAGTTGAAAAATAAACAAGCAAACACAAAAGTCTTATTCTTCTCACTTGTATAGCTTATAATTAATAATAAAAGCTTGACTTATTGGAATTTGTTGTATGATAAGCACTTAACTCTTTAGTTACATTAATTCCTTCAAAATAACCCTAATAACATTTTATTCCCATTTTACAGATAAGGAAACTGAGGCATAAAGAAGAAAACTTTCCCAAGTCACAGAGTCAGTAAGTAGCAGAGCTGATAATTATTCCAGGTGTGCTTGCGTTGGGGCCCAGGCTCATAAACACTGGGCTACTCTGCATTTGCTTCATGATTAAATAGCCGCCTTAAAGTCAGTTCTGGCTGCAGGAGCCGTTTGGGATGCTCACTAATTCTCTTCAGGGAATCTGACCACCAGTTTACCGTATGATGCCAGAGCTATTCCAATTAAATGTCACAAATGTCAGAGCCTTCCACTCCTGCCCACGGAAGGTAACATTTTAGGGAGTTTTAAGGATAATCAAAAGATCTGTAATATTCAATCCTTTGTCTAATATCCAATTTTCCTCACTTCTTACAATTTCTAGTGTAGCCAACAAAACATGCTACACCCATTTTTACAACCTTTCATGATTTACTTCACATCTTCCATCCACAGAACTGCCTTATTTTTCTTCTGACAGGTGGCCAATCACACATGCTGCTTTAGCCAAACTAAACATTAGATGATTGTTATTCTTGGAAAACAATGTTAAAGTCCAGAACCATAATTGCCTGCCAGGTAACAAGGCATAGTAAAAATAACATAACATTGCTCTCGCTTTGTTAAAGCATTGCTTGTATTCTGGATTGGAATCCATCAGTCTTGATGCTGGCAAAGTGTATAGCAGCAATGAAATGCTATCAATACCAATTATTGTGAAATGGAGTCAGAAGGCGGAATACCAAGAGGACTTTCTAATCAGCTATTAATGATGGCATAATGAGCACAAGCTCAGTGTATTAAACACATGAATGTGACCTCTTTTCATTTTTTGGCTTTACTCTCCATTCTTTTGAGCAGCAAAGGCCTTCCCTATATTCACAGCTTTTCCCTAGATTTCACATCATTCCCTAAAATCAAATTTACTAGGTGATTTATCTTTAAAATTATGAATCAAGGAGATGTTCCATTCCATGTAAAGAATGGGTTGATATAGCTCAAATCTGAGTCCTAATTTACAGACTGTCTTAATCAGAAAATATATTTGTGTATGTTCCTTGTCTTTTTCAATTAAATATCTTTGTGGTCAAAACCTGAAATTTTCAGATAAAATATAGGATGTCCAGTTAAATTTGGATTTCAGATAAACAAAAAATATTTTCGGTACAAGTAAGACCTGAATGTAGCATGGACATACCCTATACCATAATTCATTGTGTACCTGGCACTGAGGTCTAACCAGACATCCTGTATTTCTAATAAATCAGGCAACCCTACTCTCAGTGTTAGCATATTCTCACTTGCAAAGTAAGATAATAATCCCTAGCTCCCTCTCTAGGTTGTTAGAATACTCAGATGGGATACAGGGATAGAATATCATGAGCCTTTTTCGGCTTGAACATGTTCAGCTATATGCCTACCCCCTCATACCTCACAAAAAGAAAGAGAAAGAACCAGAGGCAGGGACTGACAAACAGAGGGGCAGAGGTGGAGAGGGGATATGAGCTGGCGTGGGCCAGCCACCCGGCCCACCAGTGCCTGAGCACATGCCTGAGGGTGGGAATGACAGGGGGTGCTGTTTCTGCTCAGCCCTCTGTCTCCCTGTGGCTGCTTCTCATAATGTGAGCACCTGATGGTGCAGGAGTGTGATTCTGGTGTTTAAAGATACTTATTTTTCATGCAACATGGTCCCTAAATGCAAGCCAACTGCTTCATCTGGAGCTCAACCAAAGAAACAGCGATCTGTTCCAATGGCAGAAGAAAAAGAAATCTTTGGACTTACTGAGAAATGGTATGTTGATATCGAATGCGGCACTTTCTAAGGGGTTCTTAAGGGTATTTTAACTGTAGATAATTTTCATCTTACATTATGGGTTTGAAAGCCCAATCTCCATAGAAGATGAAATTTCACAGTAATTGATGCACAAAGTATCTTGTGCATGACAATATAGTAAATTGATGTAAGGAATCATTATTTTTATATTCTTCCTTTACTTCCTATTATTTCTGTTATGGTCATCACCATCACTAAATAAAGTGAAATTTAAGTTTTTAAGGGTTTCCCACAGAAATTTAAATAAATGAGAGGCAATCTGAAGATCCAAGTACATTCAAAGATAACTATGATTTGGCTACTTAGGACTAATGTCTTAGAAGAATAAAAGAGTAAATGCATGTGGTAAAGCATCTTAAGGGAAAAAAGTCTTAGAAGCAATGAGATAACTAACTATAAATATGAGACATAATTACTGCACAATGACAGCACTTCCCTATAATGAAATTATGGGATATGAAGGTTTGTTGAAATGGTTGGAGGAAAAATAAATCTCAGAAGAAGAAATTTCCTGAAACTTCTGTCTTATACATGTAGGATAATCTTTCAGGGGACTTGGTAGGAACCGAATAGTTTCAGTCATTTAAACATAGACTAATCAAACACTTAAGAATATGCTATAGGGAATTACTCGGTAGAAAAAAAGGTCAACAAATGTAAATGAGTTTGCTTTCCCCAGCTGTTAGGAGAGTCCTTACCACAGATCTACCAGTATCTCCCCGCCAAATGATACAATCAGGCTAGAACAGTGTTGGGCAGGATGATAGGCATGGAAGGAAGGTTAGTTGTGTTGATTATAATCATGAGGTTACTTTTGCAGTTTATTACAGTTATTTGGGTGTTATTGCCTATATTATTATTGCTATTTGACTCCTTGATGGCAGGGACCATTCCCCTCTTTATTCTCCTTTGCACCCAGCTGAATATGTGCATCCTTGATCCTGTGAGGTAGTGTTATTTTTATCCCCATTTTTAGAGCTGGGGAAACTGAGGCATTAAGCAGCTAGGTCACTCATCAGGGTCTCAAAGCTTGGATGAGGCAGACAATCTAGCCTCAGATACTGAGTGGTCCACTCCTTATGCTCTATACCGTTTCCATAGTCACATATAGAATGTGCTGAGGGTCTGTGGACAGGGGGACAGTTAATGCACACCAGGGAGGATTCAGTGAGACTTCCTAGGGAGATGAGCTGAGATTGGAAATATGTGTCACAATGTAGACGGAGAATTCCACAGTCAGGGTAGGAAGGTGTTCAAAGCAGAAGACACACTGTAAGTAAAGAGGAGCAGGCAGCTTGAGAAAGGCAGCCGAGCCTACAGAGCTGTGAGCTTTGAGATTGGCATGATGCCAGAGGAGATGGTTGGGCATGATTTTCTGTGACTGATCATGAGTTGTGGGAGAATCTCTGTGCAAGATGAGGCTGAAGAGATAAGAGGATCCAGATGGTGAACATGAGAGGAAGAACTACCCACACTGGTGGAGGTGGGCATAGGGCAGCTTCCACAGGAAAGGACTGTGAGAGCAGGGGGTAGAGACCAAGGATCTAAAAGCACCCTTTCTCTTCTACCCTCTCTTCAGTCTGGGACATGTTGAGTTGAATTTGCTCAGAAGTCTTCTCAGGGAGATATATCTGGCAGATCATTGGAATGCAGGTCTTGAACCCAGAGAAATATTCATAGCTGTGGCAGCAGATTGTTCAAGTCACCCAAGAGCAGAAGGCTCAGGAGAACATATAGTTGCCTCAGGAGAGACAGGGTGTCAGCAGAAAAGAGAGCCAAGAGTATTGGATACAGGATCAGACCTACATTGGAAGCATGGGCATGACATGGAAAAGACAGAGAGGGAGTGGTCAGGAAAGTGGCAAGCTTCTAGGAAGTCTAAGGAAGACCTACTTATTTGACATAGCTAAAAATGACTGGTTAGGAAATGATAATTTTGTTTCTTAAATAATACAATGCTCCCGCCTCAGCCTTCTACCTAAAAACAGGAATACATACACACACACACACACACACACACACACACCCTTTTGCTAAAGACATTCTGTTCTACATTCTACTTAGGAAATAAATACTTCCAAGAACAGCATAGAAATACTCTTAGGAGTATAAAACCAAAAAGGATTTCAAGAGCCCATGTGGTCCAGCTCCTTGCCAGTAGGAGCATTTCCTAAATCATCCAAAAAAGAAAATTGTCAACTCTATTTTTAAAATATCCCTACAGATGGTGATTCCATAAGCTTCTCTGCTAATTTGTTCCAGTGTTTAATCAGCCTGACACACAAAGTTCTTCTTTACATCTAACTCCAAGCTCTCTTGCTATAATATAGAATCTAGTTCCTCCTAAGAGGTGGAAATGTAAAGCAATCTAATAACCCAGAAAACCCACAAGCAAATGTTCTCAAGCTTAATGGCTGATAAGATGCATGTGGGTTTTTTTTTAATGTCTTGTCAATAGCATGCAATTTAGTCCCAGTGAGAAATGAAGGCATCTACTCCTCAATCTGCAGCTACTAGGCACTGATTAAATGATTACTCAAATGTCTTTTTAGTATGAATAGGAATAATATATGCAGAAAGCTTCTTTAAAATTTCTGAACTAGAATTTTTCCTAAGAAAAAGGTCCCATCTGAAGATCTAAATGAGTCTTTTGGGGACCTCTGCAGTCTCTTATCAATGATAGGTATGATTAAGTGAAATATCTTCAAATGCCCATAGTTGCTTATGATATTATAGACTTTATTTTTCAATTACTCTCCTTCCTAAGTAATGTCATTGGACAAATTGCTTATTCTTCAAGCTAGAAATCTACATACGCGTGACTTTTGAACTTTCTCAGCTGATACCGCCAGGCAGTGAGGTAAGAGATCTACTGAGATAGCTGTAAAAGGGCAACAAGACAAAAATTCATTTTTTTATTTTATTTTTGACATTGGTTTGGGGCCCACTATGTGGGCTCAGTACTGTGGAATACCTCATTAACCACCGAGATAGTAGCTAAAAAAGGAAGAAACACTCTTATTAAGGATGCAGATGCAATAAAATTTCAAAGCAGAGCTGTAAAAGCCTGCCCTTTTCCTCCCAATTCTCCCATAAGCGTCCCCAGCAACTTCCTGGGAGCCATACTGTCCTGAGTCCCCAGGATCACAGGTGCCAAAGGGGAGAAGGTCACAGCAAAGTTAGAGACACAGTAATCAAGGCAGAGTGCCATGATCTTGTCTCATAGATGGAAACTAACCTATATACACTTATATAAACATTCTCTCTCTATATATATATAGAAGCAAAACATTAGCTCAAGGTATTTAGAGGGCAACTGCTAGTATTTCTTAGAAGAGCCATGAAGAACACTATTTAATGAGTATCTAGATACTTTCTAGTTCTTACAAAAATACAAAGAAAGATATGTCCCCTCAGTTTCATGAAGGATGGAAGTACTGTGCTATCTTTGACTCATAGGTCTAACCTCTAGACAACATACTTTTGTCTGCCTGGAATTTTCAACCCACTCTCAATTTTTTCTTTACTTGCCTAATACTTTAGTTTTTTGAGACCCAACTTAGATGCCATGTACTCCCAGGAAGCCATTCTGGACCTTCTCAACAGGGTGAGATGCTCTGTTCTCCATACTCCAGCTACTCCCTGTACTTAATCTACGCTGAGATGAATCACATTGTGCTGTAACTGTTCCAAACCTTGTCTATCTCTCCAACCCAATATTAAGAGCAAGAGAGAACCTTCATGTTATTCATGCCTACATTTCCAGTGGCTAGTGTATCTTGTTGATGAATGTCAAATATATGGATATCAAATCAAAAGCCACCCAGCCAGTGCCATTTTGTTATAGCTCTAACAAACTGACACAGACAGCACCCCACACTTCCACCTTCGTTTTGCTCAACATTTTTAATGTCTTGATCAAAACGCTCTTCCTTACTTAGGATCCCATGAGAAAACAGACACTGTTTTCAGTCCTTCAAAAAGAGGGAATTTAATACAAGGATTTGGTCACACAGATTATGAAAAAGCAGAGAAGTTAAACAGGAGATGGTGAAGCAAGCAGAGCAAGAAGGCAGTACCACCCAAAGGAAGGGAGGGGCAACGGGAAAAGGTGGTTTTAGCACAGCCCAGAGGTAAGGAATGTCTGCCGGTGCTTAGAACCATGGCTAGCACGAGTCCACAGGAAGGCAGCCGTCTCCTGAGACAGAAGAAGGAAGAAGCAGGCCTGCTGACATCTTCCTGTCCTCCAAACTTTAGCTAGCACCTGTTCTTAGAAGAACAGGCCAAAAGCCATTTGACAAGAGAACCTAGGAATTGCAGTGTATAGGGATCATATCCCTTCACCCTCTCCTCTTCAGAAGAGCAGAGGAAGGGTAGAGAAATGGGTATGAGAGCAAAGAGCTAAATGATGAGCACAGTTCCCTACAGTGTAAGTCATGTGAGGGCTGCAGACAGATCTGTCTGGTTCCTACTTTATCCCCAGCCCAGCACCTTACAAACACTGTACAACATATATTAAGTACTCAACAAAGAATTGTTAAGTGAATTTTAGCTGAATGAACTTCTTAGTTCTCATTTTCCCAATTGTGTAGCATAATTGACTGCATATCTATAAAACCCTGCTAGAGAATAAGATTCAAGAGGCACAGGTTTTATTGTGTGTTTTGTTCACTGATTTAGTGCTAACACTTAGAACATAACTGGGCAGCAGTAGGCACTCTATGCATATTTGTTAAACCAATGAATAAAAGCCTTGTGTAATGGAAAAGCCCAACTTACCATCTTGATTAGCCTGTGATACTGATGCATCAGTTCATGGACCAGGTCCCTCTTAGGGTTAGAGGAAAAAATGGAACTGGTTGCCATCCAGCTAGTTAGCAGAGAATTTGCCACTCTGCCATGATCTTAACAGTGAGGACCGCCTGTGGCCTAAGGAAAGAAGCAACAGTGTAAAATTCAAAGTCTTGCAAAGCTTCCTAACAAATTTGCATAAGGGATAGAAATGCCTGGGTGTAGCTGCTCATGTAAAACAAAGTATCAAAGGGTTGAGGCTCTAATTTCAGATATAAGGGTTTATCTTAATAGACCAGAAAGTTTTAACTTTATAGATGTTATAAAGAATAATAAAGAATGCACATCAGATAGATGATTCTCTTGAAAAAAAAAAGAACATGATATAGAGCATATACTATATAACAATTTCAGGTGGCCTATGTTTAAACCAATTGATCTATTTAAAGACAACACACATTAAAAGTTTTACTCAGTTTTGGGGGAAACATCTTACTAAAGGGAAACCTAGAGAAAAGACATCAAAATGAAGTCATTGGAGGTGAAAGTCTTGGCAAATAAAACATTGTTTAATCAACTGAGAAGAGAAATGAACGGAAGTGTCCCTAGGGAAAAAAATGTTCAAAGTATGAAGAAAAATCCCTGCTCCATCATTCGCAAGCCATATGACCTCAGCTATATTCTTTGTACCTCAGTTTTCTCAGTGGAGAATGGGAAGGGCAATAGTATCCACTGCAGAGTGTTTAGGAGGCTCGTAGGAAAGACATCCAGGTTAGAGGTTTAGAAGCATATCTGGCCCCAGTAAGTGCTCAGAGAGCTAGCCCTGTGTGCTCTTAGTCTCTCCAAGGAAGCTTACAGGAAGGGTAAGAAATGCATTGTCAAAGTGTTAGGTCAGCTGTCAGCATTCCTCCAGGTTAGGTTTGCAGAAAAGATTTACATGAAGAATGTGTGAATTATCCTTACAAGGTGGGTCATTCCAGTGCATTCAGACTTGAAGCCAAGAAGGTAGACTAATTCTCCCATCCTCCCTCAAATGACCTTTCAAGTTCTCCTTTAGCCTTTACTTTCATTGAACGTATAATTGCCCTTTCTGGCAGTTCATAGAAAAATGCTTTTCCCAAACCTTCCAGGCAGCCTTGGTTAGAAAATGCCCTGGGTTCTCAGAGACTTAACACCCGGCCTTGCGAACATGAGCAAGATTATTCTCTCCGAGCAGCTCTTTTCACATGTGATAAGCTTGGCAAGTTGCCCTGGTAAGTGTCAAGTCCTGAATGTTTTTGTTTTTGCCCTGGTGGTCCTGAGGAGTTACTGGAATACTTCTGGGGCTCTGTTTTGTATCAAACTGTTGGCCGATAGTGACATTGAGAAGAAGCAGGTAGAGGCAGAGAGAGGGGCTCTGGACTGCATCGCGTTTAATTCTGATAGCAGACTCCCCGTCTGCCTTGGCTGCCTCAAAGCTTCCTTCCGTCCTTCTTTGGCTCCTTCGCCTTGTGCTTCTCAGTATTACAGGGCAATCTTTGGTGTTCGTGTTTTCCCCTTTTGCTCCCCAGAGAGGCTTGTCAAAACTTCTTATCTGCTGATGAATGAAAGGAATTTCTCCTGTGTGGGCGGGACCTGGTTAATGCAGCTCTGGCCAGCACGGGTGGGTCACAGAGTTAAAGGAGCACCAGCAGGCGGGGTGCACTGGAACTATCAGATTGGATGTCGTGCCAGGAAATGCCATCAGCAGGCATTTTCCTCCAAGCAGAGACAGGGACAAGAAGAGGTAAGGCTGATAGATGCCGTCTTGGGTTAACTCAGTCCCGTGCGGAGATGCGCTCTGTACCCATGGACATGTCTTTGCCATTTGCAGCCCTCATTCCATATCGATATTTGAAAACATGTGTTTAGGAACTTGACTCCATTTACAGCCTAATGAGAATCAGCTCCACTTCTTCTTCATACAAGACTTTTTGATTATTTGAACTGAGATTCTGTTTCTTAATTTCCTCCAAACCACATCTGAAACCTTTTTCAATTAAACAAAACAAAAGAGATTAGACTGTTATGTCCATTAGCATAAACATTCTATGGTGCCCAGTATGTACGTCAAACAAGACCTGCAAGGACTGATGACTCATTTAATTTACAATGAATAATTGAATCAAGGAATCAGTGAATGGATTTTCCTTCTGCCAGGAAGCTCTGGTGTATATGACAGCATTGTCCATACAAACCCTAAAAAACAATTTTATGAGAGAAAGAGAGAGAAAGAGGGAAAGAGAAAGGAAGGAAGAAAGAAAGGAAGGGAGGGAGGGAGAGAAGGAACAGAGGGAGGAAGGGAGGTAGCATGTAAGGACAGGGACCGGGATGGGTGGTCATCCAGTGATTCTGCTGAGATGTTCATTCTGTCCACTACATTCTCATGGTTAAGCACATGCAAGTTGAAAGATGCGCAGGAATACACCCTTCTAAACACAGCAGTCTGGGTGAAAGCTGCTGGGAAGATACCGTGAGGAGCACAGGGCTTCAAGTCAAGAGGGCTTAGCTAAAAATCCCAGCTCCGTTTCTTGCTCAATGTGACCAACTTCAATGTACTTAATCATTCTGAGCCTCCATATGCTCATCTACAAAATGGATGTGGGAAGAATAGCTACCTTATTTGAGTATCAAGAGGCTTAAAAAAGTTTTTTTTTAATTTAAATTTGCTCAATTCGATCACCTATTTTACAGAAGGATTTGTAGTACATGTATTCTGGGTTCAAAAAAAGATTCTTCATTTCTGGAAAAATGAAAAAGAGTTCAATAAATCAGACTTCTGGAAGGCATAATCCTTACCAGTTTTCATTTCAGGAAATACAAGGTTCTTTTCAGAATTCTACTTGTTCAGAAGGAGTTGCTCTTCTAGAGCAGACTATTTTCAGTCTCTTCTTGTGCTGGCTACCAAACAGAATGGAAGATATATTACTGTATTTCTTGTATTACCTGAATGACATTGTAGTCTCATCATGCAATTAGGAATTTAGTAGGTAATAAGCAGTCTAACAGATACCTCAATTTTTAAAAAAGTCCTTCTTTGTTAGTTCACTGCATTCAGAATTATGCTCTTTGAGGGAGGGGTGACACAAGGAGTAAGGACTGAGCTCCTGCTCCCCTCCGCGCTCCACACCAGTACATCTGACTGCATCTCTCAGTGGAACTTGGCCGTTGCCTCTTGTTTTGTCTCGTGGATCCCTAAACTCACACTCTCAAGAAATACCTCACTAAAGAAAAAAACAATGTTTTTATAATAACTGAATTCTAAATTTCTTTTTGATCTTTTCTATCAACTCCTGCCCTGAAGCCCTGACACTTCCCTAGTTCTTCCAGTTTTCATCTTCTGGGATGTCATGAGGACATTTGAGCTAGCATCTTCGCCTCTGACTCACCTATTTCAGCAGCTTCTTGCACTTTTCTGCATTTTCTTCTCCTAAGCAGGCTTGCTTCCCCTGTGCTAAGAAAAGGACAGCCATGATACTAGAACCGGCCAGTCCCTCCTCTTCATGCCCCAGTTTTACATTTAATATGCTGATATCCAAAGTGCTCAAGACATAACATGCTCCAAAGCTCACCTAACCTGTAGTAAATGAGCCACAAGCAGTTGAGGTGCACCAAAGACAGATTTTCTTAGATTCACAGAGCCACATAATGTTATGTTGAAACAGACCTTATGGGTCTTCCAACCATCTCATTTTACAGACAAGGAAACTGAACTCTAAAGAGAAGAAACGTCCAGCAGAGGTTGTAGATAAGAGTTATTTAGGTCCCTTAAATGTAAATTTGGGACTTAAAACACTAATTTGAGATAAAACAGATTTTTTCTTACAGGGAAATGAACAGAGGGGAATGAGAAAATTTGGAACCCATATGGCTAAGATTGGGAAGGAAGTGGAAAATCTTTGTGTGTGTGGTGGGAGGGAGGCATGGAAGAGTAGAGGCACAGAGAGCTCAAAAAGGAAATTGTCCAGAAAAGAGTTAAGAAGGTAAGAATGAAAGCTGAAGGGTTTAATAGATTAACCTGGGCAAAAACTGGAAAGACCAGTTTTAGAAATTACGTCAGCTGAACACCTTGAAAAGCCAATGATGAGAGATTATTTCTAGGGATAAGGAAAAGAAAGATCTAGAGAAAAGCTCAGGGTGTGAAGGAGGGCTTAAACGAATAATTTGGGTGAAATCTTGGAAGTGATTGCTCCTTCCCTTAAGTGAGTTAGAGGTATCAGAGACACAGGTTAGCGGGGCAGCAGTAGTGTGGAGTCAGCTGCATCCCTTTAAACGAGTCAGGGCTAACTGTGCATCATCTGCTCACCTGTACCGATGTGAAATCCAAACCTCCACACCCCCAGGCTAAGGGAGGTCTTGCATCCTAAGTGATGGGCTGAGTACAAGATTTTGATTTTGTTCTCTGTGTAGACTGTTTTCCACTCCTTTGAGTTACTGGAGGCAGTAATAGCATTTATTACTGTGAGTTTAGCAAATGGCAGATTTGACAGCAATAAAGACAGACTGCTAATCATCTGAGTGCTCACTGTAAGTGAAAACAACATCGACAGGAGGTGGCCTGAATCTACTTTTAAATCAAACCGGAAGCGAGTGACTATGGCAACTTCAAGGGCATAATGACCATGCTGATACCTAGCCTGCTTCAGAGGATGTAAATGTTTTAATGGGAATAATGTACAGAAATCAGTTATGCTCCTATTGCCTGTGGGGTTCCTAGGTCTTATAAAACCTTTTCAAGAGTAAGCATGTGAAGGAACATATGTTTATTATCATGCAAATACTCAACAACTGTTTACGAAGTCTCTGCATTTTATAGGGAACTATATAGTATCCAAACATAACTAAGTAAAATTGAGTGAGTTTACAGTCATTGGTGGGCTTTATAGATTTTAGCTATGTGCACCAGAGAGCAGCTTGCTTAGAGTGCAAGCTTGTCTTCTAGCTCAACATGACAGCTTTGGGGATTCTGGGATAAAGCATGATCACCATGTAGTTTAGGATGTTAAGTTAGCCCTCAGATATCATTTAATTTTTTTTAAATCCATAAATGAAGAATCTAATAGGTAAGATCACATCACTATAAAATATAGACATAAGAAGCAATATTTAGAAAGAATTTCATCCATAATAACTATGTTAAAATCTCTACACAAGAAAGTCAGCAAAATAAGGGAAAAAGATAGGCTGGAGATAGGAAGATGAATTATTCAGACTTACCAAGTGTCACTCAAGCTGTTCTGTTTTGAAGATTCACTCATTAATTTATTCATTTTGTTAATCTTATTAAATATCTACAAGGTGTTTGACAGAATAAAATAGCAGGACAATGTGTCTAGCCTCAATTTTTCACAGCTAAAAATCTGGCAGTGAAAACTCTTTCCATGTAAATATCTATGGTGTAACCCGTGCTGCATTGAGGCTGTAATCAACACAGAAAATGGGGAAGAAGATAACCATCTTATAAAGCAGGTGACATTTAAAATAGTGCTTCATAGAAGAGTAGAATATTTGCAAGTCAACAGAATAAAGGACATTCCAGACAGAGGTAATAGTTTATACAAACTCACAAAGATATAATAGTGTATTTCCAACTCACGTGTATGTAAGAACTTAGTGCAATAGAGATGCTAGTAAGAATTAGTGGGGATGATGCAACTACTCAAAAATGCTGCCAGGTAATGAGATATCCTCATTAAATAATTAATTTGAACCCTTATCATTCACCATACACAAAAAATAAATTCCTAATGGATAAAAAACATTAAATGTTTAGAAGAAAATATTTTAAAATGTGTTTATAACCTTGAGAAAGAGTAAATAAGAAACAAATGCACACACTATTGAATAAAGCATAAAGCCAGCTCTATTCAAATTTAAAGTAATGTTACACAAAAGATTCCACGAACAAGGTAAACAGATGTGACATAGTGTTGGGAGAGTGCTTTTGCCAAGTATATGACAAAAAAATTACAATCCAAAATTTTTAAAGATACTTACAAATAAGTAAACCACATACACACAAAATTCTCAATAAAAAAAAATAGGTAGAGGATATATAAAAGGTTGCCTCTCCTCCTTCACAATCTGGGAAAATCACATTAGATATAATTTTAGTAGTTTTACAAAATATAAAATATTTGATAACAGCAGATGTGAACAAGACTATAGTCAATGGAATATGCTGTGATGGAATTAAACATTGTTTGGAGAACAATCTGGCCATATCTAGAAAATCTGAAGATGCATATCTCCTTCATTTCATCAACCTTCCCCCCTAAACATATAATACGGTGAACTCTAGTAGATATACCCAGAGAGTTGTGTAAAAAATGCCAATTGCAGCATTTTTGGTTAAAGTGAAAGGCTAAAACAAATAAAAAACAAAACATCAATGTTCATTAACAACAGAAAGGATATGCCATTAAAAATGAGTAAACTAGACCTATGAGTATCAATGAATACATATTAAAAATATAATAGTGACCAAACATTAACTTTCAGGTTGGTGATAACATACATAAAGTGTGGAGAGATACAAAACAATATTATTTTCTTTAAGAAGCTAAAACATATAAAACATGCATGGCTGAAAATAATTAATGCCAAATTCATGATCATGGTATATCTATGCTATTTTCTTTCTTCAAAAGAAATCTGAATCAAGGCAGATACCTATGTTTGTTATATGGTCCTCCACAATCTTCTGTGTGCTCTGTGTGCTATACAATGTGGAATTGAGGTTCTCAGTTATTCATGTGATGCTTAGGAATCATCTAAATGGGACTCTTTCAAAGAATATGATATTTGCAACAGTCTTGTAATTGGTAGAAAGGACTGATTATGGAGATGGTTTATTCTTCTAAGGATGAGGGTGTCCCTCTGTCCATTGGTATACTTTATTCCTAGAATCTTGTATCTAAGCATGCATCTGACACTAACAGTATAGGAGATTCTTAACAGCTAGGAATAAGTTAATGCTTGTTGTAATTTATGATCATGAAAATTAGTAATCAACAACTGCTTTACAGACTGGAAAGTTTCCCAAGTTATGCAAAGCATGGAATAGAGTAACACAGAACATCTCATTTGTTTTTTTCCAACAGTCCCTTCAGATATTGAGCAGGTTTCAGCAGGGACTGCTCATCTCTGCTCCACTTGGCATCAGCTTCAGCATCCAAAAGGCTGGTACCTGGAATCTTCTGAAGGCTCTCTCATCACCCACCTTCTAGTGAGTGATGCTGGCTATTGGCAGAGTCGTTATCTTGGGCTGTCAGTTGAAACATTTGCACGTGGCCTGAGCTTCCTCACAGCATGGTGGCTATATTAGTTCTCTATCACTGCTTCAACAAATCATCACAAAGTTAGTGGTTTAAAGCAATGTCAGTGTAATATCTGACAGGTCTGTGAACTAGACGTCTGCCATGGGTCTCACTGAAGTACAGTGGAGGTGTTGCAGGCCTGCATTCCTTTCTGGAGGCTCTAGGGAATCTGTTTCCTGTTTCCCACTTGTAGAGACTGCCCACATTCCTTTGCTCATGGCCCCCTTCCTCCTTCTGCAAAGTCAGTACTCTGACTTTCTCTGTGCCTTTCTTCTATACTCACATCTCCCTCCACCTGACTCACTTCTGCCTCCTTCTTTCTGTGCTTTCTTCTGTAGTTTTCCTTCTAATTTTGAACTTTCTGCCACCTCTTCTGCTTGTAAGGACCCTTGTGATTACACTGGACCCACCTGGATAACTCAATATAACCTCCTCATCTGAAAGTCCGTCATTTAATCACATTTGCCAAGTCCCTTTTGCCATGTAAGGTAACATATTCACAGGTTCTGGGGACAAAGACATGGACATTTTTGGGGGGAGCCATTACTCTGCCTACCAGTGGCTGAGTTCCAAGGCTGAGCATCCTGGGCAAGGCAGGTGGATGCTGTCGTGCCTTCCATGGCTTTGCCCCATATACATGCAGCATCACTTCCCCCACCTTACCACTTGCCCTGGTGACTGCAATGCCCACAGAGCATCAGGAAGAAGGAAAATAGGCTCCGTCTTTTGATAAGGGAGTTCAAGGTCCAGAAGATGTTGGAATGGAAATATTGCTCTGACCATTTTTGTAAAAGACGACCTTCCACAAGTAGTGTTGTGGATGAAAACACCCACTCTGGTGTCCAAATGCCTGCTTCTTCTGCTTAGTAACATTAGCAGTATGTCTTTGAGAAAGCCAGCCTTGCCAATCTTAAGTTTTTTTTTCATCTATAATACGAAGATAACAATTGTACAATCCCAAATGATAGTCGTACAGATTAAACGATATACCTTATGTAGAATACTTAGCATGGTGACTGGCTTTTGGTAAGGTGTCAATAAATGTTGCCACCAAACAGCTGTATGACTTCAAGCAAGTTAATCACTCAGAAACTCATTTTCTTCATATGTAAAACAGTGATGAGAGTACTCACTTCACAGGATTGTTATGAAGATTAAATGAGTTTAGGTATGGCTGGTGGGTAGGAAGCATTCGAGAAATATTACACACACATAATCATAATTATATGCATTTATACTTAGAATTATACATATAACTGTTTATATAATTATAATAATTAAATATGATGAATTATAGCTAATCACTCTCCCAAAGAAGCAATATTGCACTACAAAAAAAAAAGAAAAAAAAATGAATTAAAACTGAGACCATATGTTCAGAGCTATGAAAAACTTCAGAATTATTAGTTAAATTTAATTTTTTAATTAGGTTTTTCAAATATGTACCACCATGAAAATTATCAACCAAAATAGTATTGTGAATATAGCAGTAGGTAGGTATGCACAGGTTCATCATAAACGGCATCAGGGTCTGCTGGATATGGTTTGAACAGCAGTACTGATAAAGAAATGGAGTCACAAAGAAAAGAGGAAAAATGGTCACTGCGAGGCTTTGATGATCATTAATCCAGTCAAGGCTGTAAAGGACTGAGAGAGCCGTATCTGTGTAAGATCACTGAACCCAGCCAAGACTGCTTGGAGCATTGCCTTAATTACATTCTGATTAGAATGGCACTGCCTTGAAACAGACTCCAAATTAAGTCATTTTTCTTCTTCAGCAACTTCTTCTAGTACTGCTTATATATGATGTGTGTAAGCTCATGAAATAAAAGATGTACTGTTTTTAAAACTTCTAAAATGCTCTGTCTTTCTTGTCTTTCTAAGGTAGAAAGTTATTTTTTAAAAATAAGAGTGTATATGTTGGATACAAGCCAGAGCTGGCAGAGGCACAAGCTCCTCCACGCCTCTCCAGGATCAGGACCCCGTCCTTGCAAGTGTACTTCACATGGGGGCAACTCCCGGATGTGTGACAAACGCAGTCGCCCATGGCCAAGGGCTCAGAAGGACCTGGGTTTGGGGTTCCATGCTCTGCGGTCACTGTCTAGCAATAATTAATACTTTTATGTTTGAATTTGTGCTTTGTAAGGGAAGTGTGATCAGGCTGAACAGGAGAGCCTGTTGGGGCTTAGGGCCTCAGCCAAAACGTGGAGCAGCCTCCTGCTGCCTCCTCCCCAGCCAGGGATGGTCTGCATGCCCTCTGGGTTCTGTGGGTACCATTCCTCCCCCTTACCTGACAGGGGTTAGTCAGCAAGGGAAGGCCCATATTCTTCCATTGCCCTCCAGCCCTGCCGGGGCTTGGGCATGAACATGGGGAGGTTTGGGGTTGGGTGTGCCGCACCCACACCCCACAGTATCTCAGGGAGGGGTATCGTGGTGGCTGTCCTCACCCAGGGCTAGCACCATCACAGGGACAGGTGACTGCTCGGGGAGGGGTGCTTTTATTTGCTCCTGGTCAAGGAACCCAGTGTGTCCCTCCTTGGAGGTTGGAATCCCTCAGGGCCACTATGGCTTGAATGGCCAGCATGGACAATGGAGTCTGCAAGCTGGTCTGTGGCCCCGGCTGAGCCCTCAGCTGCCTGTGAGAGATGACACTGACCCCATGTGTAGTGCACCGATTCTGCCAAGGGAGTGTGGCATTGAACAGTTAGTGAAAAACATGATGAGAAGTAAAGAAAGAGACCTTGGAAGAAAGGAAACAGTTTTATATTTAAGTACTTTAAACAGCATATTTTTCTCAACTTATAAACAAAGGGCCCTAAACTTTCATTCCACACTAGGCTCTGGAAATTATTTAGTCAACCCTGCTAAATAATCTCAATAGATTGTTGAATTTTCTAAATTTATTTCAACTCTAAGCAGTAGGGGAAGCAAAGCAGAGGGCAGGGCAGGTGGCTTGTTATGCCCTCATAGAGGACGCTATTTTCTTGGTCTGAGTGGTAACAGCTCCTAAGGTACATCAAATACGGCTTCAATACTGGTCTCCAAAAGCTGTTTAAAAATTCTTTTCCATGGCTAGTGACTGGCAGTATTCAATTAAATTTTCACTCTGATTCGTTTCTGTGGTTGGCTCTTGGCAACTTTTTAAACTGAAAGCAGACCTGTGTTGGGTTAAAACTGCACAATGACTGTAGATTTTTAAGAGTGTTGCTAACTTTTTTTTTTCCTTTCTTTCCAATAGTTTTGTTTATCTTACTACAGCAGTGATAATGATATAGCCCATCTCATACACGGTGAAGTAGTTAATGAAGGACTCCAAAATGTAACCCATTACTTGCCCGCCAGAATTTTTCTATTTCTTCACTAAGGGCTTGGTTCTTTGTATGAAAGAGCTGTCCCTTGTTAGCATGAGTAAGGTGTGAAAGGACAGACTGCCACATGAGCTGGCTTTCTATAGGATTTCATATTACACCCTCTGATCCAGCTGCATAACTGTATAAATTCCTTCAAAAGGAAGTTTGTCCCAGGTGTATTTCTTTCCTGCTTGATATTAGATTCCCCCAAGTCAATAAATATCACAGGATATTAAATGACACTACTTTCACTTTCATTTCAGATTCTTAAAAAAGTCTTAGCAATGTTTGCTTAATATATTCTTTTTTCTTCTTCATTTCTTCACTGTATTAGCCACATACCTCCGTGAAGGATGTACACAGGAGATCCATACTTGGACTAAAGTTCTAGCAGCCTTTACATTAAACTGTAAATTTTATTTTCAATAACAAAATAGGTAGTTCCAGTGGAGAATATATTTTGGCATAGAACTGAATGGAGTGAAAAGAAGTCATTACTATCCAAGCAGACAGAAGCGCAAGTCCAAAAGCCTTGAGATAGTAGCTTGATTGGCAAGTGTGAGCCTTGAAGTCAAGTGAGTGAAAGGAAAAAATAGAGGAAATTGAGTCCAATCCTCAAAGGTTCCTATGATCAGGAATAAGCAAACTGTGACCCATGGGGCCCATTTCTTGCCTACCGCTTATTTTTTGTAAATAAAGTTTCATTGGAACAAAGCCACACCCATTCATTTACTTATTGTCCATAGCTGCTTACACATCATAATGGCAGAGATGAATAGTTGTGTCAAAAACTATGCCAAAAAGTTTAAAATATTTACTATTTGGCCCTTTCCAGAAAAACTTTACTGACCCCAGCTCTATCCTAGCATCTGAATTTTCTTCTTGATTATCATATTTTTTTATCTGTTTGTGATTGACCTCTTTCACTATGGAAAGATTTTGTCCTACTTCCTGCAGTATTGCTAGTCCTAGGAATGTGCCAGATACTCAGAATTGCATTCTCATCCCTTTTAAGTCTTTTCATGAATGTTACTTTCCCAGTGAGGCCTCTCCTGACAACCACATCACTCCTAGGCCCGCTTCCCTTGTCCCAAGTATTTTCTGTATTTTATGGAACTTGTTGCCTTCTTGCATACTACCTGGCTTTACTAATCACCTTATCACTAATGTCTGACTCTCCTCATGAGAATGTGAACTTCACAGGGGCATAAATCTTTATCTGAAAGGTTTACTTGATATAATGCTTAGTGTATAAGAAGTGTACAATAAATATTTGTTGCATGACTGAGCAAATGAAGATAACTTCTTAGGAATTGAACTTTTTTTTAATTTCAGAGAATAAAGTAAATAATAGGAGATAATATCATTACTCAATATTTAGGTTGATCATTGAGCAAAATCTCTAAATAAGATTCAAATCCTCCAGTGTTCCCCTATAACAAGGTTTCTTTGTCATAGAACATATGAGCCTAATAGCTTCCTGACCCGGCCTGTCTAGGTTGCTGGGGCCTTTTCTGAAAGGCATGCTGCCCATCAAAAGAGGGAGAATAGACATCAGCTAATATCCTGCCTAACTCCCCTTGATTTAGACATCCTCCTAACTAGCTCTCCCCAATATGCAGATGTCAGTAAAGAGGGAGGAAATTCCTTTTGTACTCTAAGTAAGGTAAAAGGAAATTCTAATTAAATTACACCCAAAATGTATGTCTCCAGGGAATAATAACAAAAAGAGAGGAAGCCAGAATACTGCCCTGCTCACTAGAATGTTATGGATCACGACAGTAGCTTCTCCACATCCTCTGTTGTCTCCTTCTTCATCCTCAGAGGGAGCAAAGCCAACTGTGGAGAAAGGATCACTCAGAAAATGAAGATTATTACCTTCAGGAGGCTGGAAGTTCCAGGAGAATTGGGGTGATGGGATGGTTATCAGTGACTTGTGGAGGCTGCAGTGGGGCAACTTCCAGGAGCAGAAGCAGCTGCTTGGCATTTGGATGCCCACAGGATTCTGTCCATTTCCGAAAAGTGAACAGGAATAAGACAGATAGGGCTCAGCTCCAAGTGTTTTATCATTACGTGCTACAGCAGGTGCTGTTTCCCTCACCCTTACCACTCACAGGTGCAGCAACCCAACTTCCACCTGCCAGGAAATGATCTTCTCTGCCTAAGGGTTTTCTCTTGCTGAAGGAGCCTGCTTGGCCACAGGCACAGACCTTAGTGCAGAAGAATTAAGAAACCTGGAGCGGACCTTACCCAGTGACTGACAGAAGCTGGAGCATAAATACCCCAGCTCCCTCAAGCCCCAGTGGGTCAGCACGGCACTGGCATGTGTGTTTTACATGGTCTCCCAGAGTTTTCCCAGGGAGAGTGAGCAACAGTCACCTTCAGTGGCAACTGGATTGACAATGTGATGTTTCCTGGCTATCTTTACTTCCCTTTCTTACTTTCCCCACACCTACCCACCCTGGTGATTTCCTTCACCTCTCAAATAAACTACTTGCTCTTAAGTTATTGTGTCAAGGTCTGCTTCAGGGGAAAACCAACGTCAGAAACCTACCTCCTCAATTCATATTCAGGTTTCATTCCCAAGCCTAACTTACTTGTGTGTGATGATCTTATTTTTGTTTGTTATTAGGGAAAATGTGTTCACTTTGAAAAGCCATATCTTCTCCTTCAGCAGACTGAACCCTTAGGGAACATTTAGTATTAACCTTTCTAGTAACTTTCTTATTCTTGGTCAAAAGTGGACATGTTTTTACAACCTGATAGAATTAACAAAATATCCATAGGTATATTAACATTTAGATTCTTAATATAACAAAATAGTTTTAGATCTGACAGTTATTTTATAGAATCAAGTAGTTTTATTTTACATGCGAAAACTCCTTAGGTGGTATCAAGTTTGGCAAGTGACTTATCTAAGATCTCACTGCTAATTGACCTCACAGATGAAACCACAAAATTCAGATATTACTTAAAAATTAATATGTAATGCCTAGACCTGTCTTCTAGGCTTTTTCAGTTATACTTGTTTTGATTATTTTGTAAAGTGTGTATTTCAGAATGGTTTGAGAGAGGGAAGTCTGTCTTGATTTCTTTGGTCTCTTCTCCTCCTTACAAACAGGAGAGTGCTAGCTCCTTAACATAGAACATTCTTCTTTTTATGATTTCTATGTTTACTGAATACCCAGGGTTATTCTTTTTCAGGGAAGAGGAGATGTCCTTACCTCCCTTTCTGCCAATTTCTTCAGCCACCAGCTGTGGACACAGTCATCCTCATGTTGTAGCCGACTAATGATCTGCCTCCTGGGACTCTGAGAGACTCCTCTTGCCACCCTATATAAGTGCATATGGCTGGTGTGCTTGTATATTTTTGTTCTATCCCTGCATGAGACTCCGTTTTTACACCTCCCCAGAGACACTCGAGCCCCCCGTCCTATAGGCGGTGACCTTGTGGCAGCGCTCGTCCATTAAGTGTGGGTGTGCCCTTCGCTGCAATCAGAAAGCTCAAGCAGCTGCTGTTCTGGCCTCACCTTGTAACACCCGTTTGCCTCTGCCTCCTGCAGAGGCCGGGGTGGGGCCCCTGCGCTGTCATGACTGCATCAAACGGAGCCTCAGAAGCTCCTGTGCCACAGACTCACCTAACTGAGGTCAAGGAGCCTCTGGCTTCCCAGTAGAACAGTACAGAGGTATCACTTCCATGGATTTTAAAATTAAAATAGTTTTTTGGTTGGCAGTACTTTAAACAAGGCATATAGTATAAGCATTTTGCCCATTCCAGAGTTTGGGTATCAAAAAAGAGAAAGCTCAATGACTTTTCTAGAATTACTTACTGTACCATCAGTAGATTTGAAAAACGCCAAAGCTAGCTACTCTTGATTTCATCTTGCCTTAATTTTTTTTTTTTTTGTCCTATCTCTTTTTGTTTCCTCTTCCCCCAAGTTTATCTGTAGGGAAATATATACTGTTTAATTTCTTCCTGAAGAATAGTTCATCTAGGGCAGTAGATGCTGCATACATCTGTGAGTCTCTTAAGTATCTCATGCATTATGTGGCTACATTAGAAAAAAAAAATCCCAATTAGTGGAATTTAAATACAGAATTTCTTTGAATTGCAATTCTCCTTTCATATGGTACAACATCCTGATCAATGGCACCAAAAAGCAAGAGGTTTCTCTTATTGCTATATATTTTTACTTCCCTCCAAATATCAATGCCACATCAACTGTTAATCTGAAAAACCTCATTTAATGTCAGCTTGCTCACAGTTATGAAAATTCAGGTAATGTATTCCTGTTACTAATTGTATTTGAGAAAGTGTTATTAATTTCATATATCAAGTTCGTAGTGGCCATCTGTTCCCTCCGAACTGCTGCGTCTCCCTCCATCTGCCCTGTTTTTCTTCTGCTAATCGGGTGGCAAGGGCTCAGATGATCGGGAAGTTTCTCTCTGACTTTTGATTTGTCACTCATCATCAAGCCAGCTGTGCATTTGTAACAGACTCCTCCGACGGGTGGTGCTGAATTTAAATCTGTCTGGTTTCCTTTTTTTTTTTTTTTTTAATAAAACTTTTTGTCAAAAAATGTTTAAAGGAAGCCAGATTGTATTTTCTACACTGTAAAATGTGCTTCGCTGCCACTAATTTGGCTGCATCTGCACTCTCATGAATATAGATGAAGGTACATGGTCAGGATATTATTAGGGATGGCAGCGAGTAGGGAAGAATTTTAAATGCGGCAAGATACCATAGTGCAGATTTCTGAGAACATTAGGACAAACTAACATGAAACTGCTGACATTTGCTAGCTTTAAGTTCAAGAGGAGTATTTGAATCTTCACCACAAAGATTCTTCTTGGAATATTTTTGCTTGTGTATGGCTGGGCAGGGGAAAGAGGCTATGAGAAACATTCTAGGAGGATATTATTAAATCAAAAAAAATATTTTCATATCACATTTCTTCACCTTTCCTCCCATAAATCATGGACTACACTCAGTGTGCAAGTGCCTTGTTTGAGTTACTATCTTACAGTTGAGCAAGCTGGGCAGGACCTTTGCTAAAATCATGACTTTCAAGTAGCTTGGACACTCTGGGGAGTAAGATATATTAAGCTCAGACTTGAGGACTTGAAGATGAAACAAGGATGCCAATTATTTATTGTTTATGATTGTTTATTGTATATTTTAGTGCTAATAACAAGTTGTATATAATAAATGCTTATGAAAATGTCATTCATCTCTCCTGATAAGCATTTTTCCCAAAGTCCCATAGAAAATAGCAACACTCAGATGTTAATGATGATTAAACAAGTTTTCTTTTGCCTTCAAAATGATTCAGTATAACTTGATATGAAAAAATTTTCAACTCAGATTCAATAAACATGTATGGAGAATGCACTTTTAGGAAAACAGAGGAAGTCAAAATAATGGAACAGTATCTGTTCTCAAGCAACTTACAACTATTAACTATACAGTGTGGTAAAGTACTTTATTACATTTCCACTTGTAGGTATAAATAAATAATGAAGCAACAGCTGCCAGATAAAAATACATAAAAATCTTTGTAAGAATAAATATTGTGAATTGCATTAGCTCTGAAGCAAAGCAAAGATTTCTGCTATCTATGACATGTCTAATCAGTTAATTTTTTTACTTTAAAAAGTGAAAATTGTCTTGAGTTTTTCCCCTTCGTGATCACAGCTCTTCAGCCTCAAAAAATGACGGTCGTCCTTGCTTTATTTAAAAAAAAAAAGAAAAGAAATCTGTTCAAATGGTAAGGTTAAGAAACCCTGGGAATTTACATTTCAAAGTGTAAAGAATCTATGCTATAATACATATCAGAGGTTGAATTGTGTACCCTAAAAAGATATGTTAAAGTCCTAGTCCCCATAACTGTGATCTTATTTGGAATGTGACCTTATTTCAAATATAGCAGTCCCCCTTTATCTGTTCAAGATCCCCAGTGCATGCCTGAAAAAGTAGAGGGTACTGAATCCTATATATGCTGCTTTTCCTATACATATATACCTATGATAAAGCTTAATTTATAATTAGGCACAGTAAGAGATTAACATCAGTAACTAATAATAAAATAGAGCAATTATAACAATATACTGTAACAAGTTACATAAATGTGGTCTTTCCCTCTCTCAAAATATCTTATGGTACTCTATTTGCCCTTCTTGTGATGATGTGAGATGATCAAATGCTTATGTGGTGAGATGAAGTGAGGTGTATGGTGCAGGCATTGTGACATAGTTAGGCTGCTATTGACCTGGTGATGATATATCAAAAGGAGGATTATCTGCTTCTGGACCTGGCTTGACAGTAGGTAACTGAAATCTCAGGAAGTGAAACTGAGAATAGAAGGGGGCACTACTGTAGGACTTTAGCAAATGTAATCAAGTTAAAATGAAATTAGACTGGAGCAGGATGGGCCCTAATCCAATATAACTGGTGTTCTTCCAAGAAGAGAAGGGACTCATGTGAAGAGCACTAGGTGACAGTGGAGTCAGAGATTGGATGATGCATCTACAAGCCCATAAAAACTGGGCTTGCCAACGAAAAGCTAGCAAGAGTCAGAGAAGGATTCTTCCCTAGAGCTTTCCAAACTTCTAGCCTCCCAAACCAAGTTTGTGGTAATTTGTTACTGCAGCCCAAGGAAACTAATTCAGCATCATAACACAATTTAAGGAATAAAAACAAAAAGTTAGTCTGACTCATTTTTTTTTTTTAACTTCCAAAACTTATGTTTAATTTTAACATAGGGAGTCAAAGTTCTCATGTTTCTTAGCATCCTGAAGGAGAACACTTACTGATATTTTAAGGTTTTTTGAAATTGCTCTATCTTTAAAAAATTTTATTGTTATAAAAATGAAATACTTGCATAACTGACAAGTATTTTCAAGCTACCATAGTTAGTGACATGAGAAAAATGACAGAGGAAATACCAAATGTAAATTATTTCAAGAGGCAATGAGAAACTAATGGTTTGCATTACCATAACTTCATTAACCATCTTTTGTTGGGAAAATCATTTTCCCATATATTTTCCCAGAGATTTTACTGGGGATGCTGCTACCAAACCAGAATCAGTTCCAATTCCATTTTTTTTTTTTTACTTGTCTTTGAGATCCTTTGTGGAAAACCTCTTTGTATCTCTGCTTCTCTACTAATACATATATACATATATATATATCCTCAAGAGTGTTTTGAGGGTTTCCAGACCTGTTCAGATCTTTAAGAATAAAAAGTGAAAACTTAACCTAAGCATTGATGGTTATATGAGTGTCAAAGTTCATTGAGCTGTATACTAAGATTTGTGCATTTTATTGTATATACCATAAAACAACAAACTTAACCTAAGCATCTTCCTGTCCCATGTTGATACCCCAGTCTTTCTCTTTATGTCCACCAGAAAGTCCTCAGAGCTCCTATGCTCACCCCTTCCCTTCTAAATCTAGATGTTTCCAAATAATACAGATCTGTTTTTAATTGTCCTTATTCCTCAGTAGTCCCAATACACTTTTTGCTTTGAACTGTCCTAAATGTTGTCCTTTCCATACAATGTTATAAGCAAAGTGTGGTGCTGGGACCAGGAGCATCAGTCTATTAGAAATGCAGACTCTCAGGCTCCTGAATCAGAAACAGCATTTCTAATAGGTTCTCCAGGGGACTCAAATGTACTTTAACATTTGAGAAGCAGTGCTACCCAACACATTATTGTTAATTGCTGTAAATCCTTAAAGCAAAGTCTTACGGTACAAGACATGCCTGTTCCTAGTTTGATAATAGTATCCTTCTCCTTTATTTATGTAAATAAAAATCCTTTGATACTTATGAAATTTGTGTGTGAACAGAAAGGGTGGGAAAGGACCGCAGGTCATAGGTAAGTGCCATGGTATTACCACTGATGCTTTCCTAATATACAGTGCTCACTGATACCAAGACCTTGGAATATCCTTAATGATATTAACAGAATTAGACATTAATGCACAAGGGAAGACCAGGCGCATTTAAGTGATAGTTCTGTTTCCTTTCCCTAGGTAGATAATGAAGTAGATTCACTTTTCCCATGACACTGGGCTGCCTGATATTTTGCTGTGTTACATGACGTGCTCCAGCATGACTAATACATCCCAGCTGGTCTCAACAGCAGGAAAATGTGTGGCGGGGGGATGGGGCTGGGGCGGGGACATAGTTAGGAAGTTACGCATGCGCAGACCTAGGAAGCTCTGTTGTGTCTGAGATTAGAGTTGACGGTGGGCATGGGAATATAGAGTGAATGAAAAGGGGGAAAACGAGGAAATCCCAGGAGTTTCAGAGACTTGAAATTTTTCAAGCTGTCATTTACCTTCCCAAAGTTGTGGTTGGTGCCTGTGTTTACAGGCTGTGGATCTGTAAACAGCACATGTGCAAACCGTTAGCTATTGTTTTGAAAATGACAGTATGGCCAATAATTTCAATTTCAGTGTTTAAGCGTGAACCAGATGACGCTATGTTTTATTTAAAACTGGGCATGTATCATGGAGGGTGGAAACTTGTGCCTCTTAAACACTTTTATATTGTGTAGTTGGCCATATGTTGCCCGCTCTTATGTTGTTAAAGTGATTGCCCACTGCCTAAAGGTAGCTCCTCTCAAAATTATAATTCACATTTTGCTTGAGGGCAGAAATGAACCCATTAATTTAACAGCACACTAATAGGATTGGTATAAGGGTGTTAATTCTATTCAATATTCCTTAAGGATTAGGTTAAATGATAGTTTGGTAAGAAAGAAGAGGGTAAAAAATCAGCACAAAATGTAGAGGTCATACAAAAGGTTTGGCCAATAGGTTTTAGAATTCTTTCCTCCCCTACCAAAAAATAAATGAATAAATAAGAGGAAGCAAAACTTGAGAATTATGTGAAGTCATTTCTAACTTAAATTTCTTTTTAAAGTCTTAAATTACCACGTAAACCTTTATTTTACAACTTTGGATGCAAACAAGTTTCTTTCTCCCTCTTCGTTCTTAACAAAGACACGAATGCATGCTAACATTTGCTCTTAGTTATCCTGGGTATATATTCAAGGAAGTGACCCAGTGCATATTCTAACTGAATATCTAATTTTGATAAGATTTTGGCCAGTCACATAAGATCCCCTTACCATCTCAGACTGCTTTTTAAAATGCTTATCTGATGTTCAGCTGAACAGGAGTGGCACCTAGCTCTGAAATGACATCCACTATTAGTAAATGACCTATCTGGAATGTGAGTCTGTGTTCTGTACAGTGAAGATCCAGGTGGTGGCACAGAGGCACAAGTGGGTGAAGCCCACCCTATGACATGATAGAGGTCATACAGATTTCTGTTTTGTACTTAGAGGAATGTATCTCTAATCTTCAAGACTCCAAGGCCTAACCTCCTAGATAATTGTTTATCCTGGGCTGGTTTTCCAAGCATGTTGCTCCTGAGATTCCACTTCCATCTCCTTGGGAGGAGGCAAATGCTAGCTCCCTTGTAATAGTTGCATCTGACTAAGTAGCCACCCGGAATAACATTACCACTTAATTCACTTAATGTTAGTATCCATGTTAAAGCAACACCTTCGTTTTTTTAAAAATTGGCAGTTTATAACAGGATTTCTTATCAGGTAATAACTATCTTGGTTTATTTTTAAAACCCTGTCTTGTTAGCTTAAGAAATAAAATCCAGTAATGAGAGAAGATCAGGTTTCCTCCCAGGGGGGGTTCAGACAGTTTCTTCTTTGTGTTTGTGGCTCTCCCTTTGTAAAATGTGATCAGCAGCCTGCACTTGAAGACCTGTGGGGGAAGAGATTAAGTCTTCCTCGGCTGGCAGTCCAAGGGTGTGGCTCTCTAACATTTTGGCTAACAGATGGTGACAAACCAACAGGTGCACCCAGATCACCACACCAGGCTTTCTGCATCTGCTGGGCGCACAGAGCGCTCACTGCAGCTTCCCACACACCAGCCGGAGCTTTGGCTTCTACTGAGCCTGGCCCAGACCAGTACGGAGAGGTGGAGGCCTGTGACTTTACAACTATTAACCCACCGATATGTGCTCTAGATAAGCAGGGCAAAACTACTTTGATCTGAATGGTACATTGTGAAAAGAGAATGCCTGCGGACCTGGGGGTGAAGTGAGGAAGTGGCAGGCAGTTTTGCAACAAAATTCTTTTTGGATTTGACAGCTTCTCTCATCAGGGCTAGAGATTTCACTTTTAGCAAGGACATTGGCCTGAATGTATTGCCACCCTGGAAAATTGTTCTTGGATGACTAAAAAATGTTGACAATTCCCTTTGCTACAACAGCCAAGCGTTCATTCATTTGCTGCATGCAGTGCTCTGCCTGCATTTCCCCTTTGCATTCCCACACCCAGACTGTAGGGTGGGCACTGTTTCCATTCCCATTTTACAGTGGAGAAACCAAGGCACAGAGAGCCAAAGTGACTTATAATTGGACAACAGCAAAGTCAGTATTACTGATTCAACCTCACTTAAACCATATTGAGTCTTCTATGTGCCAGGCACAGGCCTATAGGCAACTCTCCAAACCAAACTGGCCTCACTTCAAAGCTCTTGCAGTTAACAGCTATGTGGAAGAGTCAAGGGCCCACCTACTTAAAAGCTATACCTTCTTAAAAGTATAGAAAAGGAAAAATGCACTCAGGGGTCACTCTAAGTTACACCTTCACATAGGAAGTCCATCTTGAAGGGACTCGTTTTTGTTTTGTTTTATTCTGTGTTTTGGTCTGATCATCAAGGCCCTTATGTCACATAAAATAAGGCCATGTCCCCATGATGTTTCACTAATCATGATCATTAACCTTACTGAAAGCCTTAGGATTTTGAGACTCAAGAATTCTCCCTGGTACACCTTTGTTTTCACAGATGAGGAAAACTACTCACAGAACAAATCTGGGGTTGTGCAGTTCTGCGGCGCCAAACAGAGACTGGAACTCCAGTGTCTTAATTTTCTACCCTCAATTCAAAACTTTTTTTTCCACACTGAATTGCCTCCTTTCCATATATCTCACGTCCATTTCTCTACAGGATTTGGGGAGATGGTTGTAACAGGCTGACTGCCACCTTCCACCTCAGCTCTTGGAGCAGGCCGCCAGTGGGCTGAGTGAGGAATAAGCACAGCAGGGCCACATCTAAGCCTCCTTCCTTTCACCTTTCATTATGTCTGAAACACACCAAGAGCAGATGGTTTCAAAAGTCGGAAAGAAGCAGATGACCCCCAGCACACTGTCTGTCACATGAGGCTTCACAAGAGTGTCCAGCACGCCTCCAGACATCTGATGCCTGGCCCAGCAAGGGTTAAAGAAGGACTATATTGTCCCATCTCTTTATCTTCGAGTAGTGTTCATATGAAGAATGTGACAGTGGCTAGTGTCTCATTGGTTTCTAACCCATCTGCGACTCTTATATTCTTCTTGATGGGCATATCCCGAGGAGTTTGCACAGTTGTTTTCTGTTGTTTACTTGCACTACCTGCATGTCAGGCACTGTGTCATGTCTTATATACATCTCATTATTTCATACTCTTCCCCCACAAAAAGCACAATGGTGAAGATACTGCTATTGGCCCATTTTACAGATGAGGAAACAGGCTTGGTACGCCTGAGTAACTTGTGAGTAACTTGTACAGGATCTCACAGCCAGTAATTATATATTTGTATGTTCTGTTGATTATTTACTAACATTCCCACAGGGCAATGTCATATAAAGACAGGCATTGTGTCTATTAAGATGCTGATATTCACCCCAGGGTGTTTGAACTATTTAACAGGAACTTCATACACATATATATTTAATAAATAGTTGTTCAGTAATTAAATTAAAGAATAAATGAATGAAGTTAGAGAACTGTTAGAAAAGTTAGAGAAATTCAAACTCATGCATGTCCAAATCCAGTCTTTCTTCTTACTCACTGGGCCTACAATTCCACATAGCTCAGCCTGGCTGCCCTGAGTAGCCTGGCAGATCTGAACTAAAAAGGAAGTTCAAAGATTCAACAGGTTAGGGTGACATGGAAGGAGGAAGGGTAACTCAGGGCGGGTAGCCCAGGAACCCAGGGGTTATTCGCTAAAGTGACTATACCCTGGGTCTGACTGGCAACAACCAGCCAGACAGGACCAGAATGGAAGCCCATGAAGGCACGATACGCTTCTAAAATGATTCCACCTGTAGCAGGAAGGATATTGAGAGCCACAATATCCTCCTGCTCAGTCAGAATTTGCTGGGGAATTGGAAAGGTCTGAGTCAGTAAGTTGGGTTATAAGCCATGAAGCTTTGAGGATGTGGGGAGCCAAGGTGGGGTGGGGAGGGTGTCAGCCCCTCATGGTCACACCCCGCAGCAAACAACTTCAGAGATAATTAATTAGCAGCATGAGGCCGGGGCCTTGTCCATTGTGTTCCCTACTTATTCCTATAGGTCTGTCACAGTTCTTAGCGCCAACTGGAGGTTCAACATACATGTTAAATGAATAAATGAATATCATAATGCATCAAGAAATGTAGATTTTTCTACTCCAAACATTTGTTACGGTGTTTTCAATTGTGGCCACAGGAGCAAGCTAATTAAAGTTTAGAGCAGTCAATCTCTGCTGTCCAGGAATCATCACAAGTGCGGTTCTTGGTATTCAAGAAAACAGTGCTAATAAAAATCCTGGGTCCCTTCAAAAAGAAAATGTTCCTAGAATAAAAGCGGGTTGATTTTTTTTGCTGATTTCCTTTTAAAATATTAAGGAGTTGGAGATAATCACTCAAGTGCTTAATAAAATGATTTTTCAATGAGGCTAAGAAAGGAAAGTCAGCTTGAATCTCACACGTTGCATTCCTGTGATCATTCTTTCCTCATAGCCCAGATATCAGTAAACACACACTTGTGATTTCCACTTGCCTCTCTGTGAACAAACACACAGTTCCCAAAGTGACCAGTCCTCTCAGAGAACGCACTGGTATTTACCCCCTTATTCCTGGCCTTCGGGAGCTTAGACGTCCAGGAAGGGCACACACCCTTCCCACAGAAGCTGGCCCGGGCCTCCGGGCTCCTGTTCACGGGCTGGGCTGGCTCGTGCTCAGTGACTGCTGCTCCCACAGCCTGGTGGGTTTTCAAGTGTGGTGGAATGGAAAACTCAGTTACTCTTGACGCAAACTAAATAGTTATCTGTCAAACTGTGAGTCCCTCTCTGCTCTGTGGGCGTATTTAAAATTAGGAAGAGCACAGCAGCCATTTATCTCCGTGAACACAATGAACACAGCAACTCGCCTTGGGCCGCACAAGAACAGCCAGGCACGCTGCCAGCTCCGGCGGCGGTGGCGGATTCCGGGGTGGAGTCTCAGGGAGTCTCATTTCGAGTGTTAGATGGATCTTTGAGCAGTGCAGGTTTGTACAGACGGCAGAAAGATCCCCACAACAGTATTAACCCCACAGCTAAGATTAGCTGAGAATGTTTTTCAATCTTCACAGTCATAATCTGCTTCTCAAGTGGAAACTGAGAACCAAATGCCAGGACACTGTGCGAACAGGTGTACCACCCTCCACCTGAGGCCTGGGGAGGGAAAGCAATGAGCTAAGAATGGCCAGCACAGAAATTTCTGGGTAAGCAAGCTCTTAAACAGGTGTGCCTGGACTTCTGGAGCTTGCAAATGCCCTCTAGCATGCTGCTGCAATGCAGCTTCCCATAGGAAGGGCGTCATAAAGCATGTTTCAGGGAGCCCAGTCCCGCAAGAGGTCTCTGCAAAAGTATCATACCTTAGCCCACTCCGGCACATGAACCTGTGAGAGCCAGAAACACTCTGTTTAGCACAAAGCTCTAACTTATTTGACCGTAAAACTATTTTTCTGCAATTATCTTTTAACATCTTTCAAAATAATTTTCAGTTGTACACGCTTTGGAAAACACTGATTTAGAAGGCAGTTCAAATACAGCTAGTATCTTACAGAAACCAAAGACACTGTTTCTGAGACTTAAAAGGTATATTTAAACAAGGTCCTGACCTCCCTTAGGGCAGTGGATCTGAGATACCCTCTTCCCATTCCACTACCTTCAAATCTGAGACATTGTTTTTGTTGACATTAGCTTGGATCAAATACTTACATAAATCAATTGAGATTCTTACCGATTTCACTAAGAC